>NC_050579.1:274637438-274937438 GCF_011100635.1 Trichosurus vulpecula | reverse complement strand
TGAATATATGATGAAGTAATTGACACAAAAAGACAAAGACATGGGGCTAGGTGAGTCATATAGTCAAGCTATAGACTGATTTTAATGGAGTTACTGACAGTTATCCTGACTTCAAAGAAGAGTACAATAAAGCATTGATTAAGTTTTTTATCTCCTTGTTCCTGGGAGTGAGACACTATTTTTCCTCAAGGCTAACCAAATTGAAACATTTATGTTCTCTCGCATATAGATAACCAGACTGAAACATTTCTGTCATCTCCCATGTGGGCAGTCAGCTACAAAGGCGAGTTTTCTTTGCCAAGTCTTCTTATGCTAAAACTGGCCTTGCCATGCATAGACCCATTCTCAATTGACCCTGCCCTGCAGATGTCTGAGAGGCCTAAACAGGATATAGCTGGCTCCCCACAGTCTGTTAGGATTTCCTCTGCCCACCAAACTGGCAGCTCCATGAAGGCAGGAACTGTGTCGTATCCTACCTTTGTACCTCTAGTACAGTGTAGCAAGCACTTTGATTAAATCGAACAGAATAGAATCTAGGCCTCCTGACTTGCAGTCTAGGGCTTAAAAAGTAGAAAAGTGATAGAAAGAAAATAAAAACAAACAAGCAAATTAGAAGGTAGCTAATTCAAGTTTAAAAACATTATAGAGGACAGGGCAGTTGTGTACAAGGTATTAACTTACAAAATGGCGACATTTTCCAGTGGTTTAATCATCATAAGACTCTTAAGGTAGGAGGGAAATCCTGACTCTCGCTGTACGTATTGTGACATCTTCGGGGTACATATCCTTTGACCCAACCATACTACAAGTATGCCTATAACCCAAGGAGGTCAAAGACAGAAAGAAAGGTTCCATATATACGATGCTTGTAGTAGCAGAAAAATTGGAAGGAGAGTGCTATTCACTGATTGGAGAATGTTTGAACACACAGCATAAGAATAAATGGTACTCTATTACAAAATAAGCAACATAAAGTATCCTGAGAAACTTGGGAAGAGTTTTGTAAACTGATGGTAGGTAGAACAAAGAGAAGAATTTTACATTATAATCACAATAATGCAAAGGAAAACAACTTGGAAAGGCTTCAGAATTTTGCTCAATGAAGTGGCAAGTTGTGACTTCAGAGCAGGCCTCCCACCTGTCAGCAAAGGGATGATGAGTAACAGGGTCAGAATGATGCATACATTTTCAGACATGACTGTGGTTGATTTATATTGCTTAACTCTCCACCTTTGTTACAAGAAGGGGTTCTATAGGGAGGGTTGGAGGGGGGAGAAGTCATTACAAAGTGACCATGATAAAAAATAATGTTTCAAAGAAAGCAATCTGAGACTTAGAAGATGAAGTGATTTGCCTAAGATCTGCTATTACAGACCTTCAAAAAAAAAGTATAGCTAATTTTAATTGCTTTGTGGTTTGGGGGAAAAGACATATTAAACCCTTCTGACCTTAGGAAAGAACTGGGAATAAAAGAGCCAACTGGAGTTTAAAAATGAACAAGGTTAATTTTAATGGAACTTGAAACAATTTGAGATTCATCTGGCAGGACTGGGAGAAGAGAACACATGCTCTATCTGTTTGGCATGAATCTTTCCTCCCACCATGCACTGCAATACAAAACAAACTGTCTGCATGTACCTTTGCTTTATATAATGGTTCTTTAAAAATTGTGAGTAAATTAAATTTGGGAGAAATGCAGTAGTGGAGCTTACTCTTTCTTTAAAGGAGCTCCTTGGTGAATTTTTTTTTTTGTAAAACAAATACTTATTTGGTAACACAGTCATTTCCAAAGTTATTTGTTTTGTAAATTCCAATGTGCGTGCGTGCGTGCGTGCGTGCGTGCGTGCGTGCGTGCGTGCGTGCGTGCGTGCGTGTGTGTGTGTGTGTGTGTGTGTGTGTGTGTGTTTCTTAAACAAAGACACACCCGTATTTGTGGCTTCTGATTTTGGGAGGAACCAAAAAACCAGCCATGTCACACTAATTCATTGCTGGCAGAGTTGTAAATTGGTTCCACTGTTTTGGAAAACAATTTGGAATTGTACAAGAAAGGTTACCAAATTGTGAATGCCCCATGACCCAGGATTTGTACTTGTGAGACTATATCCCTCCAAGGAGATTACTGAGAGCAAGAAAATACATACATGCAGGGATGTGCTGGAGCTAATTCTTACCAGCTCACAAGAGGTGATTGTTAAATTTTCAGTGTGAGCATTTATCCTTGGAATATTGGTAAATGCTACAAATGAAGGCTTGATTTATCGTTCTGATTGTCTACACTTAAGAAAATGATGGAGGAAATGTTAATGCAGACTAAACTTAAAAGTATGGCCTGTGCACAATTTTTTTTTCCAGAAAGCCAGTTGTTAAACATTGACCAGCACAATGCTGCACACATACATATATTTTATTGTTGTTCAGTCATTTAAGTCATGTCTGACTCTTCGTGACCCTATTTTAGGGTTTTCTTGGCAAAGATACTGGGGTGGTTTGCCATTTCCTTCCCCAAATCATTTTACATATGAGGAAACTGAGGCAAACAGGGTTAAGTGATTTGCCCAGAGTCACACAACTAATAAATATCTGAGGCCAGATCTGAAATCACAATGAATCTTCCTGACTCCAGGCCTGGTGCTTTATCCGCTGCACCACCTTGCTGCCCACATATATACATACATGTATCTATAAATATGCAAACATATATCCACACTTAAATGTTGGTAGAATTATTTGTGATAATGAAAGCTGGAAATAAAATGTGCCAAGCAAATGGGGAATAAATCATAATATATGAATATAATGGAATATTACTAAATAATAAGAAAAAACAAATATGAAAAATTCAGAAAAACATGGGAAGACTTGTACGGAATGACTCAGAGTAAAAAAGCAGAGCGAAAAGAACACCAGACACAAAGACTACAATTGTGCAAATAAACAATATGGAGAAACAAGAAAATTCATGTTAGATAAAATGCTCAGTGCTGGCACTGAAGTTAAAGCATATTTCTCCTTTATGTTAATAATTGATCATCTATTTCCTCACCCCTCCACCCTCCTTCCCCACCAGGGAATGTACTATAGAAAGGATTGTTTGACTGTTTATTGGGAAGTAATTGTTGTGTCAAAAGATAGGGTTTAGGGAACAGCGTGTGATGACTGACTTCAATAGACTTAGCCCTTCTCAGCAGCGCAAGGACCTAAAACAATTCCAAGAGACTCATGATGGAAAATGCCATCCACATCCAGAGAAAGACCTGTGGGGTCTGAATGCAGAGCGAAGCCAACTATTTTCTTTTTTTGTTTTGTTTTATGCTGTTCTTTCTCATGGTTACTCTCATGCATTCTAATTCTTCTATATGACATGACTAATGTGGAAATACATTTAAAAGGAATGTATATGTAGAGCCTATATTGGATTTCAGTCCATCTTGGGGAAGGGAGGAGGGGAGAAGGAGAGAAAATTTAAAACTTATGGAAGTGAATGTTGAAAACTAAAAATAAATAAATGAACTTATTAAAAAATTAAAAAATAAAACATGCACAATAGGAACTCCCAAGTGAAAAAAATTCTTTATCGATGCAGGTAGACACCTTTTCTGCAAAATCCTAGAGTTGCCTAAAGAATTGAAAATTTCAGTGACTTGACCAGGTTCACAAAAACAATGCGTACTGACTTTTTGACAGTACGACTTTTGAACACAAGGCTTTTGGAAAAAGTCCTGAGGCCAGATCTCTATCCCCTATACTGTCTTGCCTCTTGGTTAATTAAGCAATCAACAAACAATTCTTAAGTGCCTACTATGTGCCAGGCACTTTGCTAGGTACTAGAGATGCAAATACAATGAGTGAGACAATCCTCCCATGTAAGGGAATGTATTAATGATAATAATAAGTTTTAAAAAAAATAATGATGGCTGTGAAAGTGGCATCACAGCTAGGTGGTGCAGTGGATAGAGCTCTGGGCTTGGACTCAGGAAGCCTTGAGTTCAAATCCTACCTCAGACAACTGGGCTATGTGACTCTGAGCAAGTCACTTCACTTGTGTTTGCCTCAGTTTCCTCATCTGTAAAATGGGCATGGATAATCATAGCATCTACTCCCCAGGATTATTGTGAGGATCAAATGAGACATTTTGCGAAGCACTTAGTACAGTGTCTGGCACATAGTAGGCATTATAAAAATATTTATTCCCTTTCCTCTCTTTCCCTCTTCCACCACCATTTTTGTGATGTCAAACAAGTCACTTAATCCCTATGGGCTTCAATTTCATCACCTACCAGATGGGGATATTAAGGTTTTTTCCCCCTATGTCTACAAGCATATGTTTCAATCTCTACCTGTAGTTCATCAACCGTCTGCCAAGCAATGGTATGCATGTCTCGTCACCAGCCTTCTGTAGTCAAGATGGGTCACTGCTTTGATCAGAGTTCTTAAATCTTTCAAAGCTGTGGGACATTGATAATTTCACTGATTATCTCAGGGAGTTGTTATGAGTTTCAGATGAGAGAAAGCAAGTAAAAGTGCACATAAAATATAATATAATGTGTTTTAGAAATTGATATGATTATGTAACATATAATATTAAATTATATAGTATAATTTTAAAAAAGAGACATCACCACTCCAAATGTGCCCAAATGTGGTAAAGCATTTTGAACTTGTGTTGGCCTGATCAGCCACAGTCAGACACAGTGTACCCTGGCTCCAACATGGTGATGTCATTTTGGTCCTCATCAAGAATGAAGCACGACAACCAACTGCACGCATGTGCTTTATAGATCATTATTTAGTCTCGAGGGAACATGGTATAATAAATAGAGGGCCAGACTTTGGAGCCAGGAGGACCTGCGTTCAAGAAGTCTCACTTCTGAGGTATACTGTAATTGTGTGACCGTGAGCAAATCATTTAACCTCTCAATATTCCAGGAATTCTCTAGAGCTAGGAGTTAGAGAGAATAATTAATCTTCTGTCTAATCTTTCTGAGCAAAACCAATTAGAAAAGAAAAGTACCACCACCAAACATCCAAAATCATTAAGCAAAACAATTTAGAAACAACGGTGGTGAGTGATTGTATATCTACCCACACCCTTCTGTTATTTACCAAGCGCCAGAAGAAATGAATGCCACCTGCATTAAGTTTATCAAAGTGGCATTAACATGATCCATTGTGTTTTCCATGAGTTTTGTTGCTTTTTGCATTAGGACTATATTTATTTCAAAGTAAAAATTTAGTACCTCCCTTACCTATTTGTGAAAACCATTTATGTAGCATAAAGATTATTTCTTTTTAAAATGTTTTGTAAAATGTTTCAATCTGTCTGGTTTTGGAGCTTTCTGCTCTACAACATTTCCTTTAAAGTGTATCAGCTATTCAACTTCTCTTTCCGAGATTGAATTATTTTAGGTTTTCTTTTTCTTGTTTCGGAAATTTTTTTGGTAAGTATTCATCTAGTTTATTTAAAGTACCAACCTTGTTGGCATACTGCCATTTATGAGTTGTGACCATTTCCCCCCTCTATTCATTGTGACTTTCTCTTTACTTTTGATTTTTGGTAATTTTGCATTCATTCTCTTCTTAAATCATATTAAATAGACCAAGAGTTTATCACTTTTATTATCTTTAGAAAACAGCTCTTTTATTCTATTTAAATTTTTGTTTTGTTTTCAATTACATTTATTTTATGTGTAAAGCTTTGCTAGGTGGTGTAGTGGATAGAGCATCTTACCTGAAGTCAGGAAGACTCATCCTCCTAAGTTCAAATCTGGCCTCAGACACTTATTAGTTGTGTGACCCTAGGCAAGTCACTGGTTAAGTCTGCCTCAGTTCCTCACCTATAAAATGAGCTTGAGAAGGAAATGACAAACCACTCCATTATCTTTGCCAAGAAAACTCCAAATGGGGTCGTGAAGAGTCAGAAATGACTGAAAAACGAGTGAACAGCACTCTTTCCTCTCTTACAAGTATAAGATTTGGAAGGTTTATGAACTTGTTTCTGTTTCTAAATTTTTAAGAAGTTGTACGTTTAGCTCATTAGAAAGCTCGTTCAATGACGGGCATTCACTTTCTAAGCACTATGTAGCTGCGCCTTGTACGTTTGGTCTGTTGTATTGTTGCTATCGCCATTTTTATGTTATCTCTCGGCTTCGTCCTTTGATCCAATCATAACTTAGCAAATAGGCCTAATTCTTTCGCTCAAGCAAGCCCTCATCACCTCAGGCCTGGACCATTGCAACCACTTGAGCCTCCATTCTGGTGTTTCTACTTTCTACCCCCCATATCAATCACCAGTCATGGCTGTCCCAGTCTGATCACCCATTGATATTTCCTCAACATCATTTAGCCAATTAACGTCAATTAGGCTTTAGAAAGAGATAATTACAGAAAAGTTATAAGCCGCAAAGCACACAAATGCACAGTCTCCCCTCTATAACTTGGTTCCTGGGACGATCAAAACTCATAGCAGTAGCTATAAACGTTCTCGCAATTGAGTTTACTTCTGAGTGTGACAGAGGGTGTGTGGTGACCCTTGTATCTCGGCTGCAAGGTTGGTCCGCTGCTGAACTGGGTCCGGTGTGTCACTCTACAGAACTGGCTCCTTCTCAGATTCAGCCACTACACTCTCACAGAACCTTTTCCCAAAGGAAAGAAGGCACCAACAGGAGGTGGCCACAGACACAGGCTTGCCTAGGCCCATATGCTCCCTGGCCCTCAAGGGCTCCAAGAATCATCCTTCCCACCAAATTGTGGGCAATCCTCAAGGGCAGGAACTATCTTTTGCCTCTGTATCCCCAGAGCTTAGTACAGTGCCTGGCCCACAGTAGACACTTAATGAATGCTTATTTACTGATTGACTTCTACCTCTGCCAAAAGGAAGGAAAGAGCTCAAGTTTCTCCATTGGAGCCTATTGTATACACTTTCAGTACTGGCTCAGCAACCAGGGCCCTTCTTCTCCATGTGGCAGGCCTGCATCACATTTGACCCTAGAAAAATACAGAGGATGTAACTACAGTTCAGGTGATCCTCAGGCCCCAAGGCTGTTCTCAGATCGAGCTAATAGGGCTCACTGGCCCTTTAGGAAGTGATTGAGTGGCCCCAGGCCGTATGTTGGGCAGGTCTGCCGCGTAGTGAGCAGACAAGAAATATTCATAGAATACCTATGCATGGTCTGAACCAGGGAGCAAGGACCTTCCGTTATGTGTCATCACACATTTCCAAGAGCTGGCCCACCAACCCTTCCACACGCATTGGTGACAGGCTAGTGTTAGCAGGGCTGGACCCTCATTGACCAATTCCACTTATCTCTGCTTGGTCTCTCTCTGTTTCTCTCTATGCTTTATCTCATTAAAGTTCTTCTTTGTACACTGTTTACATGGTAAAGGCTTACATGGTAAATCTAGCCTCTTTCTTAAAAACATCTGGAAGGCCTGGAGTACATTAATAGGTTTAGTTCTGCTAGGTAGACAATGTAGGGTGTCAGCCAAATTGCCCTCACTTTTCAATATATTGTACTCCATATCCTTTCAACTCTTGTCTGTATTAAAATTTAAGTGTAATTCAAATAGATGGGGGGGGTGACTTGTTTTTGTTTGTGGGGTTTTTTTGCTATTTGGTTTCCCCCAGGCTGCTTGCAAAATCCTCTACGTTTCTCAGTTAGTTGAATTTGAGGCTCATTTCTATTGGAATCCTGTATTTTCTGTTAGTCTTCCTCTGGTCCTCTGGGAAATCTTATTGTGTATTTCCTTGAAATGTGACTTTCAAATTCTTTGTTTGTTTCATGTGACTTTAACCTGGACTATTGCAATAAATAACCTTCCGGTGGATCCGTCCACCTCAAGTCTCCCCCCACTCTAATCCATCTTCCATTCAACCACTAACGTCATTTTCCTAAAGGGTATGTCTGACCATTGTCACTCCCCTACTCAGTAAACTCCAGTGGCTCCTTACTAGCTCCAGAGTCAAATACAAAATGTCTTGTTTGGCATTTAAAGTCCTTTATAATCTGGTTTCCTCCTACCTCTGCAGTCTGATACCTTATTCCCTGCCACTGACTTCTTTCCAGTGAAACTCCCTCCTGACTGTTCCAAGAACAAGACATTCCTGTCTCTCAGCTCTGGGCATTTCTTTGGCTGTCCCCCATGCCTGGAAAGTTCTCCCTCCTCATCTCTGCCTCCTGGCTTCTCTGGCTTCCTTTAAGTCCCAACTAAAATCCTATCTTCTACAGGAAAACTTTACCAACCTCTCTTAATTCTAGTGCCTTCCCTCTTTTAGTTATCTCCTATTTATCCTAGATATAGCTTTTTTGTACATTTTGCTTTGCAGTCTCCCCCATTAGATTGTAAGCTCCTTGAGGGGAGGGACTGTCTTTTGCTTCTTTTTGTATCCCCAGAGCTTAATAAATTGCCTGGAAAATAGTAGGCACTTAATAAATGTTTGTTAACTCACTTTTTTCAAGGAAAGCAGTTATTATCAAGTCACCTCTGAGCTCTATCCTCCAACTCCATTATTTTCATTTGTAAGAATCTCAAGTATTCTTTCAGTTGTGCTGTTCTTTATTTTATTTCATTAACTGTTCTGTCACCTTTTGTTTCTCCCAAAAAGATCATTCTATTATTCATAATTTCTCTTGTCAAAGATCACTGCTGAATTTTCCAAACTGTTGAGTCTCCTATTCATGTATCTTTGCTCTTCATTCACTGATTTAAATTCCATTCTTTTTTTTTCATTTTTACATCTTTTTATTTGGAAATGCTCATATTAGAGACACAAGATATCCATTTATTATAAAACAAGAGACATGGAAATTATTTACATGATGAAACAAAAGATTTCAGAACTTCAGTGGAATGGGCAACTTTCATGATGCCACTTCATTAGTGATTTCAGTCCACATATTTCCCCATAATGTCACTATCTCTAAATAAGAAATAGTCCTTGTCTTCCATAACTACTTTGGTTCCACCATATTCTGGAAGAAGAACTTTATCTCCCACTTTCACACCAACTGGTTGAATTTCTCCACTCTTTCCTTTAGATCCTGATCCAACAGCTACTGCTGTTGCATGTAATACTTTTCCTTGAGATTTTCATGGAAGCATAATACCTCCTTTGGTAACAGTCTCAGTTGCACTCCTTTCAACCAAAACTCGGTCCAGGAGGGGAAGAAACTTTCTAAAAGCTTGCCCTGCCATGGATCCCGCAGTGCCCTGCAGCTGTTGCTCAAGCTCAGTCCGTTCCCTCCGGCCCTCCCCGGGCGCCAGTAGACTAGCCAAATTCCATTCTTAAAGATGTCAAAAATTCCCGAATTTCTCCTATTGAAGCTATTAGCCACTCTGAAAGGTCCTATAGTCAGATCCATTTTGGCTTTTGGGGCATTTTTTCTTTCTGGTTTGTTCTCCAGTTTCTTTTACCCCACGTTGTTGTTCTGTTGTGCCTGACATTTCATGACTCCATATGAGGTTTTCTTGGCAAAGATACTGGAATGGTTTGTCATTTCCTTCTCCAGCTCATTTTCCAGATGAGGAAACTGAGGCAAAGAGTTAAGTGATTTGTCCAGGGTCACATGGCTATTAAGTGACTGAGGCCAGATTTGAACTCAAGAAGAGGAGTCTTCCTAACTCCAGGTCTGGTGCTCTATCCACTGTGCCACCTCGATGCCTGATATTTACCCTATAATATTTATGGATTGTTTTAGAACTTCTTTTTGCTTTCTCATATCTTTAGGTTATCAGCTTTCCTTCTCCATGAGATACTTTTCCTTTTGTGTGTGTTTGTGTGGGGGTGTTATTCTTTTACCTTAGTGCCTTTCTTGCTATTCCTAAATTGAGGGAAGGGAACCAGACTCAAACATGACAGCTCATTTTGTCACCTTGCCTCTCCTCCTCCAATGATATTAAATGTTGCTTGAAATAACCTGGGGCTGGGAAATCTTTTTTACTATACAGAAGTTTTGGTTGAAATGTAGCTGCCCCTCATAAAAGGTCTTGCCAGCCCATGGGCTCAGTTATAAAGAGGATGAAACCAGAGGGTTTTATGAGCTGGAAGCAACATTAAGGGATTATTGAGTCTAACTCCATCGTTTAAAAGGAGAGAAAACTGAAGCTGAGTGAAAGAAATAGATTTGCCTAGAGTCATACAGCTGATTAGCAGCAAAGCCAGCACTGGAACCCTGATGACCTGATGTTTCGACAATTCGGCTAGCAGCTGCTGTGGGGGATGCAAAATTAACAACAAGCACTCTACCAGCACACTGCAAAAGCCCAGGTTCTTTTGTTCTGCTTTACTAAGGAAAGCAGCGTTAAGGGGTTAACAAGCTTACTTTAATGTGGCGTACAAATGCCATTCACTTAGTTCAGGGGAAAAAAACCAGCACCCTGAACTTCAGAGCAAATACAAACAAATTGCAAACATCGACAGACAGGCCAAATACAATTCATAGTTACCAACATCTAAGTTCAGTCCGGGAGCTCATAACAACAACTGGCCCAGAGTCACCCCTGCCACCATGGCTGTGGGTCAGAGCTCTGAAAAAGAGAAAGCCAACCCCTGGTTTTATATCTTTTTCAGGGTCAAGGGTGAGTCATGTGACTCACCCATGTGACCTAAAATCATCACAAAGAGGCGACTGAAACCCACGTGGTCTAAGAGTCTCTGATGTCACAAACATGTCACTCAAACCCATGTAAACTAGGCTTTCCCTTGAGGCAAGGAGGTCACCAAGGACTCCTAATTTAATCAAGGAAATAAAGGCCAAACTCTTCAAGCATATTTGGTTGAACTTAGTACTAAGAGCCCATTTTGATTGCCAACACACCTGACTCCTACACTAAAGGTCTTTCTATTATACTGCCAAATCATAACCATCTCACCCCCATTCAGAACGATATATTGTCTTCTCTCGCTGTAACTTCAAAAGCCTAAAAAGATAGGCTTGTACCCTTGAAAGAATTGCTCTAAAAGGATCTACTGTATTTGGTATAAGGGGATATTATCTTGAATGGTTGGACACAACACTCAGTATCTTCCTGGAATTATAAGGAAATGTGGTAGGTGAGTAATCGCTAATAGCCCTCAAGTTATTATTGAGGTCTCTGAATACTTGTGTGGGGGGATGCCTCAGAAAGTCCTGGGGGAACTGCAGGGAGGCCTTATGATTCATCCTGAGTTCCTTACCCTTTCTCCGCCTCCCTCTCCCTAACCCAGGAAACCAAATAACATTCCTAAGACTAACAGAGAGGCTCAGCATGTTGCTCCTCCTGAAAGACGGCTCTCTTCCAAACAGGGTGATGTAAGCGGGCAATTTCTCCTGTTTTCTTCTGGCTCTTAAGTTAATTTTTATTTTTTGTTCTTTGGCTTACTTTCCCTGAGAAATTATAGTTCCATCTCTGTCTCTTCCCAATGCACACTATAATTACTTGCCAAACTTCCTTCCTTTTCCATTCTGATACTTTAGAACAAGTGGGGTAGGTAGGTAGGAAGAATTTATTCAAGCTCCTAGGACCCTGTCTTCCTTCACCCTCATTGACTAAAGAATGGAGATTAAGAGTTACACCGCAATTAGTGGCTATGTTGACTTCTAGCCAGATCTCCAAAGTTTATTCATTTCTTTGCTCCTCAACTTAGGGTTGAGTTCCTAAGAAGGGTTACCTACAGTGAAAGTGCTCTGAGCAAGGAATTTCAAAGGAGAATCTGAGGGTAAAAGTGTCATTATACAAGTTATATGCCCAAGTGTGTATAATACATTTGTGAAACAGTAACAGGTAGATGGGAAGATGATTTGCAAAGTGGTTTTTAAAAAAATTAAGTTAAATTTATTTTTCAGTTACGTTTTAAGTCCCAAACTATCTCCCTTTCTCCCTCCTTACCCTTTGGCCATTTGACACAGATATATATATATATATATATATATATATATATATATATATATATATATATATATATATATATATATATATATATGTGTGTGTGTGTGTGTGTGTGTGTCACCATTTGACACAGATATATATGTATATGTATGTGTGGACACATGTAAAATCATACTGTGCATACTTCTATTTTTCAGTTCTTTCTCTGGAACTAGATAGCAAGCATCTTCCTTCATAGGTCCTTTTGTAATTGATCTGAGTATTCAGAATAACTTAGTTGTTCATACTTGTTCTTCAAATAATGTTGATGTTACTGTATACAACGTTCTCTTGGTTCTGTGCATCTCAGTCTTCATTGTCTCATGCAAGTCTTTCCATGTTTTTCTAAAATTAACCTGCTCATTATTTCTTACAGCACAGTAGCATTCCATCATAACCATGTACCACAACTTGTTTATTCATTCCCCATTTGATGGGCATCCCATTAATTTCTGGTTCTTTGCCATGAAAAGTGATTTAAAAGTGACGTTTACTATTAAGCATATACCTCTCCCCACCACCCCAATGTCAAAGACAGAAAGAAAGGCCCAACACATACCTGGTTTTGTAGCCAAGACTGGTGCACTTTGTATGAGACTCTCTTAAATGATGGAGAGAATACTGACTCAATGCTGTGTGCCTTGGTAGAGACAGAGTTTGGTGAGAAAACGGGCAGCAGACTTCTTTGAAAGAGACACTCATGGTTGCAGATACTCTAGGAGACAGACTCCAGATGCATAGAGAGAGGCAGGCAGACAGACAGACTTCGGAAGCTGCAGAGATGTAGAGGAAACAAGATCCTCGATATATCTCTGATTTCCAGCCTGCCTCCCTAGAGACTTGCCTCCCTTGGGTAAAGTAGGGGGCCTCTTTCTTGGTTGAGCTGGGATATCATCCCATTACCATCTAAAGAGTTCATTTGCTCTTGTGTGTTTTCTGGCATATTCTAATCTAGTCTGTATAACTTCTCTGATTTCTGTTTCCTATTTGCTTAGATAAACGGGTTTTCTCACTATTTTATGTGTGACGATTTTTTGTGTAACCTGCGTTTGGCAGAAAACCTACAGGTATAAGCTTAAGGCAATCCTCCGCCCATTAGGTGTGATGGGAAAAGTGGCTTTTTGGTTTAAACCAATGGTGCTCCCAGACTACTGATAGTTAGTGGGGATCAAAGATGATTCTAGCTTGATGCACCCTCAGAAGTCAAAGAAAGAGAACCTAGTCTATTGTCCTCTGGGGACTTGCTTGTTTCTCCTTCCTTATTGTTCTGGTTCTCCTCTTTTTCAAGAGTCCAGACCTCAGATCATATCTATCAGTGCCTCCCATGAGAAGCATTTAGACAACCCAGGTGAACGTACCTACCTTACACATACCTTACAATGCCAAAGTATTCACAGCAGCATTTTGGAGAGGAGCAATGAACTAGATTCCAAGTGCGTACTCAGCATTTGGAAAAACAATATTCCATTCCATTCACACGTTCATCTTTTCAACCACTGTATACTGTGTATAGTGTGCTTCATAGAACTTTTTATAAATCCACCCATTTTGGGGCAGCTAGGTAGTGCAGTAGAAAGAGCACTGGCCCTGGATTCAGGAGGCCCTGAGTTCAAATTTGGCCTGATACTTCCTGGCTGTGTGACACTGGGTAAGTCACTTAACCCCACTTGCCTCTCCCCCAAAATAAATAAATAAATCCACCGGGGCCTGGAATCCATCCATTTTCATATCATTAAAATTCTAGTCTGCATGGAATGTTGGTATTTCTTTTATAAGTCTCATGTTTTATAGCAAAACCTGGAAGCCTGGGTGGACAGCAATGCAGGTCCTGAGTATGTAGTGACAGATGAAAAACAGCTCAGAGGTGGAACTAGGGATAGGCAAGTTCAACTCAAGCTGAAATCAGATCTGTTCTGTCAAATTTGGATTCAGTCAAAGGGCCACACTTGAGGACCTAGAGGGCTGCACATGGCCTCTAGGCTGCAGGTTCCCCACCCCTGGTCCAGACTATCCCCAAACTGGCATTTATTTAGCACCTTAAGTGATCATTCATTCCTCTCCAGCTTGTACTTAGGACTCTCCCAGACTTTTTCTAAAATGCCCCGATACCTATTCCCTCTCACCCTAGACTGCACCTCTAGGCTCCACACATTGGCTCTGCCTCTGTGGCTTCTCCCTGATTGGTTCCATTTTCAGTGTCATTTGTAGCTCAAAGCTCATTTGTGTAAGATTCTCCTCACTGGTGGAGACCGATTACTCAATAGTCCAAGCCTGTGTGAGGGGCACAGCTGGTGACAGTTTTGGAGAAGAGAGATCTTGGTGTCCTGGGTCTTAGTACCAGAGAGAAGACGTGATTCTAGATGCTCTTCAGGTTCCTGAAGGCAGAGAAAGATTCTGGAAAAAGCTTTATGTGTAGAAGAACCAGCACCTCAATCTAGTCCCTATCTCCTAGAGATTTTGAGGAATTTCCATTTGGGTGAGATCTGTGACTTTCTTGGTTGAACTGAGATGTTTTGCTGCTAATGGGAAAGTTCATTCACTCTGTGTATCATCTGGTATAGATTTTCATCTGAACTTCTCCAGCCAGCCTTCCTGTGTGTGTGTGTGTGTGTGTGTGTGTGTGTGTGTGTGTGAGAGAGAGAGAGAGAGAGAGAGAGACAGAGAGAGACAGAGAGACAGAGATAGAGACACAGAGAGAGACAGAGACAGAGAGACAGGGACAGAGGAGGAGAGAGAGGAGGGCGGAGAGAAAAAGGAGGGGGAGAGACAGAGACAGAGGAGGAGAGAGGGAGGAGGGGGCAGAGAAAGAGGAGGGGGAGAAGAGGAGAGGGGGAGAGAGAGAGAGCACAGTTCAGTAACAACCGACATGCACACTATCAGATACAGTCAGTGTAACATTCCACACCCATAGTTCCCCACCTTTCCAGTGGCAGGGGGTAGATCCATTTTCTCTAGCTCCAGTTTGGCCATGATAATTATATAAGGTTCAATTTTACTTTATTTTGCTATCTCTTTACATTGTTATAGCCCTTGTGTGTATTGTTGTTCTGGGTCTTTTTCCTTCACTTTGCATCCGTTTCTATAAGTCTTCCCATGTTTCTCTAAATTCTTCATGTTAATAATTTCTTATGGTGCTGTTATATTCCACCATATTCATATGTCATAATTTGTTAATCCCTTCCCCAATACAGGGGATCCCTATTTTGTTTTCAGTTCTTTGCTACTACAAACATGTTATCACAAATACTTCCTTGGGGTATATGAAGACCACTCAGTAGGATCTCTGGGCCAAGGGGTATGGACGATTTAGCTACTTCCATAGCATAATTCCACTCTGCCTTGAACAACGGTTGGGCTGATTCAGAGTTCTGCCACAGCTCCTGCCACAGTGATTCTTCCCAGTCTTTGTCATCTTTGCCAATTTGCGAGCTGTGGTATAACCTAAGATTTGTTTTGATTTGCATTTCTCTTCTTACAGGTGATCTGGAGCATTGTCTTATAATTTGCATTTTTTTTTTGAAAATGCCATATCCTTTGACCACTTATCTACTGGGGAATGATTCTTGGCCATAGATATTTGCCTCATACGATGCTTTGTTTGGTAATTCTCTAATACAGCTATCATGGAATATCAGGTGGTATAGTTTCCAACATATTCACACTAGACCGGAAACTCCACGAATGTAGGAGCTGAGTTTTATTTAAAATATGTACCTCCTTTAGCATATAAAAACAACAGGCTCTTCATGCTTTTAGAATGAATGAAGCACTTTATAATCTTTAAAGCATCGTATTGATCAGAGGCAGCTAGATGGTACAGTGGATAGGGTGCTGGGCCTGATGTCAGAAAAATTTGAGTTCAAAGCTAGTTGTGTGACTTTGGGCAAGTCATTTAACTTCTTCCTGCCTTAATTTCCTCAACTGTAAAATGTGGGTGTGCACCAACCTCCCAGGGTTGTCGAAAGGATCAAATGAGAAAATAATTGTAGAGAGCACTTCGTACAGGGCCTGGCACAAATAAATGCTTGTTATCTCTAGATCTGAATTACTATTTATCTTCTATAACATTTAATCTAATGAACTTTTCATTCGTTTGTTATTATCAATAGTAATAACCAAACAACACCATCCAACTACCTGGTATGATTCTACCCACATCCAACAACTCTTCATGTTTCTTTCCCTACAGGAAAAGGACAGTGTCTGAGTACCAGTTCATGCATGATAAAGGGAAGACCATGCAGTCCCTGAAAAGGCTGATGTGGTTATACAATGCCATGGGTAGGGTGCACTCTGCCAGCAGCAGAGCTCCTTCCTACTCATACAGTCTGTGGAAACTGCAGAAGCGCCTGCCCCATCCTAGTCTGTACAGAGATGCGCGTGGGGTGAATGCTCACAACCTGGTGAAGCAAAGGCTGATTAGTCTGATGGTTGATACCCATCCTGCTAGACTTTAAAATCCATCAGGATGGAAGCCATTTGTTATCCAAGTTTTGTGCCTGGAATAGTACTCTGTATAAAGGAGTTGATTAATAAATGCTGGTTGAATGAATGCAATTGAATGACGACGGAGCAGGTGTTTTCTATGTTAATGAAGAATAATGCAGGGCATCTAGGTATGATGGAAATATCTCCATCAGTTAAAATTGATGGGAATAGTAGCAAGAAAAAATTGTTATGCTCAGAAAATTAATCCTTTTCCTATACCAAGAGTACCTAATCTTTTTTGTTTGTTTGTTTCATGGACCCCTTTGGCAGTCTGGGGAAGCCTTCTCAGAATAAATGTTTTTTTTTTAATGCATTCATTCACTCTGTGTATCATATGGTATATATTTTATCTGAACTTCTCCATCATTCCCCTGCTGCCCTACCCAGCCAGCCATCCCTTGCAATAAAGCTAGAAAAAAGAAAGATCAGGTCAGTAAAAAACCAACTGATACATATGCTATAAAACACACAGGATTGCAAAGGAAGCCAATTATATTGAAATATACTTATCAGAATATTAAAAATACAAGTTCAACAAATCATGTTATATGATTGTAAGGGAATGTGATTGCACTGTAAGTTTAAGAAAAACCTTGTGAGACTTATATAAGCTAATGCAAAGTGAAATGAGCAGAATCAGAACACTGTAATACAGTAATAGTGATACTGTAACAATGATCAACTGTGGAAAACTTAGCTAATCAATACAGTGATTCGCCACAATCCCAAATGACCCATGGTGAAAAATGCTATATATCCACTTTTAGAGACAGAACTGATAAACTGAGTGCAGACTGAAGCATATTTTTTTAACTTTCTTTTTCTTGCTTTTTTTTTTTTTGCAACACAGCTAATATGGAAATATGTTTGCATGACTCCACATGTATAATAGGTATCATATAGCTTGCCTTCTCAATGGATGGGGTAAGGGCAAGAAGGAGGGAGGAAATTTGGAACTCAAAATAAAAATGAACATCAAAAAATACAAGATTAACATTAAAAAATACATAGACCTTATGTTCAAAAAAATAATGTCCTATGCTTGAAATAAGCACAGCTTCTTGTGATTTTGATCTTCCCAGGTCACCTAAATGTCTGTTAAATATAGTGTAATAATTTAAAACCACTGTTGTGTTCAAGGAGCTGTACCCTCTCCCTCTCCATTAAATTTGTGGTCTGTCTTGGGTTGAGTCCAAGAGGAGTCTGACTATCTAGAAGAGGGGTAATACTCCTTTTTCTCCCCATCTTTGTCTAGATATAACCCCACTATGGTGCCCTGGGGGAAATTCCTTAAAATTTAGGTTTTCCTCACATCTAAGTTTTCTCCAAATGGGAGTGGAAAATGGTACTAGTACACCATAAATCTCACATGGGACAGGCATTTATTTCCTCCATACAAAAGAACTGTTAAACACAAAAGGCATTCACAAGTACACATTGACAGAAACTTAAACATGCAGCAAGTAATAACTGTTATACTAGGAGGTTGAGACTTCACTACCAGAACATGAAGCAGTTTGTGGAATTGCTGAATAAGCAATGTTACATTTCACTCCAGTTTTGTCCAAGCCACTCTTTCTAGGTTGATGTCTTCAGGCAAGTCAGACCAGAACTTGAGTTCCTCCTCTTACTGGGGCTATCTGCTTTGATATAGAACTCCCCCTGCAGCTAGTCGGCTCTGACTGAGGACTTGGGATCTTTGAAGATCTCAAACTTACAAGGTTGCTTCTAAGACTGGACATTTCTATCTTGGGATTGCTGTTCAGTGATCTAAACTCAGGAAAGGAAACACAAGAGGAAAAACTCATGGAAGCATTGCTTTTCAGGTAGAAGGTCAAAGGAAGAAGAGAAACAAGGGTGTGGGCACGCCCTTTTAAAAGTTAAATCCTTACCTAAATTAATGCAAGATGAAATGGCAGAAGCAGAAGAGCAATGTCCATAGTAACGACAATGTTGTAGGACGATCTACTAGGAATAACTTAGCTATTCTCAACAATACAACGACCCAAGACAATTCTGAAGGACTATAAGGAAAGGTGCTGTCCATCTCCAGAGAAAGAACTGGCAGAGCTTGAATACAGATCAAAGAACACTTTTTCTTTATTTTTCTTGGGGTTTTTTGTCTGTGTTCTTTCACAGCATGACTTACATGGAAATGTGTTTTGCATGCCTACACATACATAACCTATGTCAAACTGCTTGCCTTCTAAATGAGGATGGAGGGAGAGAGTTTGGAACTCAAAGTCTGAAAAAGAATGTTAAAATTGTTTTTACATATAACTGGGAAAAAATTAAATATTGCATTAAAAGTTAAGTCCTTGTTGGTGGCTAATAAGGATATTACTTTCCTATCCTCAGAGTGCCTTTGTCTTTCAATACTAAGTCACACTGCTCAGGCCAGAATCAACCAGGAATTTCATCATCCTCAAAGCACCCAAGTGCTGAGCTAACAGGCAGGGTAGTTCTGTAATATCCTAAGCACCTTTTTCAAACCTTGCTGCCTCCACCTGACCTTCATCTTCATTTCCATGCCCCTCCTCTAGACCTCTAGACCCCCTCGAACTTTGGAATCTGCCCCCAAAATGTCTGGCTCTGATGGGTGAGTTTTTGCCATTTCTTGCCTAGAATTAGGTCCCTGTGTAATTTCCTGGCCACCACTTCCAAACTTTTATGCCTCACGCCCTTTATAGGTCCCCTTTATAGGTTGTCTTCCTCTATTAAGACATAAGCTCCCTAAGGATCAGGACATTCTTACTGGCTTGTATTTGGATCCCTAGCACTTGGCACAGTGCCTGACACATAGTAAATGCTTTATCTATCTATGACAGTACATAGTAGGGGCTTAATAAAATACTTGTTCTTTATTGGTACCCAAAGCTTGGATTAGATAAAGGAATATTGTTGTTGGATAAAGGGAGAACCAAAGTGGGGTAATATGAAAAACAGTGAGATTGGGCAAAATGTTTTGTCACGAACAGAACTGCAATAGGATAGGATGGTGGGAACTATATTCCAAGGTGCTTCTACTTATGCATGTTATGTTGGTTTTTCCTCAAAAGGTATTGAAACTGTTCTTAAGATCTAACTGTGGCTCAGGTGACTGAGATTTTTGGTAATTAACATAGCATCCTGGTCACTTGGGTACAAAACAGCAAGGATATGAAGGGCTGGAGATCCTCTAGACCCCTGACAGCAGACTAGCCTGATGACCATCACCAGGATGGGAGAGCTGTGCTCAGGTGGATCAAGGCTATATCCTGCATCGGCAGTTAACAGACATTTATTAAGCGCTTCTATGTGCCAAATAATGTGCTAAGCCCTGGGGACATAAAGCAAGGTAAAAGATAGTTCCCTGTACTATGAATCACTATGGCCACTTTGGAGAGCAGTTTGGAGTTACGTAAAGCAAGTGACTAAAACGTTCATACCTATTGACCCAGAGATTCCATTTCTAGGCTTATACCCCAAGGAGACCATAGATAAGAAGAAAGTCCCCACATACCCCAAAATATTTATAGCAGCCCTTTTTGTAATGGCAAAGAATTGGAAACAACTCAGATGGCCATAGAAGGGGGAATGGCTAAACAAGTTGTGTACATGGATAGAATGGAATATGACTGTGCTGTAAGAAATGACGTGATGAATACAGAAACAGACAGATCTATAGGAACTGATGCACAGCAAAGTTAAGCAGAGACAAGAAAACAATATATACGATAACTTTTGTTACTGTTCAGCCATTTTTCAGTTGTGTCCGACTCTTCATGACCCCATTTGGGGTTTTCTTGGCAGAGATGCTGGAGAGGTTTGCCATTTCCTTCTCCAGCTCATTTTCCAGATGAGGAAACTGAGGCCAACAGCGTGAAGTGACTTGCCCAGGGTGACTGAGCCAGTAAGTGCTTGGGGCCAGATTTGAACTCAGGAAGTTGAGTCTTCCTAACTCCAGGCCTGGCGCTCTACTCACTAAAGTAACTTCAGCCACATAAGTAGAACAACCACATACACACCATCAAAAGTGAATGTTGCAAAATTGCAAAGAATAAGCATGACTCCAAAGAAGAGGAGAGGACACCTCCCTCCTACTCCTTTGCAGAGGTAGGAGATCTGTGAGTGTGACACATTGCATATATTTTCAGATTTTTTTGCTGATTTTTTTTTCTTTAAAAAAAACATTATTTGTTATACTGGGTCCCTCCCTGGGAGGGGAAGGGGGAAGGATACTGGGGAAATTTTCAGTGATACAAAAAAAAAATTCAGTAATGTAAAAAAACAACAACCCTTATTTAAAAAAAAATCTAGACCTGAAATTTCATTGGTATAGGGAACTCCCTGTGAGGAACCTCTTTTACTCATGTACATCAGCAACTCCTCCACAACTTGGTCTTAGAGTCGCTTGGGGGAGCACTAAGAGGACAAATGAAGAGTCAAGCTGCTTCATCAACCTAATGAAAAAGATTTAGGTCCCTGCTAGGTCCCCTCCAGCTAAGAGATCATGATCTTATGATGTCTCAAGACCATCTAAGCAGAAAGAAAAGTGTCCAATGAGTTTCATTTGTTATAGACAAATACTGATATAAGGATGTGCGGCCAACCCCACTTCACACCACCTCGAGCGTCCAATTCTGACCAAAATTAAGAGATGCTGAAATCTGATTTAGGGAAAGAATCTTGGAGTCATTGGTTTAAGAGGTCAGACTGATATCCTGCTGACAAGAACCATAAAAAGTGGAAGGATAAACAAAACAACAAACGTTATTATCTCCTTAAGCAAAGCCCCATGCTTTTTGGTTGTTGCTCCTCCAGAAAGGCCTAACAGAAAGCAGGAGGGAATCCAGGGCCAAATCGTCAGAATCACCGAAGATGTGATGTGAATTACCCTCAAGTTAGGAGGATCAGGAAAGAGGAAGGCTGTGAAAAGAGGATGGAAGATGACAAAATCCCTGAGGTCTCAAGGGAGACTGTAATTCTGGAACTAACCCGCTCTCTTCCTTGCCCCTCCCCCAAAACTTGTAGGCTAACAAAAGGAAGTCTTTATCTCTTCTAGCAGGTGGCAAATTCAGGCAACTGCCCAGGAGAGGTCATGCAGGTTAAGCCTAACGGTGCATGGGAAAAGCCTTAGCTATAAAACGGGTCACTTAAGAGCTGAAAGGGCCTTTTGGACCATCTAGTTCCTTACTTTCCTATTCAGCCCTAACTTGTGATTTCAGTGGTAAGCCACAAGGCCTGAAATACTCCAGTTGTGCTGAACCAAATTAAAATGCAATTGGGGAGTATTTTACAAAATAAATAAAAATACAATACAGTGTAGATAATATGAATACGTGGTTTTCTGAACCAACATACTGCCAGTAGGGATCTTTATGTATGGTTGCTATTTGAGTTCAACACCTCTGGTGTAGGGAATTTGTCTTGTGTAAAAAGCCTCTCACCAGGGCAGATGCAACAGTTTCGCAGCTTATCACCTTAACCATGAGTGAATGGGGGCACAGAGAGATTAAGTGACTTCCCCAACATCACACAGCTAGTATGGGGCAGAGGTGGGACTAAAACCCTGGTCTCCCTGACTATGAGGTCAGCTGTTCATCTACTGGGCCATGCTGTCCCTCATATTACAGAAAAGTGAGGTGCAGAGAAGGGTATCTTTCCTATGTGAGGATAGCTAGGTGGTAAGGTAGAGTGACGGGCCAGAATCAGGAAGATCCGAGTTTAAATCTTGCCTCATTTTTTAGCTGAATGATCCTGGGCAAGTCACCAAACTTCTGTTTGCCTCAGTTTCCTCAACCATAAAAACAAGGGGGGTTGTGATGATCAAATGAGACAATATTCGTGAGGTGTTTAGGACAGTAGCTGGCACATAAGCTATTTTCCTCACGCCCCCCTTCTCTGCTGTGACACTGCGGACACCCTGGTACAGGGCCTGATCGCCTCATGCTCGGATCATGGCTGTTTGGTTTCCCTGCCTCAGACCTTCCTTTCCTAGGTTTCCCCATTAGAATGTAAGCTACCGGAGGGGAGGGACTGTCTTTTCCTCTTTATTTGTATTCTCGGCACTCAGTATGGTGCTTGGCGCTATGTGACTTGATTTTGGTTGTTCAGTCTTGTTCCACTCTGTGACCCAATGGACCACAGGCCCTTCTAACCTCCACTACCTGTTGAAGTCTGTCCAAGCTCACGGTCCTTGCTTCCAGACACGATCTATCCCTCTCATCCTCTGCCTCCCGCTTCTCCTTTTGCCTTCAATCTTTCCCAACATCAGGGTCTTTCCAAGTGAGTCGTGTCTTCTCACTATGTGACACATGTTGCTGCCATTAGGCTGTTTCAGTCATTTCTGACTCTCAGTGACCCCCACCTGGGGATTTCTCCGCAGAGATACTGGAGTGGTTTGGCCATTTCATTTTCCAGCTCACTTTACAGATGAGAAAACGGAGGCAAACAGGGGCATTACCTTAATAATTATTAGCTTTATTAATAAATAATAATCAGTTTAATATTTTTCTTTTCCCCTCTCCCCACACCAATCATCTCAATTGTCAAATTAATCTTCCTAACGTGCAGGTCTGATCATCACCGCCCCCCCCCCCGCCCCCACCTCCAAACATTCAATAGACACCAGGGGTTCCCTGTTGCCTCTAGGAATAAATATGAAATACTCTGCATTTCGCCTTTCATAACCTGGCTCCTCATACCTTCCACCCTCCTCTCCTCCTAAACGCTTTCTCTTTGCTCCAGTGACACCCGCCTTCTCGCCCCGAGCATTTCCACTAGCCGTCTCCCATGCCTGGAATGCTGTCCCTGCTCGCCTCCACCTCCCGGCTCCTCTCGAGCCTCAACCCCAGCCCCACTGTACGCCCCCGCCTTGCGTCTGTGCTAATCTCCCATCACCCTGGCTACACCGTGCAGTACACAGTTGTTGGCACGGTGTCTCCTCCCACTTGGGAACGTAAGCTTGGGGGCGGGCCCGGTGCTTTTGCTTCACTTTCAATCTCCAATGGTTTGGCCCAATGCTGGGCACCTAGTAGGTGCTTTAACAAATGCTCCTCTTGAAGGGCGGGGCCGGGGCTTGAAATCAAGTTTCCTGTTTCCGCAGCCCTGAGCGGCCTGGGGAGGGGCGGGGAGCGGAGAGAGAGCAGCTTCATGAAGAAAGGGAACTCTTTAAACGTATGGATGCAGTTGAGTAACTGAACACGGCTCGCTCCGACCCTAGGCACCAGGCACCAGGCACCAGGAGCGGCCGCAGGACGCAAGCTAACAAACACGCGCAGACCTGCGGCTCTTGCCCCATCTTCTCCCGGGGAACGTTCCATCGCCGCGCCTGCGCCGGGAAGGCAAGCTCGCGGAGGCGGAGGCGGAGTCGCGCATGCGCGCCCCTCCTCGCCCCTCGCCCCTCCCCTCCGCCTCCGGCCTGTTCTCCGAGTCTGAGGCACAGCCGCCGCCGCCGCCGCCGCCGCCGCCCCCCCTCCCCCCCCCCCGGGAAGGAGTCTTGGACCTTCTCCGCCGCCGTCTTTTTCCGGCAGTTAGGGGCGCTTCCTGTTGTTCTCGCCCTCCCAATAGCCTCCTTCCCTTCCCCTGAGAAGCACCCCAACAGCCGTCGAGAGGCTCCTCCCCTCTTCCGGCAGGCTGGCTGCTGCCGGGGGTCCTGGCCTGACGACCAAGCCAGCTGGGAGGGACCGGCGCCGGGGCTCGATCCTGCGGCCCGGGGGGCTCTGGTGAGCGGTCTCCTGTTCGTCACCCCCGCCTCGCGTCCCAGACCTCCCCTTCTCCCGCCTCCGCGCTCCCTCTCCTCACTGTCCTGTGACCCTTCCACACATGCCCCGCCCCCTCCCGCTCCCCACCTCTCTGCCCCTTTTCAAGCCCACCCCGACTCTCCCCTTCCCCTCCCCTCTTCAAGCCTTGCTCTGCTCCCTCTACTTCCACCCCACCCCCAAACCTTCCCTCCTCTGGACCCTGCTCCCGCTTTCCGAACCTTCCTCTCTGCCCTTCCAGCTCTGGTTTCTCCCAGCTCCCTCCCCCCTCTTCAGACCTTTCTCTGCTCCCTCCCCGAACTGCTCCCCCCTGGTCAAGACTTCTCCTCTTCACTGCTGTGCCCCACCCCAAAGCTCTCTTCTCGGTCCGCCTTTTCTTGCCTTCCTTCACCAGCTGACCCCCCCACCCCGATCCCTCCCCACCTAGCAGATCCCTCCCATTACCAGCTTTCTTTTTTTCCAAGTCCTTCTCAAACTTGCCTCTGTTACCTCTCCCAAAACTGATTCCCTTGGGCAAGGACCTCCCGGAACTGCCCATTCTGAGCCCCTCTCCTGATACCCGGCCGAACCCAGAACCGTACCACTTCCCAGAATGTCTCCCACCCACCCTCCCTAGCAACGGCTCCCACCTCTGAGAGCACCCCTTCCCAATCTTCCCTTCTTCGAGCTCCTTCTCTTTCTTCCCCAGTTCCAACCCCCCCTTCTCCCACCGCTTCTCCAAATCTTTCCCTTCTGATCTTCCCCTCACTTATTATCCTAGAATTCCTGCCACTTCCTAGGGACCTCGCCCTCCCACCTTTCGTTCACACTCTATCTCTTAACCCGAGGTTTCCATTTAGAATTTCTCCCTCCCAGTCTTCCTCTTCTGAACAACTCCAGATTTCTCTTGAATTCTCCTTTCTCTTCCTCCAGTCCCCCTATCGGATCAACTCTTGTGATCCTTCCTCTTTGCCCTGTCCCTGACCCCACCTTCCCTTCTGTTTCCCGACAAACGCTCCAACTGCTTCCTGTTCCAGTGCCCTCCTTTCAGAATGACTGCTTTGTTGCCATCTCAACAACCCAAGGCCCTCTTCACCCCTAGCCCATCTGTGAAATCCCCTTTATACTACCCCCTCATTCTCCAAATCCTCATTTCTTCTGTATTCCCCAGCCTCCCCACCCCCTCACATCCTTGATTGCTATGGAAGGGAGTAAATCCCCAGACTGTTACTTGGTTTTTTTTTTCTTCTCTCTGTTCTAAACTCATTGTGGTAGCTCCTTTCACCACCTCCAAGTCTTCTTATACTGCCTCCAATCCCTTTCCCTTTCCCAGGGTGACATGAGCATTTTTCTGGAAAAGGAGTGTTTCAAACCCCCTCTTCCCCAAAGCCTTGGTATTTTGGGGACTGCCTACTTCTTCCCAAGTGTCTTGTTAATTTTTACGATACCAGACTTTGGGTTAGAGGAGAAGGGGAGGTAGGAATGATTATAACAAAATAATACAGAAAACAGTACAGTAAGGGACAATGCTTTACAGCTATAGGGAATATAACAGTGCAGGTGATTTTGTTAAGGAGGTGAAGAAAATAGATTAATAGCTGATCTTTATTAGGTTGTTAACATACATTATTAGAAACTCTGTGAGGTAGGAAGTACAGGTATAATTCCTGTTTTTTAGATGTGGAGACAGGCACAGAAAGGTTTATAGGACATAGATTTAGAGCAGAAAGGGATCTTAAAGGTCATGTAATCCAATTCTCATATTTTACAGATGAAGAAAACGAGGCTTGGAGAGGTTAGATGACCTGCTCAAAGTCACACAGGTAGTAAGTGGCAGAAACTGATTTGAACTTAGGTCTTCTGACTACAATCAGTGTTGCTTCCATTCTACCATGTTGTCTTCTCAGTCGTTATGTGCCTTGTCCAAGACCATACAGCTACTAAGTGCCAGCCCGGGGATTTGAATCTCTGAGCAGAGGAGGGAATGCAGATAAAATACTGAGGGAAGGTAGGTATCAGAGGGTATATAGCAAGGGTAGTCCTGACCCTCTAGTAAGTAATGAGACGCAAGGGATTTTTAAAAGCTGAAGAACTAGGGTGGGGAGAGGAGTATCCAATTCTCACATGCTAAAGAGGGTGACAGTTGGGTTGCATGTTTTGATCTCATAGATTGGGGTTGCAATTTTTTGAAATTATTTGTTTTAACTGAATTTTGTTTTCACTTACCTGTTTACTTGCCGCTTCTTCCTTGCCTAGGTAAGCATTTTGAGGACAGGGGTTCTTATTTTTTTGTCTCTGGATTTCTATCTCCTAGCATTGTGTCTAGCACGGAGAGTAGGAGCTTAAAAAATGATCATTGAATGAATGAAAGAAACCCTTCTTGTTATTCAGAATATGAAGGCAGAGAAGTCAAGGTTAGAATGAAGGAAATGCTCCATCTCCTTGTTCATTATTGTACCTCTCCCAAGGAAGGATGGGTTGGGGGAAAGGTCACCTAGGCCCTGAATCTACATAGGAAAAAAAAAATTCTCTAAATCTAAAAAAAAGTACATAAACTTAAATCAGCTAGATATTAGCTTATTTTTCACTTGTGTGATTGCAAGTATTCTGTCCTCTAGCTCTCTTCCCCATCCCGCCCACACAAACACAAGGATCTTAACATAAGAGAACCGGAAATCAACAATTATGTTTCAGCAGGTGTTTGAGTGCTTATTCTGTGTAGCAGTTCACCGTTTAGCAGAAGAGAATAAGTAAGTGTACACACATGAAACATTTAAGTGACAGATTAACCTTTGATGAACATTATTAGCCTCAGATGCAAAGCAGTATTCTAAGGGAGGTATATTCAAGATTTCAGTGGAACTGTGTGGGTACTCTGGCCAACAGTGCAGATCCCTGCTCATCCACGTTTTCTCATTCTTTAAATCTTGGCCATGTCATACCGTGAATCTGACACGAGGGACTCACCCAGTATGCTGGGGGTCTTCTTCTAAAGGTTTCTTAATATAAAATAGGCGCCAGTGCAGCTTTGTGTTGTCTATTTGCTATTCCTCACACTTGGCACGTGACTGACCTTTTCTCTCTCCCAGTTGTTCATCTCTTTTATATCATTTACATCATTCCTTTTGCACAGTTTCTTGGTAATATACTGCAGCTTATTTACCAGGCTATTAAAAAAATAATAGCTGACATACAACACTTTGAGGTTTTCAAAGCACTTGACACACAGTTATTGCTGTTTTACAGATGCCAAAATTGAGGCTCAGGTCAATCGACTTAACTATGATTGAACCTATGATTGCCAATAAAAAGTTTGAGACAGGATCAAACTAAAACCTTTGCTGACTTAAGATCTAGCCCTCTTTCCACTATACCACACACTGCTTCTTAAAACTCCCAGGGCTATACAAGGCATTGGTGGGGGGAAATGTTTAGAGTAAGTTTAATATACTGACCGTCTCTGCTGACGTGACAGTGCCAACCAACTTGATTTTTGGAGTTTTTGACCTCCTTTGGAGCTTGAGTTTTCTCCCTCAGTATTTTCCTGAGAGTTTCATCTAAATGTTTAGAATTGAAGGATTTGTATTTGTCTTTGTCAGTGATTAACAAGTTTTTTTGAAGTTGTTACTAATTATTGTTAGTGGTTTTCCTCTAAATGGAAAAAAAATATATTGAAAATCCCCGAAAACATCTCGTTTGCTTCTGGCTTTCTTTCTCAAAAGAAAGAGAAAAAAAATACCATCATATCAAAAAAATGCTGGATTTTTTTTTTCAGAGTAAAAGTGTGTGTAAAGATTTCTCTTCTTAAGAAATTTGAATTTTAATTGAAAAAAACAAACCCCTTAATGTATTCATGAGCTTAATTAATCTCAGGAAGACTCCTTCCAATGGTGCATATTGAAACCCTTCCAAGTTCTCTAATCCTGTGTCATTCTTTTCCATGTCTTTCTATAAACCCTCCATGGAGGATTTACCCAAGTACCAAAGGCCATTCTCTGATTCTCTTTAATATTTTGTGAATACTAATGCAGCTGTATCCGGTGCTCTTCCGTCTTGATACATGACCAGCCTACCTCCTTTGTGGTCTCACAGAACCTTAATGATGCTCTTTAGACTATTTTTCCTGTACAGGTTATCATTGCCAATATGCATCAGCCTTCTTACATCCACTTTCTGTTTTCCTCTGAGTCAATTGCAATGTGATTCTTCCAGTATTCCATGATTCACAGCTATATAAAATGAGTATTTATGTTCCAATGTTGGTGATAAAAAGATGAGTTTTAGTGAAAGGAACAGCTTGGGATAGATGTGTGCTGTGCATCTTCCCATATGTGATCCAGCTCTAGCTCCTTTTCCTGTTTAGGTCCCATCAGAATTCCTTGTTTATTTGTAGCCTCTAAGATTTATGTGCCTGATGGACTGAGTGAATTGGTCGCTTTTCAAAACTCCCTGTCGTAATGTCAGCAATCCACTTTATTATTCTCATCTGAATGGCAAAGCTAACTTCTTTTGAACGACCATGGCTTTAAAAAATTCATTCAACTTAGTTGATTTTAAGAAGTTTGTGATACCCTTTTTAAAAAACCGAAGAAAAATCCTTGGGGGCTCCAAGATTGGGAATTACTCATATATACTATGTTATGTTTTGTGTGTTCCTGTATAAACTGCAGTAGCTTCTCAAGCTATTTTCAAAATAAAATTTTACTGCTACGTTCTTATCACTTAATATAGTTAATTTCTTGATTTCTCTTTTCCTTCTCAGTGACCATGTCACCTACATCAGAGGTATTCTGCCTAGCCTGAGGAGACCTAGAACAGAAAAGGTCAAAGGCTACCAATGGCCTGCAGGTTGGAACATGAGGAAATTTTAAGTGAAAGCATTTAGTCCATAAAAGCAAGAGGAAATGCATCGGCATAAAATCAGAGCAGTTTTCTTGGTTTTGGGGAGACCACAGGGGGTGGGGGTGGGGGTGGCAAATAGCTACTCACTGAATATGTGAAATTGCTACTGAGCAGTAGTATCTTTTTACTAAAGATTATGAGGATTGGGCTTAAACCTTGTTACAGCTGTAGAAAGAGGAAGTTTGAAGAAAGGTCAAAGGGAGTGATAATGTAGCCTTTGAAGTTGTAAGAAACCTGTGTTTGAGAGTTGCAAACTATTTCACTGAAGGATTCATAGTGCTTAGAACAGTTTAACCTCTTTTCTTACATAACCACCTGCTGGCTTTGAAATATTTAGAAAATAATGTTGAAGAGCTGATTGTGGTGAGAGCACTAGACTTGGAATTATAAAGACTCGGCTCCGCCACTTACTGCCTGTACAACCTTGGGCAAGTCATTGCCCTTCTCTGGGCCTCAGATTCCTCCTCTGAAAGATGAGGGGGGTTGGATTTGATGATTTCTAGGTTCCCTTCCATCTCTAAATTCTGTGAGCCTATAGCTGTTTCATACCTTTTCCTTTTTTTTTTTCCTTTCTTGGAGTTAACATTTTGCTGTTTTTGTTTGTTTTTCTTTTTGTCGTGGACCTCACCCTTAAATAGAAGGGTGTATGCCACCAATGAAAATAACATCTTTGTTCTTTAACTGTGATATCTGAAGTAATGAGAAAAATCTGGCCTGACAGTAAAATGATGTCACTTAATTTTGTGATTTTTTTCTTTCAAAACCATTTCAGTTGTTAACATGCAAACAAAGGCACACAGGGCCTAAAATTTCTTCTCATCCTCAGAAGAGTCCCCACACGAAGGTACAAACAAACACAGTTCTCACATCTGAATTTTTAAAAAGAGAGAAGGAAGACTGAGTTAAAATTTTCCTCAAAAATGTATTTAGTTTTACATGTGGTTTTCATTGTGGGTGGAGAGGGCATAAGAGTGACAAATAAGGAACCACACCCAAGCTTCACAAACCGAGTCGAGGTTTCTAAATTCTTTCTTCTAGTGTAGGTCTCTGAAAAACATTTGAATTTGCTTCCCTTCCGTAAAAATGTAAGTTGGTATATTATGATGAAGTAGGTCTGTAGTGAATATTTTGGAGCCTGCATGTATTGTTTATCTTGGCACATTAGGAATGAAAGTGGGGGGAGTTTTTGAGCCTGGGTTTTGAATTTTTTTTCCTCTTGTGGGATTAGCCTTTGTTCATTGCCTGAGTGTGTTTTAAAAAATTGGTGAATTTTAACATTTTATTTCCTAGGTATAAGTACATGTTCATGCATGACTTTCTAGGATTCCTCCTTTTAAATCTTAATCTAAAAAGCAAACCGTCTTTAAAGATAGCTAAATTATTGGGGGCAGAGGAGAATCTAGTAAGCTTTTCATTGAATCATTGACTGCTCCTTAATCTATCCATTAGTCTCTCTTGGTTTTCAAATTAGCTTTGTGTTAGGTGAAACGATGTTGATTGAGAGGAAGCTTGGGGGAGAGAGAAGTAAAGTGCTGAAACATGTTGCTAGGGATGGGACAGGTTGGACTCTAAGCCATCTGGCCAAGAATGAGAATACGAGTTGGCAAAACTGTCTGGAAAAAACATGGCTTTCATTTTAGAAGAAAAATATCCCTGATTTCTTGCTTGTGAAAGCTAAACATCTTCCTTGCAAAATTATGATAAGAAGAAGTATGATGTGGAGACGGTGGGGGGCAGATAGAGAGCCAGGAGAACTGGGTATATTGTGGCCCCTACCCTGCCACTGAGAAGCTGCAGAACTCTGTCTGATTCATTTTGCTTTTCCACACTCCGGCTTCCTCAGCGGCAAAATGAAATGTTTGGTCCTGGTTGTCTCTGATGGTTCCTTCCAGCTCTGAAGTTTTATGAATCTTTTTATGTATATTGCAGATTCTGGGGTAGACCCCTTGCATCCCTCATTGTCTGTGATAATAGTTGAACTTGTACATAAACTTAGAAGCCACTTAAGTTTGAAGCTTTAAGGATTCTTATCCTAGGATTATTTTCATGGTAAGAAATGGTAAAACCAATTGAATAACCAACATCTCCGTTTTCCTTGCTTTCCAGCAGCCATGGCAATGACAGGCTCAACACCTTGTTCTTCCATGAGTAATCATACGAAGGAACGGGTTACTATGACAAAAGTGACATTGGAGAATTTTTACAGCAACCTTATTGCACAGCATGAAGAACGGGAAATGAGGTAAAATGTGTACTTGGAGACATCACATGTTATAGGCGTGAAGTGAAAGTTAGCATAGTAAAAACCCATTGGAACCATCATTTGTAGTTCTCCCTAATAGCGGTGAGATACCGACTTACAACAAAAAGGTTTCTGCACCTTCGCCCATGACATGCTTATTTCAACATTAATCATCAGGCAAACATTCTAATACAGTTGAGCAACTGGAACAATTTCCTGGAGTTCACTATAGTGAAATCGTGTGTGTGTGTGTGTACACAGGTAAATATGAGGTAAATTGAAGATGAAAAAGAATTGAATAGTTAGGAGTGGGGTGGGTCAGGAATCCAAGAAAATTTTATGGAGAACTTGAGTCTTGATTTTGAGAGGTGGAGATGAGAGGGAAGTACACACTAGGCATGAGGTACTGCGTTGCCAAATGTATTGAAGTTGGACATGAAATGCTGAGTTTGGGGAATGGCTAGCAGTCTAGCTTAACTGGGACATAGGTGCTATATGAGCTAAGGTTGAAAGGGTTACAGCTGGTTTTAAGTGACATACTGAAGAATTTGTACTTCATCATCAAGGCATTAGGGAGTCCTTGAAGATTTTGGAGTAGGGCAGTGCCCTAGGCACCTAGACATGTGCCTTGGGAGTAGAGATCATTTTGGCAACTGAGTGGAGGATGGTTTGGAGAAGGAAGAGACTGGAAGCAGGAAGACAGTTAAGTGCCTGTTACAGTAGTCCAGGTAAGAGGTGATAAAAGCCAGAAGTGAAAAGAAGTTTTGTGAATTCATAGAAGGGGACAGATGTGTGAAATGCTCCAGAGGTGGAATTGATGAGATTTGGCAACTAATTGGATAATGGGGAGTGAGGGAGAAGGGAGACTCAAGATAGCTGATAGCACTCTCACCTGGTGTTATTTTCCTCATATACCATGACCTTGGCTTTGGTGCAAAGCCAGCCTGCTACAGTACTTTTAAGAAGTAACTATAGGCACAATTTGCTATATGAGCAAAATTCCATCATTTTGGTTATCTGTAACTAGGCTAGTTTTATGTCGTTTATTCACTTATTTTTTAAAGTTAAGTTAAATTCATTTTGTTACATTTTAAGTTCCAAATTGTCTCCCTACCTCCCTCCCCACCCCATATTAGAGAAGGCCACTATTTGACAAAGATTGATAAATATATGTAAAACCATACTATGCATAATTCTATTTATCAGTTTCTTCTCTGGAGGTAGATAGCATCTTCCTTCATAGGTCTTTTGTAATTGATTACTCAGAATAACTTAGTTGTTCTCAATTCTTCTTCAAACAATATTGCTGTTACTGTATACAGCATTGTTTTGGTTCTGCTCATTTCACTTTTCCTGCAAATCTTTCACTGTTTTTCTAAAATCACCCTGCTCACCATTTTTCACAGCACAGTAGTGTTCCATCATAATCACATACCACTGTTTGTTCAACCATTCCCCAAACAATGGGCTACAATTTTCTCAATTCCCAGTTCTTTGCCACCACAAAGAGAACTGCTATAAATGTTTTAGAACATTTAGTTCTTTTTTCCCTGATCTTCTTGGGAAACAGATCTATTTATTCACTTATCCAACGAATGCTTATTAAAATATGACTTGCGTGCAGAGACGATGCTAAGGTCTGAAGAAGAGAAATTTCGTTAAGTCCGCATCTTACCGTCATGGAGTTTATGGTCTAGTAGTGGAGAATACGCATCAGAAGAGCCCATAGAAGCAGTCCTTGGTTCCCCTAGTTATACTGGAAGCTTTATAGGGAATACTTTTTTAAACAGGTATGTTCTTGACTTTGGTCTCTCTTTATAAAAGAACCTGATTACTTTGACAGAAGTCCTCCCCTAATCCCTTAATGTAGCATAGCAATATGACTTTGGAAACTGGAGGACTTTTCTAGCTGAGCATAAACTCTAGAATGTCTCAGCCAAATGGAAAGAAAGGCATTGAGTGTGTAGGTTCATTGACAGATTGTCTGTCCTCCAAGGACCAACCTCGCTAAGTTCAGAGACAGAGTTGGTCACAGTTCTCGTGAAGACCATTCATGAACATATTTTGTGCATATGGGATCTGTACTAATGAACAAGAGTACCCACACCAATTAAATCCTGAATCCTTGAAGTACTGAAGAGGTAATTCTGAAAAATACACTATCACATCAGCTTTATACTGAGTAAGTGAGCGAATGAAGCATTTATTAAAGTTGGAAATACAAATAAAAAATCCAGACAGTGCCTGCTTTCAGGGTGCTCGCTTTCTGACAGGAAAGACAACACATAGGTGGTTTCAGCTTCAAGTCTGATGGAAAGGTCCTGTAATCCTTAGGGGCCAGCACCAAAGCAGACAGTAGTGTTTCTTTGTCATTTCCACTGACAAAACCATATCTTTTTCTGATGTGGGACTTTTTGTTGGTGACAACTTTTCCTCACAAATGAACAAATAAAAGTAAGTAAGAGTATAGGCAGCTATCAGTAATATGCTCTGAAACCTAGATTATATGTGTGTATATATATGTATGTATGTATGTTTGTGTGTGTGTGTATGTATATATGTGTATATACACACACACATATACACAATCCTGCAAATATATACACACTCACATATTCATATATATGTGTCTATATATTTAGCTTTGAAGTGCATCAGCATGTATGATAGAATGCAGAATTTTTTAATAGAGAAAAAAACTAAACTATTCATAGGTAGCTTGTAGTTCTTTGTTTCTTGTTGTCCCTTCAGTCATCCACTCCTAAATCACCTACTAAAAAAAATCCAGACAAAAAGATATTCAAGAGTTAGGAAAAGAAAGTGGGGAGTTCTAGGAAACATATCGGTGCTTTTATCCTTCCCCTACAAAGAGGGAGAATAGGAGCATACAATTTGCATTTGCCAGAGAGGAGAGGTACCTACTCTGTTGCATCTTCTGATCCTACAGATTGAGAGTGCAGTTTCCAGAAGTGGATTTATGTCATTTTGTTTTCAGAAAAAATTTTTATTGATAGCTTTTGTCCTTATATTACCTTTGTTTCCAAGAATGAAAAAAAGAAAGAAAAAAAGCAGTTCAGCAAGACTGACCAATGTGTCAGCCAACATGCAGGGTTCCACACCCAGTCTTCGTCTCTTCAGGGCCAAACTTGGTCTTCGTGCTTATGGTGTTTAGTTTTGATTTTTGTTCTTATTTCCCTTTTCGTTTTTGTAGTTATTATGTATATTGTTTTCCTGATTTGACTTACTTTACTTTGCCTCAGTTCATATAAGTCTACTCCATGTTTCTTTATATTAAATGTATTCATTTAAACTAGATCTTGTGTTGACTTATGCCTCTGTTATCTACACAGTGTTTTTTCTCAAAGAATGTAAGCTCCTTGAGGTCAGGGACTATGATTTTTGTCTTTCTATCCCCGGAGCCTAGCATAACACTTGGCACATAGTGGATATTGAATTAATGAATGAATTACATTACCTCAAAAGCTATGCAGGTCAATATTATGGCAGTTGATTTTAATTCACTTACATAGGACCTAATTAATATCAACCTGTAGATCAGAAATGTACTTGGCTACAGGTTTCCAAATTCCCTTCATTCATCATGGGAACACTTTAACCTCAAATTCTGGCAGTGCTGTCAAACTGTTACGTTTTGATGCCCAAGTAACTGGGTTCCAATGCCTTAAATAGTTGTTGTTTACCATTCTCTTTGCTCAGGTAATGATGTGGCAGTGAAGAGAAGGAAGATGTGAAAATAAAGGAAGTTGATTTCATTTTATGAGAGAGAGAGTATATGTGTGTATGTTGTGTGTATGCCTGTTATGAAAGGTTATCAAATGCCAGCTGTTTCGTGGTTTGGTGAAGAGGAAATTCTGCAATACACACACACACTTTCATGTTGAGCAGGATTTTCTGTTAAATTAGTGTCTTTCAGTACAATGCAAAATTAACAAGCATTAATTTTCCCTTTTTTTGACAGCAGATATATTTTTGAGTGAAAAATTGGACCTCTGCCTGTAATTAGTTTTATGGACTTTTGAAAGAATATCATCTAAAGGTTGTTTCAATCTTATGTGGGTTTTTTTTTTGTGTGTGTGTAATGTGTGTCTAGACAAAAGAAGCTAGAGAAAGTGATGGAAGAAGAAGGCTTAAAAGATGAAGAGGTAACTAATGACTAAAACTGCATTTTTTGAAAACATCATAACAGATCATATTGTATTAAACAAGTTCTTAAAGTGGAATTTACAGGGACAGTGTTCTCATTCAGAGATAGAAGAATTTATTGAACCATCAGACTTTTTTTAGCTTTAGTACTTTATATATGGGATCCTCAAGTTAATTGAGGATCCAAGGGCAGAAAATGACTTTAGTAAAAGGATGATAAATTGTTAGATTTCAGGATGCCAAGAAGAGGAAGGACTGAAATTAGTAAAATGGAGTCATATGTTGCAAAAGCAGTTATTCCCAGGCATATGAAATTTGTTGAAAGAGCCTTGTGTCAGAAGTCAGAGTTCTGGGTAGAAAACTGGATGTTCCTTAGGCACACAATATTGAAGGCACAATTAAACTCTTTTGCCTTGTTTCCTACTGCCTAAAAACATGGAAGAGATAAAGAAGTCCAGTTGATTAATCAAATGACAGCATTGAGAGCTGAAGCAAAATTGAAAGTGTCACAAAGAGGACACATGGAGACAAATGATATTGAATAATTGTAAAGAAATAGTGTTTGTGAGAATGAGTAGAAGGAAATATTGAAGCAGGAAATGAAACACAAAGACCAAAAGAGCATTTAATTTGGAATCAGAGGACCTGGGTTCAAATCCTACCTCTGATCTTAAAACCTGTGTAACCTTGGGGAAGTCATGTACCCTCAATTTCCTCATGTGTAAAATAGGGAGTTGGACTCTATGGCATCCAAGGACCCTCACAGCTCTAGATTTATAAGCCTATGATTAATAGCTTGCTTTTCTGTCTTCAAGATTTACAAAGTGCTTTCTTTATAACAATGCTAGTTATTAGCAGGATGGTGCAAGGAGAGAGCTCTGGATTTACAGTCAGATGACCTGGGTTCAGACCCCAGCTTTTCTGCTTGCCACCTGTGTGTCAGTGGGCAAGTCACGTCCCCTTTCTGGGCTTGAGTTTGCTCCTCTGCCAAGTCTGTTCCAACTCTACAGAAGAGGCAACTGAGGGAGAGTGATCTGCCCAGGGCCAGAAGATCCTAGACTTAGAAACATCTGAGATCACTTGGTCCTGCCACCCTGTGAATGTGAAACCTGGCTACCTACCTTGTGAGCAACGCACTTGGGAAGGGAGTATAAAATAATAACTAGGAGTCACACATAGCACTTTAAGGTTGGTCAAACACTTTGCTTACAACGTCCTCTGAGACAGGACAGGTTGTACACTTGTCCTCATCACATAGACAGAGGGCAGCTCCTGGAGAGCCAATGTCACATAGGTAGGAAGTGTCAGGACTGGTGTAGGGACCCCAATTTTCATTTACCTCCCAGTGAGGTAAATAAAATGTTTGTCATTGGTCATTGTTTGCTTACTCTTTAATTAGAAAACTAGTAAGCTTGGATATGAGGGATGGACCCCATACATCTCAAGGAAAGAGGAATTTAGTACTGAAAGAGGTTGTCTAATAATCTTTGGAGATACGTTAAAAGTGTTAAGTCTAGTCTCCTCTAAACTTGTTTTCCTTTGTGTTTTGTTACAAACTCGTTGCTCTTGAGTGTTATTGAGGACTTCTCTCAGACTTGCTAGGTAGCATAGAATAAGAGGAAATGTTGCTTGCAACTTCAGTTCCTCCTCTGTAAAATGAGGAAGATGGATGATAAGATTTGTAAGGTGTCTCACAGCTCTTTGCTGTTGTAAGGCTCTATGAGATGTCCTTCTGTGGGATGCTGTCGTTTTACTGAAAGACAGGAGGGGGAGGGATGATTGAAAATGATAATGAACAACAGTAACCCTTGGTACATTTTTCCAGATAGGTCAGGTATAAATGGTAATTTTGCTGAAGTTTCAGAATTCTAATTTTACTCCCTTAATTTAACCATTTAGAAGCGACTCAGGAGATCAGCACATGCTCGGAAGGAAACAGAGTTTCTTCGATTAAAAAGAACAAGACTTGGACTGGAAGACTTTGAGTCCTTAAAAGTAATAGGCAGAGGAGCATTTGGTGAGGTAAAAACATGCACCCATTCAACAAAGTACAGTAGTGGTTGTGTACCAGGTCTTCAAAGCTGTTAACAGTATAAGATCAGGGGTGGGGGAAAGCATGGTATAAATCAGGAGGTAGAAATGCTGCGTGTGTCACCCCTGGTAATGTTGTTGTTCAGTCGTGTCTGACTCCATGGACCATAGCACACCAGACTCGACTCTTGTTTTCCACCATCTCTTGGAAGTCTGTCCAAGTTCATGTTCGTTGTTTCCATGACCATCTATCCATCTCATCTGCTGTCCCCTTTTCCTTTTGCCTCAATCTTTTCCAACCTCAAGGTCTTTTTCAATGAGTTCTGTCTTCTCATTATGTGGACAGAATATTTAAGCTTGCTGTCCAAGGAACTCTGAAAAGTCTTTTCCAGTACTACAGTTCGAAAGCATCGATTCTGTGGTGCTCAACTTTTCTCCTAGTCCACCTCTCATAGCCAGACCTCTGCTAAGCAGCTGGCTTTTTGCTTTTGCCCACATCAGCATCCTGCCTACTCTGTTTTCTCTTGTGCTTCTGTTTTCTTCGACTGCCGCAGGCCCCCAGAAACTCATTCTCATTTGTCACAGTGGCCATTTGTGTTGAGTCAAAGCTGTCCATGGTAGCAGTGCTACATTTCCCTGTTTCTACCCCTACCCCCAACCTAGTAGACTAGCATTTAATCAATAAGATTCCCACACATAATAGACTCTATGGAAGAGAACTACATATGGTCATAGCAGAGAAATGAAATCATTTGTTATTTAACCCATAGGAAAGAGAAGAAACCATCCTTACTTTCAGTGCCTGAAGGCCATATGGAAGGCCATAGTTTGGTGGAGGGGAGAAGGAAGGGGGAGAGAAGATATTGCAGGTAGGCAGAATAGCATTTAGGATAGCCCAGAGTGGTGAGAATCATTTACAAGGCCTGTCAAGTAGTTTTCTTGACTGGAATGAAGAATGTGAACTAGTGTGTAGTCAGTGATAAGAACTGTTAAGTAAGTTGGTCTAGGGGGTGTGAAGATTCTATCACTTGTTTGACGTCTTTAAAACCCATGTGGAGTTTAAATTAGATTTTAGACAGATATATGAAAGCTGATTGAAATTAATGTTATTTGTCAGTATTCCTCTGTGTTGGATTTTGTATCTTATAAGTAGATTTTATTATCAAGCAGGCAGTACTGGGGAAGAAAAAACTTAGATAAATCAAGGTCCTTGTTTACATTTTGGTAAGGAGATAAAACACCAATAATAATGCACATGATATGTCCATTAAAGCTGGATAAAACACAGTACCATGCCAGATCAGGGGGAAGGTTGTTACTGGCTGGGGTTAGGGAGAAGAGGGGATCAGGGAATATTTCAAGGCGTGCAGCATTTTTTTGGACTTTAAATGATTGGGAAGAATTTTAAATAAATGTAGCAGTTCTGGTCTGCTGATTTAAGACAAATATTTTCTCTTTAAATATCAAAGTTACTTCTTATAATATTTTTTTTAATTGCCATTGTGGTTTGTTGGGACTTTCTGACTTTGTGTTTCCTTTACAATTTTTTAGGTGAGGCTTGTTCAGAAGAAAGATACAGGCCACGTGTATGCAATGAAAATACTTCGCAAAGCAGATATGCTTGAAAAAGAGCAGGTAAGAATAAACTGCGGCTGTTATTATTCTGGTTATGTGAGTATCTATTAGGAGCTTCTCAGCTTGATTGCAAATTCAAATGCATTTTTCCTCTGACATTTTTATTACAGTGTGTACAGTTTTTAACGAATGAACATTCCTGTATGCAGGTTTTTAAAGGAAAGAGTTCTTAGGATCTATTGTTTCAGTATTTTAAAAGTTAAAGTATAAGCACCAGTGATTTTGGTGTAGTATATTTATTAATTGTGAGATATCAACACTTGTCATTTGGAACTAAAAGCTGAATATGAGACGTGGTTTGGGAGAGGAGTAGCAGCAAGAAGCATATTGTTCTCCAGCTGCTGAATGTTTGAACTTGTTTGCATGTAGTTTTTGGAAATGAGAGCAAAGAGTTAGGATTTGGGATTTTGAATCTATCCATCCCATTTTACTTCCTTCAGTACACACAGACAAAGTTTGGGGCTTAAGTTTGTCAGTGGAGTTGAGAAGTATAATAAATTTGAACACATCCTGGAGTAACCATGTTAATCTTTCTTTCATGGTGGACTTTCTTTGTATCCAAAGTCAAGCTCCATCTTGAAAACTGATCAATAAAGAGTGTAACTGTAACTATGAGAACAAACTTGAAGTGGAGGGCCATTTAAAAAAGACTCAAATTTGAATGAGAACTTAATTAAATCAGACCTCTAGGTTTTTATGAAGTATGTCAGAGGAAGAAGTTGACTATGTGAGGTTAGACTTGGGTAACTCATTATACCCGTCTGCATATTGGAAGGTCATACGGCAAAGTCGGAGCAGAGAGATGGCTGACAGTCATAACTTCACGGAAGGGCTCTTGGAGAAGGGACAAGGACTCTTCCTCACTTAGTCTTTTGTGATTCCAGAGAGGATGTGTGTAAGGAGGGCGAAGGATTCAATCCAACTTGCTCTTAACATTTTGTTAAGCTCTAGGTTATTGAGGATTTTCTAGAAATGTAAGCTTTCCCTCTCAATTCCATAAGCCATCAGCTCCCTGAAATGTCTTTTGAGGATTCCAGATATGTCAGCAGTCATTTTTAGGTTCTGCCAACACAGAGCTTGACTCATCCTTATGGGCTATATTTAAATTAGTCTGTAACTTACTACTTGTGTAGTGGGAGTATCCAGTAGCCGACAGAGAAATGTAAAATGAAACACTGCAGTAAAAATGACTGGAATGATAAAATTAGCACAATGCTCATAGATGCCATAAAAATGCTTTGAGAGATTTATGTAACTACTTCTTATTGTCCAAAAAAATCCTACCAAATTAATGAATTAAATTTTCATTTCTGAACTTCGGAGAGTTTTTGCCTTGATTATTAGATGAAAGTATATTTGTATCTCACAAATATGTATTAGTTTCACATTCACATTTCCTCTCTGAGACATATTTTCACGTACTAACGACTTTTTCAAATCAGAAGACACTAGTTCACCAAATAGTTTTAAAAATAAATATGTAAAGAAGACCATCTTATTCATTTCTTCATTCTTGTTGTAAATCGTAACGCAGCTAGCATAGTTAAATGTGTCTTTACCCAAATGTTTATCTTCTTTGGGTACAGTAATTCAGTCCAATACAATGAGTGTTTACCAAGTATCTGTTAAGTATAAAGACGAGAGTAACATATAACAACCCCTAAAACAGTAGGCTCATTACAGTCCTAATATTTCACATTTATAGAGCTCTTTTCTGTTTCCCACATGCTCCCCTCATAACATGAGGTAAACAGGGCAAGTGATATTAGTCCCTTTTTACAAATAAGGAAGCCAGGAGAGGTCAGCGTCTTACTCATGGCCATGGCTCTAGTGAGTAATCGTCCTGGCATTTGAAGGCAGGTATTTCACTTGCAGGTACAATGTTCTCCTTCCATTGCACTGTATTGGCCCCTTTTCCTCTTGGTGTTGTCATGCTGGTTAATGGAAGTACCTATTAGAATTACAAGAGATGCATTTGTGCCTCCTTGTTGTTTAGAACCCGGTGCTAATGGGGCCCAGATCAAGACTTTCACATCTGCATGAACCAGGCATCATTGCTGTCTTCTGGGCCACAGACTTTACCACTCACCTTGGCCAGTTGTCTTGCAGGTGCTTTAACGTTAGAGACTCAGGATTTTTTAGAGCTAGAAGGAACATCCAGTTCCTTTAGTTTCTGACTAAACTAGCATGTAATTGGATTAGTAGAAAGCTTTCTCTTCTGCTGGAAAAACCATTGGAATATGGCATTGGGTTAGTAGAACCATCTCTGCATACAAAAGATAACATTTTAAATTTACCTGTAAGGTAACTATGAAGAAAACTGAACATTTTATTTCCTGCTTCTCCATTTACAATAATGTTTTGACCCATAGAGACTTGTTTGTTAGAGTCATGGGTAGTACTTCATGTAAGGGGATGATGAGTCTAGTTTTTATTCAGCTGGTAAGAGTAGATGTGTCCTCTGTGGTTTAGAGTTGTCCTGTTGTATTGCTAACTAGAAAGCAAACTAGGTAAAGTGTCAGCACAATTTCTTTGTGTTTTCTTTTCCATTTTAAGAGGAAAAGCTATATGTGGTGAGATACCAGTATATTGCAGATAAAGTAACATAAAAACCCCATAGCTTTACCTGTTTTTATGCTATATTCAGAGACTGACCTCTTGTTCTCCATTTCATTCATATTCCACCTTCACCTCTTGAGGTGCTGACAACTGCTTTAGCCACCGAGCAGGATGAGAAGGTAGCAGTGACGACCTTACTTAACTAGCGCATTAACTAACCCTGTCTTAACTAGCAGGATTTCTGTAGCTTCCAGTTGGTGTTTCAGATATCGAAATGGCTAGGAATTGCAGGTATTTCCCAGGAGGCATTCAGGGAACCAGAGAGAGGGGACAAAAGCCCTCACCACTCTTTCTATTCTGCTTCACAGCAGTAAGTAGGACCCCCAGAGATACAAAAGAAAGTATCCAATACCTGTGGAGATAGGGTGACTTTCAGTCAAGAAAAGACGTGATTGCTTCCACGTCACATTCTAAAAAGTGACTCTGTAATGGGATTCTCTGAGGTCTATGTAGGATTGCTCAAGCCTTAAGACAGAACTGAAGTCAAGTGGACATGGGATAGAGTTGGGAAGGAAAGAAATCCAGTCCCTCTTGGTGGTGCCCTTTCCTTCTTCATTCTTCCTCTTTCTATCTTTCCTAGTCAAGGAGTAGGTATTTCACATTTCTGAAAATTTTGAAACATTGAGGAAAAGAAAAAAGCTAAAAATGAAAATGTGTGTACATGTTTAAGATAACTTAGTTTGGGAGCACAGAAATATATGTTCACTTTGCTCATAAATTAGCAAGTTTGATATATTTAAAGGTGTAAAGGGCAAGGGGAAAAAATTTCAGAAAATAAGCAGTTTTTCCTCCGTCCATCCTTCCCTATTATCCCTGTTTTGAATCTTCCCATATTTTTACTATGATCCTCTAAAGTTTCCTGCCCCAGCCATCACACTTCTATCAGAAAACATGTTGTGTAACTTAAGCGATCAGAGATAGTGTGTTGAGATGAAAAGACTTATATTCTGAGCTAGAATATAGAGAATTCTACTGTCTCTGGGCCTAGCTCAGATCTTTCGCTTCAATTCGGTCAGCATTTGTCGAGTCCCCTCTGTACCCATAGAATCAAACTCGTCAAGCACTAGTCCTTGAAGACTCACAGAGGGCTGACCCGCAATCATATTTTTAAGGAGGGGTTTCTCATTTGGTTTCTTTGTGTTGTGGTGGGAGTTTGTCCAGAGAGCCCCAATTTCTGTCTTATTGCCATTGCTAAGGGTTGTTTCGGGGGAAGTCTGTGGAAAAGGATAGTGGCAATCATTGGACAGTTCTAACTATGAAAAGCCCTCATTGGAGCCGTGGGTTCCTTTGTGAGTTGTGATTTGCTTAAAAACCACCTGTGTGGCCGTTGTTTTTTTTTTCCTCCTTTTCATCACTGAGGACCTTCAGGCCGGTATCTCGGTGTTTCCAGTCGGGGGTTGGGAGGTTTGAGTGCTTTCAGCAGAAGTCCATTCTTTCTTGCATCATTCCCAATTGAATCTTCAAACGGTGCTTGAATTGTTTGAACAAAAATGCATCTAATAAAGCAGAGCAAGGCTTGTCATTAATCAAATGCATATACCTCCAGGTTGGCCACATTCGTGCGGAGCGTGACATTCTAGTGGAGGCAGACAGTTTGTGGGTTGTGAAAATGTTCTATAGTTTTCAGGATAAGCTAAACCTCTACCTAATCATGGAGTTCCTGCCCGGAGGTAATTACCTGACGATGAAAAGGTCGTTTTTCCTTTTTGTTCTGTGGCTGTTTTCTCTCTCACCGATTAACCCTCCTTCCTCCTCCTCATTGTGCTCGCTGAAGGTACTCTCTGTATCTTTTCTTTAGGTTTATAAAGGAGGACACTAGCCTGTCCAGTTGGGTTGAGTTGCTACCTATAGCCTTAGTGCCATAAAAGTCACTTTCTCATTCATTCTCATGATTTCAGATGGACATTCCATTGTTTTTACATAGGTGTATACTGGGGGGCCCTTTCCGTATGCTTTCCTGCCAGTGACAGTGCCAATGCTACACAATTATTTGACATAACACCTTTTAAAAAACAACCTAATTAATGACTTACATTTCATCCACACCCAGCTTTACTGTATTGAGCGTGTGCATCTTCTAGACAAATCAGAAGCAAAGCTCAGTGACTGGAGGCCAGTAACGTCTGTTCTCATGAACATGAGTTACTCCCCAGTGGCTTTTGGTGGGTGAAATAACAAAAGAAATAATTGCTAATAGTAATTTTTACTTAAGATTCCCATCTTGTCCTAAACAGTGTTATTGTCTGTCATTTAGTAACAGCCTGGGAAAATTAAGAAAGTGGATTGGCACCTGGTGAGGTAGAGACGTTCCTAAAATTGGATGTGAGTGCTCAGGTGTTTGAACAGGTCTAGCTTGATCATTGGCACTCACCATTAGGCCACAGTTCTGCTCTTCCCACTCCCTTCACTCTCAAGCCCTCAGTTCCCCTATGCTTTTCCTGCTCCCCCTCCCATGGCTTTCTTCATATTCTTTGGACTCTGCATCTGGCATTGTCTGAGTGGACTTGAGCTGTATGTACTGAGCCCCCTGCTTGAGTCCTCCGGTCACCTGAGAATATGGCTAGCTTCAATCCTTGGTGATGCCAAGTATACCCAGATGTGTTTGAGGGAATGTCACCTACCAGATGGGCGGCTCACAGTGTTGACTAGAGGGGGAAGTCAGATTTTTCAAGATCTGTTCAGAAAAAAAGGAAGGACTTGGATTATTTAATAATAGTTTTTAATCTGCTTTGCTACAAAATAACTTTCCCTTCCTTCTAAATTATGGGTGAGATAAAATGTAGAAAACAGCATTATACTGAATTCAAATCCACGGTTTTTTCCCTCTTGATTATTGCCTCCTTTGCTATAATCACATATAAATTCTGTACTGTGTATTTCATCTCTTACTCTTAGCTTTAAATGTACTTTCTGTGCATATTTTCCTAATTTTCGCTTTGTTCTAACTCCTGATTTGGGGTCAGAGTTTTCTTTTTGCCCTTTTGTTTGTTAAAAGAAAGAAATAACAAAACTTTGGCTTCTCAGAAACTTAAAGGAAATTAACTTTTGACTGGTAAAAATTTTATATTGTTTTCAAAATATTGTAGACAGTGTAACATTACGCACCTTTAAATGGCTTTTTCTGAAACTGAAAAATAAATGAACCTGACAAGTGTTAAGTGTGTGCTTATGGAACTGATTTTTTTTTAAAGATCCCAATATGCAGTTATTATTATCATCCATTTTTAATTTTGTCAACTAACATTTACGTGAGTGCCAACTTTGTGTTTTTTGTTTGGTGTCCCAATTCAGTATTGTGAACAAAAATGACAGAATGTCCTTAAAAATGAAGAATGTTCACATATTTGCCTAATAGCCCTTTAATAGCACACATGTGTACTTTGTGGAAGTGCTGTTTAATGATAAATGTGTATGTGTGTGTTTAAATAAACAGGAATAGCATTGTGGCCATTAGAATATGCCAAAAATAAAGCAGAGTAGATACTCTACTCTGCACCCTCATTCAAAAAAACCCCAAACAAGACGCCTCACAATAAACATGACACACATTTAACATCCCTTAACATCTCATTAAAGTCATAAGAAATTCCTTTGATACTCTAAAACAGAATTCTAGCCCTATGAACAAAATTAGTCAACTTGATTGCACAAGTTCTTTTGCATTTTGGGGCAGTTTCTTTTTTTTCTTTAAATCTGTTAAGCTGCTTACCATTTCCACCCTTAACTTGGAGTGCAAATCAGTATCAGAACACAGAAAAATGCTCATCATTCCAGCTGTGTGACTGTAGAGCAGAATAGCACACCGTCCACGTTCACTCAGCATTTGATGGTTTAGCCAGCATGTTGCCTGCAGTCTGCAATTCGATCCCCACAACAGTCCTCTGAGGTGGGGGAGGGCTTTATTGTTCCCGTTTTGCACATGAGGAAACTGATGTACAAAGAGATGAGTGCCTTGCTCAGACTCAGAGCTAGTGTGAAGCTAAGCCAAGATTTGACCCCTGAATTCCTGGCCCCACATCCACTAGAAGTAGCAGGAGCAAAGGTCAGATGACCAGGACTTACTCATTTTTTGTTGTTGTTTTTGTGTGTGTGTGTGTGGTTGCTTTGTGTCTTTTTCTAGGTGACATGATGACCTTATTGATGAAAAAGGACACTCTAACTGAAGAGGAGACTCAGTTCTATATAGCAGAAACGGTGTTAGCAATAGACTCAATTCATCAGCTTGGATTTATCCATAGAGACATCAAACCAGATAACCTCCTCCTGGATAGCAAGGTATCGAGAATAATGTCAGTTAGCTGTGCTTTAACACCAGTACTCCTGGGAGTAAAGATAAAGAAACTTGAAGAGAGCTTGCTCGCTCTTGCCACTCTTAAAAGGATACGTTTGTACACTTTACATACGTCAAAGGACATAGTTTGAATATGGTTTTAAAGGATAAAGGGCATTTCTAATTTTGACAAATGAATTTATGAGAGGTCCGAAAGATGGATGTCATATTGTACTGATGGGGTATTATTAACCCTTTGATAACATCTCGCGTTTTCAGAATGACCGTTAAGATAGGAAATAGATCTTAAAGCCCTCTGGGCTTCCAGAATAGATGGCAGAAACCCTGTGCATGAAAACCCAAGTACCTTCCCACCTCATAGCAAAGCCTTTGGGCACTCGCTCATATCCTGTTTGGTCTTAAGCTGTGTACAGTTCTAATAGGCTTAGGTTTTTGTCTCCAAAAACCCATAGCAATTGTGAAGAAGCAAATGCAAAAGGAGAAGGATTGCCACATCTAAACACATAGATAACAGTGAAAAGTGGCCACTAAAAGCTTGCCAGCAAGCGAAAGTGAAACTATAAAAAGAAACCCAAAAACTCACATAGAACAGTCTGGGGCCTTTTAGTGTAGGGACAAATGTCAGCAGCTCCTGAGGGTATGACTGAATTATGTTTTGGCGAAATAATTTAATATTCCTAATGATGACCAAGGATCATCAAAAAAAATGAAATTATGTTCTTTATGCTCTATTTAAGAAGCAGAAGTAAGGTTCACAATAAAAAAGTTTTGGTTAAAATAACGTTTTAGTTCTTATTAGGCTAAAGGAAGCTAAAAGTTTCCAGCTACCTAGAAAATTTGGCTATCAAAAATAACGCATTTTCTAAAGGTTCTAGAGATCTAAGATTTTATTGTAATGGTATTGACTATGTCCTGACACACTGAAAAATTTAGAGAGTAGGCTGAAAATATACTATCAGTTTGCTTGACATAGATTCATAATTAGGTTGTTTATATGAAAAACATAATTTTGCCATATGGGAAAATTATCGTGGTTTTTTTTTTAATTGACCTTGGCTTTCATAGTTAACAAAACTTACATGTAATTGTTTGAAGGCAATATTCTGAGAAAAATAGGGGGTTTTGACACTAATACTGCCTGTGGTATTCTGTTCCTAGCTCTGCCTTTAACTGGCTGGATGACTTTGGGCAAGTTATTTTGCTTTTCTGGGCCTCAGTTTCCTTCATCTGCTCTGTAGTCTCTAAGGTCCATTTCAGCTCTGAAATTCTTTGATTCTGTGAAATCCATTTTTAACTGAATGAATTTTTTATGAGTTTTTACTTGGCCTTTCCCTCGGCCTACTTTAAACCAGGCTGCTGTGCTGTTGGGCCTGAAGTACTCTAGAGCAGACAGGTTTGGAAGCAAGACAACTGGGGCTAAAATAATGGGGGGGTTAGGTGGGGGAAAGAGAGACATTAGGGGTAGATCTCGTCTTTATTTTGTACACAGTGACTCGGAAAGTCTAGGCTTTCAGTGCTTATTGCAGAATTCAAGTTGTAGGGTCAAGTAATATGATAAAGCTGGACTAGGGTAAAGTTCTGCATTCCAACATTTAATTTATGTGTTTAACTTGTATGGAAATGTAATCTCTCATGCTGAATTTTACATGTACTCACAATTCAAGGTTTGAAAACTATGCTCTCAAGGGACTGATTTAGTGGTCTCTGTGCATGGCCTTTAAAGGACCTGTTCTGCTGCTCATGGAGACACTCATCTTCATCCCAGAATGCTGAGAAGTGTCTGGTTCCTGCTACTTTGACATTTATAAATAGAATTCTTTTCTTTCACCTGTAGAACAGGCTAATTTATCAGTCTTAAGAAAAAAGAAAGAAAAAAAAAAGAAACAAAGATGCTAGATCAAAGCCTTGGCCCAGAGATGATCTATTTTATCTATTATTACCTCCGAACACTTCAAGCTGGTTTTTTGTGAAAAAAAAATTCTATAAGTTTGATAGCTTGCCCCAGGTGATCATTGCTCCTCAATTAACCAGACACGCTTTTCTGGCTCTGTGCCCTGGGAAGTTAGTTTTATATGAGTATTAGGCCACCCTGAAGAAGATATAGAGTTCTTCAAAAGTTAGATTCGTTTTTTAAAAATCACTTTAAGAGCTGTTATGGGCATCACAGGCATAGGTCATTTTCTGTTGCTTGTTATTATTTCTGGTCTTCATTCACCTTGTCGTTTTCTCCCCAGGGCCACGTGAAGCTTTCTGACTTCGGCCTCTGCACAGGACTAAAGAAAGCTCATAGGACAGAATTTTATAGGAACTTAAATCACAGTCTCCCCAGTGACTTCAGTAAGTTTCTAAAACCTCAGAAGAGCTGTTCCTGGTAGTTAAAATAAAGCAGATAAGTTGAGAAAGTCAGATTTGTTATCTTGGTATAGGTGTACTCATGACAGAAGCATTTTTTCTCAGGTTTCGCTTTCAGAATTATGCTGCTGTTTAGATTCTGGAAAATCAGTTTGATGTAGGTGGCCTGTGAGACAGCTGAGGGTGGGGTCATAGACTGTCATCTCTGATACTCCCTGTCTGACCTTGGCCAAGCCACTCAGCGTCCTTAGGCCCCCGTGTCTTCATCTGTACAGTAATGAGGTAGGGCTAGGTGACCTTCGGTCCTTTCCAAGTCTTAGCTGCATAATCTGTGAATGTACAAGACAGGCGGATCCTTAAGAATTATCTTTGCCTGGCCACTATTCAGATTAGTGGTGGTGACCATGGGAAAAAGCAAGGGGACTATAGGAAAAATCAGGTGACTGGCTCCTAGCATCACCCTAGATTGTTCAGCCCAAGCAGTAGACATTTTATCTTGATCAAGTCAAGTCAAAAAGCATTTACTGGCGGGGAGTGGGGTGACAGAAGGGAGGGCTGACAGGGGAACAGGGCAATGAGAATATATGCCATTTTGGAGTGGGTGGGGAGGGTAGAAATGGGGAGAAAATTTGTAATTTAAAAAGCATTTATTAAGCACATGCTACGAAGCAAGGCAAAAAGCAGTTGTTTTTTTCAAGGAGCTCAGAGGATAATGGGGAGACAGCATGCCAATAGCTATTATCGAAATACCTTTCCTTGGGCATCATATAAGTACTTAAAATACAGACCTCTCCTGTGAGTGTATATAATTTTCACACTTTATAATAAAACCTCACTAACTTACATAATAAGGGAAGGCTGGTACGGCGATTGAGTAATTTTGTAAAAATGTGGTTGTATTACTTTTAGATAAAATACAGTAATGAGTTCTGAATAGGTACTAATAAGTAAAAGGTAAGTTAATTTTTAAAATTTGCTTTTGCCACTAAAGTCTGTTCCCATCCTTCCCATGATGTGGATATGATCTCGGGGTTCTCTCGGGCCCTGGCAGTGCAGTGCAGATTGTGGCAGATCTGAGCAGGCTCCCAGTATGCATCGGGCGGGGGGGGGCCGTAAGCACTTTAGAATTATCATCTCATTTAATCTTCACAGCAACCCAAGGAGGTGGGTGCTGTGATTCCTTCCATTTTACAGATGAGAGAATTGAGGCAAACCCAGGGTAATGTGGTTGACAGATAAAAATTCTTGGATGGATCTTAAATGGAAAAAAGTTTTACCGCCTGCATTCAGAGGTTTTATTTGTTTTTTTTTAGTTTTCCTGTCTGTCCAAATTTAGCTAACTCACCCCTGCCTTTATGAAGCTTACAGCCTAGACTTCTGAAGATGTATTTTAATGTACCTTTAATTTCAGAGCCCTTGGCTTTTTTTTTTTTAACCAATTTAACCTAGGTTTTCCTTTCCTATAAGTGAAACCCTGAAAATTCTCAAAGGGGAATAATTACTTAAAAGTTTGTATTCATTTGATGACTGCTACATGCAGCTAGCTTTGTAACTCACATGGCAGGGCTGTTTAGTCCATATGAACTACATTAGTGCTTATGAAATCTTGTACATTTAGGAACTTTGATGGTATTAATATTAGATTATCTATAACTTGTTATAAATAGTTTTTTTTTTCATTAATTTACCTATTTACCCATGTTCTTCCCCTTGCCTGGATCATTGAAGGCAAATTGAGGAAAAGGTTAGATGACTTCTTGTAGAAGGGAGTCTTGCTTCCGGTTGGGGCTTGGACTAGGTGACCTCTAAGAAATAGGCCCTAGCAAATAAGAGTTTATTTCTTTCCATACTCTGGCATTCTGCATATCTGAATTATTTATTGCAAATTCTGAATTAAAGAATTTGCTTTTCAGAAAATCCTGATTATATAGTCTGCCACCAAAAAAACTGGCATTAGGTTTTGTCTACAGATGAGTCAAATTAGCAAAACCTTAGGGTGCCCCTTCAAGAATCTGAAAACTAAGAGGGAGACAAAGCTGTCTGGACCTTGATTCATGCTCATTTTCCTCCTACCTCTAGCTTTCCAGAACATGAATTCCAAAAGGAAAGCAGAAACCTGGAAAAGAAATAGACGCCAGCTAGTAAGTAATCTTTAGGACTTGTGATTTGATGAATGCCAAACAAGCATTGGGAACATCTTTACCTCAGCTGATGTTCAAAATGAAAAACATAAACAGGTTCAAGAAGGATTTTGACAAATAATTTATAGTTGGTAGATGTTTGGAACTTTGGAGTTTGCCATTGTCTTCCCTCTCCGCAGCCCCAAACTAGCTGAGAGCTGGGAATCCATATTCTAACTTTAATCTTTATTATGGTGGAAGGGCACATTATTTACTTTTACAAAGTTTAAATTACCTCCAAAATAAAAATGTTAGCTTAATGGCTCAAAGTTAAATCTGGGCCTCAAAAGCAAAGTTTTATAAAGGTCACTTATATATACTTTAAGAAACTCAGTGTCTGCTTGGACAGGACTGAATTGAAGTACATTTCTAATTTCTCTGAACATTGTTTTGGGAGTACTACAGCTTGATGTGGTACCTCTTCTTGTTCTAGGGAACTACAGATCCTCTTTAAATAGCTAAACTTTCTAACTGGCCCAAAATCTGTGATCCAGCTATGAATTTAAGGAGAATAAATGTCAGAATCTGCTAAGAAGTTCCTTTATTTCTCACCATAGAGTCTGCTGCTCAGACAGTGCAGGCCGGCTGGAAATTTATTATACCCAACAGGATGAGGAAGCCCCTCCTAACATCTTTTCTTTTAAAAAAAAAGTCTTTTGCTTTAATGTCATCTTCATTTCCAAATATTTGACTTTGTTTCCAAATATATGACTTCCCAGAGTGAGAGGGGAAAAAAAAGGTAGATGAGCAAAATTAACCAGCACATAACTGAATCTGACTATGTATGTTATGTTCTATACCTAGCAGCTCCTCCCCACCCCCACCATCTTTGCTGCCTCTGCTGAGAAGGAAAGACATGTTTCCTCATCTCTTTTTGGGGGCCAGGCTTGGTTGTTATAATTACACAGCCTTAAGTTTCTATTCTGTTCTTTATGCTATGATAGTTACTGCCTATATTGTTTTCTTGGTTCATCTTACTTCTCTTTGCATCAGTTCATATTAATCTTATGTGTATATTCTCAGTCATTGTTTTTTACATTTTAATTAAGGCCCCAATTTAACCTTATTCCACTGTGCGAATTTCTAAAATGTGTTCATTCTAAGTTTTGTGAAAGTAGGGACAATGTATTATTCAGTTTTCTATTTTCGCCCCCAAGCAGAGGCCTTTATACATAGTAAGCACTTGTTAAGTGCTTGAGTAATTAAGAACACATATCTTAAATTAGCCTTTAAGATCCATGAAGTATAGCTTGGGAGCCACTGCTGGCTTGCCCAGAAGATTTTTGCAATTTCCTAGTTAAAAGCCTTTTTTTACATGTGAACTGAATCCTTCATACTGTGATTTAAGGCTATTGCATTTTATTCCCTTCTGAATTGAAATAGAGAACAGGTGGCCAAGATCCTCATAATATCCTGTCCTAGAGCCGAAGCCTTGCCACCTGTTAGTTTTATCGTCTCCGAGGCAAAGAACTGCGTCCTTTGACCTTTCACAATAAATCCTATTAGGCTCCAAGCTAGGTATGGGCTTTAAGCTAATTATAACAAGAGCTAGTCTAGTGTTAACAGTGTAACTTCTTCAACTCCACTGTCATTTTCCCAGACTATCTTAAGCAGCTTTGAAGTGTCTCTGTGTGTGTGTGTTTTAAGTTATCGTTGAAAAATTGAGCATCTCAGGGTGTCTTTTCAGCCACTTGGAAATAGGCAGAGGTCTTTGCCTACGTACTTCATGATGTATATACTTTAGAGCTAAGAATGAAAATGGAAACTTTCCCAAGGTGATTCCAAAAGTCAAATGCATATGTGTCCATTGTTTTAAGTAAAATTATTTCTGTAGAATGTGTAGAAATGGTCAAGTAGAGAAATTCATTTGGACTGTATAAACTGAAGCCTTGATGTGAAATAACATGCATGCTAGCATGTAACATATGGTTTAGATGACCATAACAGGGGTCAAACTAAGACCTATTAATGAGTACTGAAAGAAAGAGGTGAGTAAAGTTCTGGAAATCGTGAATGTCAAGGCGAAGCAGATCTATGCATGAGAAAATTTCCAAGTATATTCTGAGGAAGTAGGATTAGTCAAAAATCTTATTGAGGGGAAAGATTCAAAGTTAGGAACATGACCTAAAGAAAAGTGAACTCTCAGGTGGTGAGTACAATTCTCAATACCAACATGCTGCTAACCAGCACTGTACCCCCATGTTCTACCAGTCCAGCCACCATCTTAATGCCTTCTTTACCAAGAATATTCAGTTTAGTCTGCTGAAGGGTTTTTATTTGCTAAAGTAATACTCTAATTATATGATATAAATCAGTGGGGAAAATAGAATTTCATTTACTGCCAACTTTGTCGAAACATATCTGTTCTTTGGAGCAGAGGATGTCTATCTCTAGCTTCCTTTATCTGCAGTTGGCATTGCAAGTACCTGCTTCTCTTGGGGAGTGCCTAATCTGTAAGTGTCAAACCTAAAACTTTAAGTGAACTTAAAAAAACCCCAAACAACTTTTACCTTAATACTCAGATATACTTCTTGCTAATACTTTACTCTGTGGTGGTTCACTGGTGCCCCCCAATCGGGATTTAGAAAACATGCCTTTCATATGGACATAGCATTTTAAATGCAGTGTTTAGATTTGCTAAATAAGTACTGGAGGACCCTGCGTAAAATGAAGCTTTCAGACATAACTCTTACTACCAAAGGCTGCACCTTTTGATTTCCTTAAATACAAGGAACTCATAATATCATAAGATCATAGATCTAGAGCCAGAAGGGACCTCCAAGGCCATCTAGTCCAATGTCATCATTTAGAGATAGGGAAACTGAGATCCAGGGAAGTCAAGTGAGTTGCCCAAGCTCACACAGGTACCACTAAGTGTTAGAAGTAGGAGTTGAGTTCAGGTCCTCCAACTCCAGGGCAGCTATTTTTCGCACTGTACTATATCCTCACATTTTCATCGAGATTCCTTTGGGCTCAATACATTACTGGGTTTTGGACATACTTGGGATACTTTCGTCTCAGTGACAAACTTGTGTTGATGATATTAAAAAAACTGACTGGTCAAATCAAAAACTTGACATGAAGGCATGTGGGGTCCTATGTTTAGGTTAGAATGACAATGGATATGTTTACCCTCTGCATTTTCCTCTGACATTTGGTAAATATTTCAGGCCTTCTCCACAGTGGGCACTCCAGATTACATTGCTCCCGAAGTGTTTATGCAAACCGGATACAATAAGCTCTGTGATTGGTGGTCTCTTGGGGTTATCATGTATGAAATGCTCATTGGTAAGTTACATACTATCTGAGGACCGATTCTGTCGAACTAAAGAAGATCCCTCAGTGACCCTAGAATCAGTTGTCTTTTGGAGAGGTCTTAGGGGTCCCTTTTGTATAGACTCCCTTGTTTTACTCCCCACAAGCAATATTTCCTTTGGTTCTAGTGGTAGATTCCTCCTACTGATTTCTCAAATTGAGACTTAAATCTGGGAGTAGTCACTTGTTCATGTGATTATTAGTATCTTATTGGTTGCTTTTGGACTTCATGTTATTTCTCAATCTCTTTTTTTCATTCATTCCATCCTCTGTTCTTTTTAGTCTCTGAAATTTAGAGAGCACTTGCTTTCCATAGAGGAATATTGTGGATATTGTCCCACTTATCCCTTACCTTCATTCATCTTTGTATTCATTCGCCCACCTGTTTTCATTTATAAAACTACCATATGTGTGTCTCTTCCTTACCAGTTTTGATTGAGTATTTGGGGTTGCATACGTCTGTGCAATTATTTGGGTATGGACTGTGTATGTATGTGTATGTACACAAACATATATGTACCTGGATGAAGGTGGAGGTCTTTTGAATGAGGGGTAGTACCTTTCTTTTAATAGGTCAGTGTCTGGGCGAGGGTATATGTATACAAGGTGAAAGTGTGAAGGAGCAGTAGGTGACGAATAAGAGCATGCTTGTGTGCACATCCTTGTCAGGAGTTTTCAAACTGAGAAATGAAAGCCATCTTAAACCCTGGGCTTTCTTCCCAGACCTACTTAAGTTCTTTGGTTCTATTTCCATGCAAGAATGGCTCTATCTGAAGGGTTTTCTTAGTAGTCTTTCATTTCTGCTTTAGTAGTTTTGGTTCCTCTGCCCTGGGCCAATTACTTCCCTCTTTCTTCTCTCACTCTAAGCTTTTGGCTGGCATCTCCCTAGCAGCGTCAAAGAGGACAACAACAGTCCTACTGGTTCAGGAACTCCGAGAAAATGAAATGGTAGCTCAGATTTTTCCAGCATCAATGGGAATCCTCTGTTTCATGGCAAGATACATTATTAAGTTTAGTGAGAGTTTGTGATTTTTAGCAGTTAAGGAAAGTAATCATAATTAGTTTGGAAATGTCAAACTCGAGGCAGGGATTCTCATATTCTTTTTCCTATTCCAGGTTACCCTCCTTTCTGTTCTGAGACTCCTCAGGAAACTTATAAGAAGGTGATGAATTGGAAAGAAACACTGACTTTTCCTCCAGAAGTTCCAATCTCAGAGAAAGCTAAGGATCTTATTTTAAGGTACCCATTAGAGAGAGCTCTGCAGAGTCTTTGGTGCTTAGGAATCAGATTTAACATTTAACCCTTTCTTTTAAAGAAGGAAATGTTTTTAAAAAACCATCTCTTTCTAATGATAAAGGCAGCGTGGTGTAGCAGATAGAGAGTTGTTTTCTGAGTCAGGAAGACCAGGGTTCAAGTCCTGCCTCTGACATGGACTGGATGTGTGACCCTAGGCAATTCACTTAACCCAGCAACTCTCTTAATTAAGACCAGAAGTTGCAGAGCAGTTGCTGATCTGCTTTGGTAGAGGGAGTTTATTCACTGGGAGTTCCTTATACCACTTAAATCACAGGTTTGATCTAGGCTCTGTGTGTGTGTACATACAGCCATACATATACAAATACATGTATGTATGTATATCTACATGTACACATCTATATATACACATATAGACGAGAAAGAGATTGCATACGGACCTTATTGTTTTCTAGATTCTGCTGTGAATGGGAACATAGGATTGGAGCACCTGGAGTTGAAGAAATTAAGAGTAATCCTTTTTTTGAAGGAGTTGACTGGGAACATATCAGGTAATACTATTGAAAACCAATTTATTCAGTGTGGCTTTTTAGAAAGTTCATTCGTACTTGGAAATTTAACCTGAATCATTGCCTAGTTAGGTACATGGAGATATCTGAAAATTTCTGGATTTACATCTTGCAGACTAGAAGCTAACCGTTCCTGATATCTGTATCCTGTGTGATTATGCTTAAGGGAGTAACTGTGGGTAGCCTTTGGTTTCCCAGACTAAAGGATCAGACTCAGAAAATAATTGTTCTTACTTAGAGCTAAGCAATCTCTATATTATACATGGTGCTCAACAAATGTTAAACTTACTTAGAAATTGAATTTGAAAATGGAGATCTGTGATTAGGACTGATTGATGCAGATGAACCCAATGCTGGGCCTAGGGCATACTTGGAGAAAAGGTAAAAAAGGGAGTGAGAGAGAGAAAAGAAGGAGCGAAGATGTATGTGGTTTGGAGTGGGGATAGAGTGCTGTCCGCAGTGACTTGAAGTGTCCAGGCCATCAGTGACTATTTAGCATTGAACACACATCAGCACATCGAGGAATCAGGCTTGCTCCAGCCCCCTGGCATTGAGGAATCAGTCCTCCAGGCAGAGCCTTGGGGTCTCTGCTGCAGGCAGCTCCTGAAGATTCCAAGGCAGATGTACCAGATCCATGGTCAGCATTTTCCTTCCCATAGCCTTCTTTTTAGATTTCTCACACCTAGAAGGTGGACAAGAGGAGAGGCAAGGTTAGGTACAGATTTGCGCATTATGTCCTTTTCTAGCTAACTTAGTAAAAAGGACAGGAGATTGAAATGTCTAGTGTGGTTTTGATTTTCATTTCTCCTTTCTCTCCTTGCCCTTCCCTATAACTATGAAAGATTAGGAATTATCTACATGTTTGTTTTACTTAGGTGGAGCCCATTCATTGCCCTGCCTCCATTAGCCTTCACAGGTCTAGTAGAGTAAATACATGCCACCTATCAGAAGCTGCCTTTCTTGTGGCCAGACTTTGGTTTCCTAATCCAAAGTATCAAATTGACAAGAAAATTTTCTTACTTAGACCTAAGCAACTCCTATAGTGTCTTTATCAAAGGAATGAAGCTCAATTTAATCAATATTCCCGGCCCCCCCCCCCCCCATTACAGTTATCTGTTCCATATTGCCAGGGTTTCGGTCGTAGCACCACCACAGTCTGGAAAATCTGTGTGAAGTTTTTGGCCCTCCCTTCCTACCAGAAAAGAAATCCGAATTTTTCTTTTTCTTTCATGGGGTGTTTACAGTACCTTACTGTAAAATTTGGGTTAAGTATTTGGTCATAAGCACTGTGTCATCTGCTGGCCTTCACGAGTCATCTTTGGCTTCTGCAAAACTCCCCCAAAATCCTCATTTAATTTCTCATGCTGATCTGCAACATATCAAAACCCTGATGGGGCTTTAAAGTAGTGATGTCAAGGGATATTAATTCTCGGCGTATCTCTTCTTGGCAGGGAGAGGCCCGCTGCGATATCAATTGAGATAAGAAGCATTGATGACACTTCAAACTTTGATGAGTTTCCTGAATCGGATATTCTCAAGCCAACAGGTAACGTTCTCTACTTTCCACTTAGTTTATTTTTTCCAACAGCTGCCATGGTTTCCCTCCAAGTTTGGAATAGTGATAACCAAACCATAAAGGTGCAGAGCATATGCATAAGCCAAAGCCCTTTTAATCCTTCCTATGTATTATTTCCTTTGGCATTAAGCTGCATCAGCCCCTAAGTGCAGTGATGGATTGAAGGATGTGGAAGGATGTGGAAGGATGAAGGCATGGTTTAGTCCAGAGATATCAAGCATATGACTGAACCCACTCCCAGGGCAACCAAACCAGATTAAAATGTCATTGGGAGATAGTTAATAACATAAATAAAAATGCAGTTGAACATAGATAATGTTAATATGTGGTTTTCTAAGTCATTATGCACCCACAGAGATTGTTATATACAGTTAGTGGCCCCTATTTCTATTTGAGTTTGATGCCACTGGTAACGGTAGAAAGAATACAGGACTAAAGCCTGGGGTTTGAAGACTGACTGGCTCTGCTGTCTGCAAGATCTTGGGGCCTCTTTTTCCTTATCTGTAAAATAAAGAGGTTAAAACAAATGATCTCAAAGGTCCCTTCCAGCTCTCAATCTTAGTATTTTTATGACAGGAAGTGAATAAAACTGCCATGTTCATACAGCTCATTCGGCTCCTTTAACGTCTGCCTTCTAGGCCTGCTTTGTTTGCTTAAAAACCTAATTGGCATGCCAGAAACTAAAAGCAAAAGCTTCCGACTTTTATCTTTCATTGGAGCATTTGTAGGAGGTTATATTTAGGTACTAAAAATTTAAACGAGCCAAATATGGTATCGAGGGACAACCAGGTAAGTTTTCCCCTTTAGAAACTGAAGTAAATTCTTGAGGATACAACATTGTGCAGAGTTGGATAGAGCATGCAGGCAGGGGACGAGTCAACCCCAATGTCTGTTTTGTTCCAGTGGCTACAAGTAACCACCCAGAGACGGACTACAAGAACAAAGACTGGGTCTTCATCAATTACACGTACAAACGTTTTGAGGGCCTGACAGCACGAGGAGCAATCCCATCCTATATGAAAGCAGGAAAATAGCCAGCAGTGAAGTGGGATCATTTGGGGGAACATGGTTCTGTGCACAGCCCTGGGGCCACCTTCTTTCACATTCGTGTGTAAGGGCTATGAGCTTCTGAAAGGTTTTACAGAACCTGCCCTGTCCTGGTGAACAGTGAACCTTCTGAAAGGTGATAGGTGGATTTTCTTCTTTTGTGGCATCTGAAGACTCCAACCAAACATTTCTGCTGCGTCAGCTGTAGACAACTGTCCTGCTTCTTCAGAAGCAGGATGGGCCAGTTTCACACGTACTCAAAAGTTCTTTAGAATGAAGAAGATTCTGTCATCCAACATGACTGAGCCTGTAGTTCATTCTTGTCCAATCCCAGCCAAGTCCTGTGTCTTTGTGATGTGTCTTTGCCAGTCCTCCTGGTTGTCCTCCCATCATGGCTAAATAGCCCTACAGTTCCCAGGAAATCAAGCAATAATAGAAATGGAGGACATAGTCTGGCTTCTCTGTCGAGTGACGTGATGGTAAGATTTTCCCAGACCTCATTAGATACCGCTCCCCAGTTGCTGTCTTTGATGGTATTCTCAGTTTTCTTCATGGCCTCCATTTGTGATGATGCACTTTACTTATGGTACTAGGAGAAAGACACATTTAGGCCTTGATTACTCACCCAGTCACCCTGTTCCCCCTCCCCGGAACTAAAATACTCATACTCCATTTCTGAATTGTTGATAGGGACTCCCAGTTGGGTCCATTAAGATGACCTGAAAAGCCATTATGCATTGCCAAGGAGTCCTGGATCATGTGGAAAAAAATAAGCCCCTGCTTCCTCTTCACTGTTGTATGTGAAAACCCTCGGGCAGGCAGGCCACTGGCTCATCTTGTCATGCTGCCAATAGGAACCCACTTTCCCTAAAGAAACCCAGCCCAGCTGCAAAACTACAGATTCACAAGAGCCATCCTGGGACTCAACAAGGGAATGGTGCATTAGCCACTGCCGTCTCTTGGCTGCTCTGCTTGTGCTGACTCCAAGCCTATTGCAAAGAGGCTAAGGAGTCGGCCTATTGGAATGGTGCAGAGATACCTTCATCTTTGTTTGTAGCTGTTTGCTCCTCACTTCCTCTGTATCTCTCCTTTCCCTGCTTTAGGTAGCCTTGTCACTTTGGTACCATGATTGAAAATTGTTTTTCTTTTCAGATGCCTTTTTAGGAGACCCTTCCTCCCTCAAAAAGGGTCTCATGTAGATTGGATGGAATGTGTCTAAAGGACACTGGGTCATGTCTATAAGCACATTCATCCATGTCTGCTATGGGGTACTCTCCATGAGAGACCCTGAAATTAGCACAAAGTGCCTTCTCTTTTACAGCTGCCACCTCTAGAGGAATATTGCTTGGTCAGAAAAATGTGGAGGCTCCATATTAATGCATTATTTTTTTTAAACTTTTGATAATTCTTAAAGCATTATTTTGCACCTGTTTGGTAAATTTGCCTGTGCAAGAGGGTCATGGCTGAGCTATAGCTGGGAGGCTCATTTCTGTCCATCTTAAAGCTGTTTAGATCAATTTTTAAAGGAAAGTGTGTCAATATAGCCATTCTCAAAAAGGAATACCCCTGCTCTGTTTGGGGAGCAAGATATAATAATGATAGCATATGAAACTGCCCCAGGTTTAGTGTTTGAAAGGAAAAAAGAAAATTAGGAAAGTCTCACCTCCAGATGGAGAAAATGTGTTTGGCACTAGGCTTAGTCGCTCAGTAATAGCTTATTTAGCAGAAAGGGATTCAAAGGGATTTTAACATGTACATTTGTAGTCCTTTGTATTATAAAGTAGTCACTGTCATGTCTTGGATCCATCTTGTTTTGCAGAGTGCTAAATGAAGAGAGAAATACAGGGTATGCATCCTGTGCGCTGGAGAGTAGGGGGTAGGGAGGTTGTGATTTGTTTAGGGAGAAGACATCCACATTTTAACCATTAAAAACTTCTGAATAAACGGTGTGGTAATTGTAGTGTGAATCTGTGATGTGGTTTTTGAGCAGGTTTGGCCTACTAGCCAAGGAAGCTTTGGGATGTTGATGCTTTCTTTAACTTCTTGCCTCTACACCATCACAATCCAGGGATCCATTCATTCCCATTCATTCAAGAACATTTTTGTGAACCTCTCATGTCCTTAAAGGCTGCTGGGTGGTGCAGTGGACAGAGTGCTGGGCCAGAGTCAAGGAGACTCATCTTCCTGAGTTCAAATCTGGCCTCAGACACTACCTGTGTGACCCTCAACAAGTCACTTCACCCTGTTTGCTTCAGTTTCCCCATCTATAAAATAAGCTGGAGAGAGAAATGGCAAACCACTCAAGTATCTTTGCCAAGAAAACCCCAAATGGGGTCACAAAGAATTGGACACAACCGAAAAATGACCTAATAACAACTCATGAGCTTCCTTTTAAGTGATGGGCTTGTCTTCCTATCTATTTGTGATCTCCGTGGCCACATCAAGACCAGCGTGAGGACTGCTATCAGCCACTAGCCCCTCTGTCTTTTCTTATTTACAGTATAGATATATTTTGGTAGCTTTGAGATCTGTCTGGCTGATGTAGCTTATACAAGAGAATTCTCTGGTCTGTTAGAGTAGAGTGTGCTGGAGAAATTCATGGGCCACTTTGCATACCTGATACTTCTGAGCCATCCTGCCCCAAATGAGGCGTCTCCAGATGGAGAGAAGGAGAGGGTAAGGGGGAAAGGAACCAGGAAAGAGAGGGAAAATCAGTCTTGCCTTTTGACCTGGGGTTCTGTCTGGTGAAGCCTATGGACCTCGTCTCAGAAAAATGTTACCTACATTCATATCTGAAGGAAATATAAATTTCAGCTAAAGATCAGTGAAAATAAAGATGTAATTTATTTCCCATTCAGGTTTGCAGACCTTTTCCCTTTCACCTTGAAATCTATCTTTGGGCCTTTTGGGAGAGGGAGTACGTGGATCCCAAGTTTTATGAATCTCTGCTCTTGATGAACTGTCAAAGTCTTTTAAAAATACAGGTTTATTTAAACATAAACTAACAGTGCCTACTGTGTGCTAGGTGCCAAAGATGATGGATGTAAAATGGCATGCCCTTGTAGAACTTAGTCTGTTTTCTGGGGTTCTCCTCCTCGGTGACTCCCTCCCTAGGACCACCATTTTGGGAAGGACCTCAGTCACGCTTCACCTCACCCTCACCTTGACTTCTCTTTGTGTCATTCTACATTTATCTAGCCCTTGCTATTTGCCAGCCACTGTGCTAAGTGCTGGGGATACAAAGAAGGACGAGTCATTCCCTGCCCTCAGGGAGCACACAGTCTAACGGGGAAGACAACATGCAAACACTATATACAAATAGGATAAGTTCCTTCCACGGAGGGAAGGTACCAGTATTAAGGGTGGAGGAGTCCTTGTGTCTCCTCTGAGTCATCTACACTGGCCGCCTTGGTGTCATACTCGACTCCTTATTCTCACCTCCCCCCCAGCCCCTATTCTTAATCTGTTGCCAAGTACTTGCCATTCTACCTTTGCGACATGTCTCACATATTCTTCCTTTCTTCTGACACTGCCACAACCCTAGGGCAGGCCTTCATCACCTCATGCTGGACTGTTAGAACAGCCTGCTGTTTGTTCTGCCTGCCACCAGATCCCACCCTCCTTCCAGCCCATCCTGCACTCATCTGTCAATGTGATCTTCCTAAAGTGCAAGTCCGACCCCTCCCCGCCCCCCCCCCCCCAACACACACCCAGTGAACTCCAGTGGCTCCCTCACCTCAAGGATGAACTCTAAGCTCCTCAGGCATTCAAAGTCCTCCATGCTGCCCTCCCCTCCATACCTTTACATTCCTCCATATTCCTTAAATAAGACACTGCCATTTCCTGACTCTCATTTTCATTGCCCATCTCCCATACCTGGAATGCTCTCCCTCCCCCTCACCTCCTGGCTCCCCTGCCTTCCTTTAAATCCCATTGATGCCGTTGATAGAAATAGTGAAAGGAAGAACATCATACAAGTGTGGTTAGCCCTGTCAGGGGCCAGCTAGGTAGTGTATTGGATAGGATACTAAGCTTGAAATCAGGAAGACCTGAATTCAAATCCAGCCTCAGATGCTTACTAGCTGTGTGACCCTGGGCAAGTAACTTAATCCTGTTTGCCTCAGTTTCCTCATCTGTAAAATGATCTGGAGAAGGAAATGACAAACCATACCAGTATCTCTGCCAAGAAAACCCCAAATAGTGTCATGAAGAGTCAGACATGACGACTTAACAACAACAACTTCACCTCTCTAGATCTGTCTTATCTACATTATCTACATAATACCAGGTGATTTCTAAGGGCCTTCAGAAATGTTGCTGTTTTGGTATGAGGAGGGAAAGCAAGTTTGGACTTTGATTCTCTCACCTGTCTGAATTAGCTGTGCTTTATAATCTTTATAAATTCTGTAAATTTATAATTAATTTAAAATTATAATTTCTAAAAAATTCTATAAATTTATAATTTCTGCTTATTTCCAGAGAGAGAAAGAGAAAGAGGAGGCTTTTTGTCCTCTCTCCTTTGACTATCTGATTCATTCCTATAAGTGAAGGATTTCAATGATCACCTCTACAGAAATGACTTCCAAATCTATGTCTTTAGGCCTGGAACTCCAGTCCCACATTTCTAAGTGCCTGTTGGACATCTCGGTGCCACTCGCACCAGTACTTCAAACTCAGTGTGTCCAAAACTGAACTCATCTTTGCCTGAGAAAGTCTTCCCTTCCTCCCAACTCCCCTATTTCTGTTGATGGCATCACCTTTCTCCTACTCACCCAAGCTTAAAATTTTATAGTCATCTTTAATTCCTCCTTCTGTATATCTGATCAGTTGCTAAGCCCTATGGATCCTCCCTCTGCAGTTTCTCATATTTTCCCATTCTCTTTGTAGTCACCATATTCTAACCCTAACCTATAGGTCATCATTACCTTTTTCCTGGATTCTTGTAATAAGTAACCTCCTTACTTGTCTCTTCACCTCCGTTTCCTTCTCTCTCCAAATCATCCTTCATAACCCTACCCAAGTAATATTCCTAATGAAAGAGGCAGCATGGGATAGCAGATAGCAAGAAAGTCTGAGTGTGACCTTAAGTCATTACTGCCTCCAGGATCAAATATAAACTCCTTTGGCATTTAAAGCCCCCTTCCTCTTTTTCTGGTCTTTGTATCCTTTACTTCCCTCCTACAGAGAGGGATTGTATGATCTGGCCATGCAGGCTTCCTTGCTGTTTGTCACACAATCCTCTGTCTCCCATCTCCAGGCCTCTGCATCAACTGGCTTCTCATAACTGGAATGCTTTCCCTCATCACCACCACCTCTTAAGAGTCCCTGGATTCCTGCAAGACTCAGATCAAACACCAAATCCTGAAAGAGGCCTTTCCTATACTCTGTGCCTCTTCTCCCTCAGCACCCTTCATTCTATGATTACCATCTTTCTACTCTCTATATGTTCTATGTACCTATGTACCCACATGCCTCTCCCCATTACAATGTAAGCTCCTTGAGAACAGGGGCTGTTTTTTGGCTTTCTTTCTATTCTTGGGCACAGTGTAAGCATAAAATAAATGTTTGCTGATTAATTTTAAAATCTCGGGTCCCCAGCCAACTCTGACTACTATTTTTTGAAGAACACTTTACCACTCTTCATTTACAGAAGGAGTTTGCTCACTGGGAGTTGCCTACACTAATAAAATTCCAGAATATGAACTAAAAGTTGAAATAAAAGCACATTACTCTGAGGCTCAGAAACTTTTAGTTGCTTCCTATGTTTCTCAGAATGCTTAGCCTGCATTCAAGGCCCTTCACAATCTGGCACCAGCTTTGTTGAAGTTCAGTTGTTTCAGTCATGGCCAACCTTTAATAACCTCATTTGGGGTTTTCTTGGCAAAGATACTGAAATTTTTTTGCCATTTCTCCAGCTCATTTTCCAAATGAGAAAACGGAGGCAAATAAGGTTAAGTGACTTACCCAGGATCACACAGCTAGTCAGTGTCTGAGGGTGGATTTGAACTCAGGTATTCCTGACTCCAGGCCCAGAGCTCTATCCACTTCCTCAGCTGGCTGGCCCAACAACTGCCTATCTTTTATTTTTTTTAAGTGTTTTATTTTTAATTTAGGGAATAAAACAAGCATTTCTTATATAAGAAATATATTTCTTATAATATAGTACAATAAAAGAGATGATTACACATGAAACTGCAAATCTACTATGCACAACTTGCTATTCCTTTCAAATACACAACAAAATTATCATGTAGATTTATTTTTTTCCTTTTTTTTTCTTCCCTATTCCCCCTGGCCTAGAGATGGCTACCATTAGACATCGATAGGTGTACACACGTATATGTATATATAATATTCACACACATGTACACATATGACACAATATACATGTATATATGTACATATATGTATAAAATTATTCTATACATCTATTCAGCAGTTCTTTCTCTGGATGCAGATAGCATCTTTCCTCATATATCCTTTATAGTTAATTTGGTTATTTAGAATAGTCAAAATAATTTATTCACTCAAAGTTGTTCCTAAAACATTGTTCTCTTGGTTCTGCTCATTTCGCTCTTTGTTATTTTATGCAAGTCTTTTCCATGTTTTTCTAAGATCATTGAGCTCATCCTTTCTCATAGCACAGTAGTATTCCATCACAGTCATAGACCACAACTTGTTCAGCCATCTCCCCGTTGATGGGCGTCCTCGCAGTTTCCAGTTCTTTGCTATCACAAAGAGAGCTTCTATAAGCATTTTAGAATATGTAGGTTCTTTTCCTTTTCCCCTAATCATCATTGGAAATAGATCTAGTAGTGGTATTGCTGGGTCTATAGGTAGTTAATGACTTTGGGCATAATTCTAGATTGCTCTCCAGAATGGTTGGATCAGTTCACAATTCCACCAACAATGAATTAGTGTCCCAATTTTTCCACATACCTTCCAACTTGTGTTGCTTTCCCCTTCAATCATTTTAGGCAATCTGGTAGGTGTAAAATGATATCTCAAAGTTGTTTTAATGTGCATTTCTTTAATCAATAATGATTTAGGGCATTTTTTCATACGGCTATAAATAGTTTCAATTTCTTCATTGAAAAGTGCCTGTTCCTATCCTTTGACCATTTATCAATTGGGGAATGATTTGCATTCTTATAGATTTGACAAAGTTCTTTATATGTTTTTCATATGAGACCTTTATCCGACAAACTGTCTATAAACCCCCCCCCCCGCCCAATTTTCTCCTTTCTTTCTGATTGAATTGAAATTATCCACTTCACACCTAACTTTGCGCTCTGTCTCTTGTTTATAAATTGCGCTCCTATCCATCAGTCTGACAAGTAATGCGTTCCGTGTTCTTCTGATTTTCTAGTGATATCTCTCTTTATGTCTAGGTCACGTATCCACTTTGACCTTATCTGTTCTATGGGATCGCTGTGTCACTTTTTCTCCTGGTTCTTTTCAGTCCACTCTGTATTAGTACATGAAAGTCTGTGAAGGTTGCTCTGAATTCCTCATATCCGTCATTTGTTATAGTACAATGATACCCTTTTACTGCCACGTGCCATAATTTGTTCTGCCATCTCCCAATTGGTGGGCGCCTACTTTGTTGCCAGTTCTTTTCTACAACAAAAAGTGCTGCTCTAATTTTAAAAAGATGCATATTGATCCCTTCTCTTTGTCTTTGACCTCTTCGGAGCAGCTACCTTGTGGTGTTTATCACTGGATGTGTACAGTTTAGGAATTTTTTGGATATAGTTCCACCAAGAGTGCATTAGTGTACTTGTCCTCCTGTGGTCCTCAATCAACAGGCATTTATTAAGTGCCTTCTGTGTGCTAGGCACTGTGTTAGGTGCTGGTATACAAATCCAAAGATATTTTATTTTTGTTATCTTCAGCAATCTGGTGAGTATGAGGTAGGATATTAGTTGTTTTAATTTAATTAATTAGTTTTAATTTGCATTTCTCTATTGAAGCATCTCACAGGATTATTAATAAGTTTTATTTCTTTATGTGAAAACTGCCTACCCATGTATGTTGGTTATTTAGCTATTGGGGGATGGCTCTTATTCTTGTATATTTGAGTCAAGTGAGATAATATAAAGCGCTTAGCACAGTGCCTGGCATGTAGTAGTTGGCATAAAAGTGCTTGTTTCTTCCCCTTCTGCTAGTTGTATCAGCTCCCTATATATCTTACATATTAGACATTTATTCATTGCCTACAAATATTTTCCCCAGTAAACTGTTTTCCTTTTAGTTCTAATGGCACTAATATTGCTTTGCAAAAACGTTTCAGTTTTGTCATTGATACTATCTTCTGTAATCATCTCGAAATCTTAATTAAGAATTCTGCCCCCAGCCACATTTGTGAAAGGTCTTTCCTTTTTCCCCCTAATTTATATTTAAGCCATGTATCTGTTTGAAGCTAATTGTGGTATATGGTGGAAGTTGCTGGTCTAAACCTGCCAGAGTGCTTTCCAGTTTTCCCGGAAAGCTTTGTTGAATAGGGAATCCTTGGTGTTTATCAGCCTGCCTTTCCAGTTTCTTAAGTCCTGATTATAGCATAAGTCCCTAGAAGGGTGTAACTATAGATTATTAAAAAAATCTTTGTATCTCCTCCAGTGCCCAATCCAGTTCTCATTCTCTCTCCCTCTCTCTCGCTCTCTCTCTCTCTCTCGCTCTCTCTCTCTCTCTCTGTATATATATATATATACACACACACACACACATACACACACACACACGTACACACATATTATGTATCTTTATATCTATATAAAGATATATATACATACACATATGTAGATAGATATAGCTAGATAGATGTTTATCTTTTTGTTTCGACTCTAGATTTCATTAATGTGGGGAACAGCCTCCTCTACTGCAGACAGGGAACTTTGGCCTACAGCACTGAGGTGTCATGGTCACATAGCTAGTAAATATCCTTTGCAGGACTTGAACCCAGGCCTTCCTAATCCAGAACTAGCCCTTTTCTCTCCCCAGTCTCCCCCCCACCGTTATATAGGTGCCTGATGAATGCTGAATTACATTGAAGTTTCTGAAACACACATAATAGTAAGGGATGAGTACTAAATAGATCTTTAATATATTTTAATATTAAAAAATATATTTCTCCCTCAAAACAAGATTTAAGTAAGTTCGATGGGTATAGCATTCCATCCTGTAGTAAACTGCTGATTTCACAACTCAGATGTGGGGGAGGAGTCAGGATGGTGGAATAAAAGCAGGAATTTGCCTGAGCTCTCCTAAATTCCCCTTCAAACAACTTAAAAATAATGCCTCAAAGTGAGTTCTGGAGTGGCAGAACCAACAAAAGGATAGGCTGAAACAGTTTCCCAGCCCAAGACAACTGTGAAGGTTGGCAGGAAAGGTCTGTCACTGGGGCCAGAGTAGAGTGCAGCCTAGGGCATCAGGCCTTTGGGGCATGTGCAGCAGCAGCCCTGGCTTCTACAGCTCTCAGCTCTAGATGAGATGGTAAGATGGTGAGGGAGTTGGACAACTAGTTACAAGGGGATGATAGGGGATCCTTTGCTAGCATTGTATGTAGGACTCTGTTTCACTGCTCATCCACAGTTCTGGATCACAGTCCCAGGGAGAGGAAGAGCATCAGCACGCTAGACCATGAGGCCACAACACAGTTCCAGGGTGGAACAAGAGTGCTTGTGGTCACTCACAGGCCAGGAGAGCAGTGACCATACTTCTCCTTAGAGCATTACCACCTTGGAAGAACTGAAAACTTACAGATCCCCTAAACTAGCCCTTGAAAACAGCAGCAAGAGCAGCGAACCACCCCTCCCCCCCACAACCAAAAACCAACCCTGAAATTTGGAACAGTGCTCCCTGCACCCTGGGAGCAGAGCCCAACTTTAATGTAAAGTTTAAAGTCAAGAAATAGGCTGCAAAAATGAGCAAACAACAGCAACAGCAAAAGAACCTGACCATTGAAAGTTACTATGGTAACAAGGAAGTTCAAGACACAAACTCAGAGGACAACAAAGTCAAAACAGTGCATTCAAAGCCTCAAAGAAAAATGTGAATTGGTCTCAGGCCCCAAAAAAGAATTCCTGGAAGACCTCAAAAAGGATTTTTGAAATCAAATAAGAGAGGTAGAGGAAAAATTGGGAAAAGAAATGAGAGTAATGCAAGAAAATCATAAAAAGAGACTCAACAGCTTAAGGAGGCACAAAAAAAAATACTAAAAAAAAAATAGAATAGGCCAAATGGTAAAAGACACACAAAAATCCACTGAAGAAAAGAATGCCTTAAAAAGTGGAATTAGAAAGTATAAATGGAAAAAAAGACACAAAAGCTTACTGAAGAAAGTAATTCCTTAAAAATTAGAATTGGACAAGTGGAAGCTAAAGACTCCATGAGACAACAAGAAACAATAAAACAAAATCAAAAGAATGGAAAAAATAGAAGAAAATGTGAAATATCTCATTGGAAAAACCAGTGATCCAGAAAATAGATCAAGGAGAGATCATTTAAGAATTATTGGACTACCTGGAAGCCATTATCAGAAAAAACAGCCTAGACATCATCTTTCAATAAATTATCAAGGAAAACTTCCTTGATATCTGTCAACAGTTAGTCAAGAGGCCTGCTATATGCCAGGCACTATGCTAAGTGCTAGATGTGGCTCATTTCCTTCAGGAGTGTCCTGATTTGTTGCTCACTGGACAAAGGCTATACATTAAGATGACTAGTGGTTAAAGATCACATCATTTAAAGACTGTAATTCTCAGCTTCATAAGACCCCCTTTCAGACACTTGGCCATCATCTCTGCAGATGTGGAAGGAATTGCATTGTACTGAAGGACATTTTTAATATTTTGTACATGTTGGGGATTGCCATGTCCAAAAAATCATTACCTCATGACTGATCACTTGTTAATGAGCCTTTCTGCTAGATGGTCCTTAGATAGTAGACTGTGGCTGGTATAGGAGGGCCTGTCTGAGAAGCTTTTCCAGCTTGACAGAACTTATTATCTGCTGTCATAAACTTCAAGAACTCAGTGTCACCCGACTTTTGTGGAGGCTAAGAAATGTTATGGATGAGTAAGTGGTGGGACTTGGTGATAGATAAGATGTCTGAAGCAAAGGAGAAAATAACTGAAAATGAGGTTCTGAGCTGGGAATTGGGAAAGGATTAATATTAATATTAAGGGTAACTGGGGTAGGGAATGGACCTCAGTTTTTGACACTAAATTTTAGATGTCTATCAGGCATCCCAATAAGGGTACTGGAGAATAGGTGAGGTGTCTAACTGTAAATTGTTCCATATACATTACCCACTGTGGATTAACAAGCTACTAGGCCAAAAAACGAGTGAATCTCTTCTGAGTTTCAAGAAACTACAGCTTAAAGGGGCAGGGCAGTATAATAGGGTGCCTGAGGGAGACCTTGGCGAAAGCTGAAGGTTTTAAGAGGCAAAAAGACAGAGCCATTGAAAGTAAAGGAGAAACATCTTGAGATGAAATTTAAAATATTTCACATTTTAAGGAAGGATTTGAGCCGTGAATAGCTCAATTGAGCCTGATGGGCCCAGCAAAGACAATGAATTTACCTCTATCCAACAGGCTGCATTCCTGCCTTTGTCCCTAGCCTCTCATCTATGTAAAACCACAAAAAGATTCTGGGAAGGCCAAGATAGAATAACTTGCAGAAAGAACCAGCTTTGAATTAAGAAGGATCATCAGTCAACAAGCATTTATTAAGCACTTACTATGCTCCAGGTACTGCGCTAAGTTCTGGGGATACGGAGAAAAGGCGAGGCAGAATGATCCTTGCCCTCCAGGAGTCCACATTTTAACAGCGGAGGCACATATAAGTACATATGGAGTAGGTGGAAGATAAGATGGTTTCAGAGAAGAAGGCCTTAGCCGTTGCTGGCACTAGGAAAAGACTCCTGTAGAAGGTAGGAGATTTGAGCTGTCTTGAAGGAAGTCAGGGGAACTAAAAGGTAGAGGTGAGGATGGATGGCATTTCAGGTATGGAGGCCAGCTAATGCAAAGACCTGGAGATGGGAAATGGAGAGTCATGCATGAGGCTAGACCTCCCCTCCCCCTGTCTGGAGGTGACAAGCCTCAGAACTGAAGCTCGGAGTCAGTCAAAGAGGAGATGCTGCTGCCAATCCTAGGCTAAGTGTCATTACCCTAGCTGAGAGGCCATTATTGTAGAAAACATAGGTGAAGAGAACACAGCACCACCCAGTCGAGCTGTTGGCCGAAGGTGGTGAAAGATTGCTGCTGCCCACTGAACAATGATCCCAGAAAATCGACCTTCCAGCAGAGATGCCAGAACCTGAGAAAAGCCCAGTGGCCAAGTGATCTGCCCGGGTTAGTCTGGCAGCCACCCAGGGGCCAATGGACCTGCCTGTCCCAGTCTGTCAGCAGGCTAGTGACCTAGCAGAAGGTGCCACAGTTAGTGGCTGAACAACCTGCCCTGTCCATCCCAGCTACAGCCACTCCCGGTGATGAGCCATCTCTAGCTAAGTGAACCACCTGACCCAGCCCACTAGCAGATTGACCTGTTCAGTTGAAACACCGCACCTAAGGAGCAAACTTAGTTGAACGGCAAAGCCAGTATAGATGTGCTGTACCCTTCAAGAAGCCAGCTCAGCTCAGCAGTGGATTGGCCCATATATCACCAATGTCACAGAAAACTTTGGAAGGACTATGTAGAAAAAACATGCTTTGATGCCCAGCATTTCTGTAATTGTGTTACCTTGTCCCTGCGTGTGTCTTAGGTGTAAGGAGCAAGTATGCTGCACTACTACAGTATTTTAAGTATGTGCTCACTCTCCCAGTCAAGTGCCCCGCCGTTGCCTTCGATTTTGTGTCTATCGATGGAAGTGAGCCACTGATTTGGGGAGAAATAGTTTGTCACTACTGTTCTTGCTGTGGCATTTGAGTAAATACCTTTGTTAAAGAATTTAATCTACTGCCTGGTTGCTAAAGGGAAGGCACACTGGTGGGGGCTAAGGATCAAGTAAAGCAGCAGACATGCTTCTGGGGACTCAGCTTTCCAGCACCAGGACGGGTGGGCTAGTGGAGTGAGGCTGGGGTGATACTACAGTAGTCAGAGAATTTAGAGATGACAGGGATGTCAGAGTCTTTAGTTCCACTCCCTCATTTTACAAATTCCTCTGAGATAAGGCTCAGAGACAAATGTGACTTGTCCAATATAACGATATCTCACGAACAGCGCTTTAAGGTTTGCAGAGCATTATATGTATGCAGTATAACTTCACTGGGTCCTCACAACCCTTTGCAGTAGGTGTTGATATCATCTGCATTTTACAGATGCGGAAACCGAGGCCCAGAGGGTAAGTGGCTTGCCTTGGGTCATAGAGAGATTGGCACCCGGGTTTCCTGATCCCAAGCCAAGCCTCTAAGTCACAGACATCTGGAATTTAATCCAGTGCTCTTTGTCTATGAATCTCTTCCCACTGGAGCTGTCATCCTTATTCAGTGGTTTCAGATGTGCTCACCTCCTCATGACCCCATTTGGGGTTTTCTTGGCAAAGACACTAGAGTGGTTTGCTGTTTCCTTCTCTAGTTCATTTTACAGATGAGGAATGGACAGATGAGGCAAACAAAATTAAGTGACTTGCCCAGGGTCACACAGCTAGTAACTGTCTGAGGCTGAATTTGAACTCAGGTCCTCGTGACGCCAGCCTGGGCACTTTATGCACTGCACTGCCTAACTGCCCATAAATCTTTCATGGGATTAAACTAGAATAACAAGGGACAGGGAAGAGGGCCACCAGGGTGGTGCTTTCCTGTTCTGCTCCTACTACTTAGAGGTCCCAAGACTTCTGGTTCTCATTTTCAGCTTTTTTTTTTTAAATCCCTGCTTTCCACACACCCCTCCCCACCTTTGCTTTAGAACAGAAGAAAACCTTAGATGATCACGCTTCATTTCCCCTTTTAAACTTCCACGTGGGCCTGAGAGCCTCTTGTCTCTAGCAAAGGAGTTAGTTATTTGGGAGGGTCTTGAGAATGAAGGCAGATAGGAGAGCAGAGGTCAGTGAGGGTCCCTGGACCTGCTAGGTCTGGAAAGAAGACTGGCCATGATAGAGTAGGCCAAGGCTCAAGGCACACTGTGCTGATTAATAATAAGCTAACATTTACAAAATGATTTACACAATGATTTCATTTTACCCCACCCGAGAAAGGAGGTTCTGACGTGTATGTAGACACTTCAAAGCGGACCAAATAAACGACCAGTAGGTGCACAGATTCATTTTCTCCTTATAAAAACAGTAACGACAAAACAACACCACTGGGGTGCATAGAAATAACTTTATTGTAGAAAAAAAGGCATCCTGATTATAGGATCTCATAAACAAGTACGTTAAAACTAAATACAAAATAAAACAGGAAACCAAACCAGCATCCCACCTGTCAATAGAAGGTAGCACTTAAAGACAACACTTTCTTGGGGCCCATCCTAATCAGGGAATCTGGATCAGCAAAATTAAATCAGTCATTTTTATTTTTTTAACATGAAAAGGGGGTTGGCCCTTAGTACCGGGTGGTGGGGGAGAGGTGTCTGCCGTAACTGCCAGGCCCTATTCTGACCTTCCCAGAGCTTTGGCCCACTCTAATTTCTGACCTGGGACAATTTGTCCCTCCTTAGGCGGCTTCATCCCCCGCGCCCTCTGTTACCATGGTGCCTGACAGCATGTCCCTCTGATTGGCTGAGCCCGCTGCAGCTCAGAACTCCTGAGCTCGAATGCTCAACCAGCCTCAGCCTCCCTCAGTAGCAAGAATTATAGGCACGTGCCACTCATTACCTTCTTCCCTCCCCTGCCCAATTCTTAAGTTTCTGTGACTTGATTTTTTTAAAAATAAAGGCCTCCACATCACACTTTTCAGGCATGGTTTGATTTAAGGCTTATACTTTGACTCAGATTTGTTTGCTTATTCCTAAAGGAGGACCCTAGATCAATATTCTGCGAACGCTATTTGTAAACTGTGCCCATTCATTTAGGTTTCTCTCCATCATTATTTGTATACATCCACATCAGTCTACATTTTTCTCTTAGGTGAGGCTTAAAATAATTCTTGCTGCTGCATATTAAAGTGTGAAATTCACTATTCCTGACTATTCTGTAGGGTTTTTTTTTCCATTTCCCCCTTGGTATCACTTTCTCCCCAACTTTCTTTCCTCCCTCTGCAGAAACCAGAAATTCAATCAGATGTAAGGAAACTACCCTCATCCCCTCTTCTCGTCAAAACACACCCTGGCAGGATGAGTACTTTTCCTTTTTTTAAGTGACTTGCCCAGGGTCACACAGTAAGTGTCTGAGGCTAGATTTGAACTCAGGTCCTGACTCCAGGGCCAGTGCTCTATCCACTGCACCACCTAGCTGCCCCAGGATGAATACTTTTCAGACATTCAAGGGCACTAGCATGAGCCTGTATAAATGGCCTCTAAGATTCCTTCCAGCCTTAGGTCTGTGATGCCACGATGAACCGCAAATGGAAGCGTTTGCTAACATTACAACATTTCTACCCTATTCTCTCTTCCTTATTCCTCCATCTCTATGCTGGAAATATGGCCAAGCTTGAGATGATGCAGTAACAAACAGAAGAGAATTATCATTTTTCCTAAAAATTCTCACCTTGACCACCAAGGAAGAAAGACAGTCTGAGTGCAAATAAAATATCTTTGGAAACAATCTGTCTTCAGGTATAAAAGAATTTAGGCACTTGGAAAAGAAACTGAATTGGATTCTCCCCATTTATATCAGGGAACAAAACACGTCTACTCTGCTCCCAGAGTTCTGCCAATACTGCGGCTTAAAGAGATGCCCTGGAACCAGTACCTACCCATCTCTCATCTTTGACATGTCTTTATATGGCTTGGAAAGATTTAAAGGGATATGACTTTCTGTGCAGGGGATCGTTACTCCGACCCTCAGAAGATATTGAAATTTACTTAGTAAGCCAGGAATTGGTGGGTGTGGAGTCACCATATAGACATCCATTAGCATTCAGTCTAGTGGCAAAAGAATACCACCTCCCTCACCCAATGACCTCCGAGCTTCATAACTGTCAACCCCACTGTGCCCTCCCCCCCGGGGTAACACTGAATAAATTACAGACAATAACAAGAAACGCCACTGCAATGCCAGTTTTCCCTCACTGGTTTCTGCCACCTTGTTTTAGCTCATGGGTTGCTCCATAGGCACACTAATACCAGTTATAAAAATGATGACGATGGCCCAAGAAAGCTATCCTTCCAACAGTACTGATATCTTCCTACATATGCAATACAGCTGTACTCCAAACAAAACACCAAAGGAGCAGTTCCTTTTTGGAGTGTTTACGTTTAATAGTAATAACATATAAGCTAAACACTAGGGCGGAGGGGGGGAATAAACATGTACTTCGACAAGAAAATAAATCCTCATTAATTAATACACAAATAAAGGTTGTAGAATCTGAACGGTCTTTGCAATGATGGGTTTGTCCATTCAGAAACACAAAGGAAGCACCATTTCAGAGGATGTCATCATGTGAATTTAGTGCCAATGAGGTCAAGGTTGTAGATTTAATTCGAGGATGTGCCAATTAGCTCCATACAGAGGAAACATGGTTCCTCACACAGTCTGTACTCCCAACAATGGCCACCTGACTCACAAATGTGTCATCAGTTTTAAAAAAAAAGGAGATAGAGAAGGGAGCGTGAATGGCTCAGAATCAATCACCCCCACGGGAAAAGCAATTCAGTGTCTATGCTTCCAATGGTGGGTCAATTAGTATCATTTTAACTCCCGAGAAGATGACATATTTTGGATTTTGACACCAGCAACAACGCGTCACAAAAAGTAGTAAGCATACTTCTAACTCAAGAACTCACTGGATCCAGAAGTTATTCTTTTTCTCTGAGACAAGAGCTGCTAAAAATGTGTCTTCCACTATTTTCTTGGCTTGGATTACAAAGTAATTAAGTTGCCATTGCAAATTAGAGGAAAGTCCCTTGTCCCGTAGTGTCTTAAAGGAGTCTGACGGGTGTAAGAATGTCAAAGTAACACACAATTTAGAAAGAGCCTATGGAGGGCTAAAACTATAGTCAACTAGTGGCTGATACTACATCAAGGGAACTGAGGCAATTAACACCAGAAGAGTAGGACAGCTAATACCCAACTGAAGATAACTCCTAACCATTTGTATTTGGCTCTGGAATCCAATTTGGTTCCCAGTGACAAAGTCATTCAAAGAGACACAAACAGGTTCCAATGAATGTGAATAAAAAATCCCCTGGAATGGCCACATCTGATTAAATTTACACTACTAGAAGTTATAATTAGGTAAAAGGGTGTCATTGGTTCCAGCCCAATGGAAATAGGCAGTGTGAATTTGAATGCTACACTCACTTCAGGTGATTCATTATTTGCACTAATCTGGACCTAGCTCTACTCACGGCATTGCGTCCTACTCTATCTCCTGGGTCAAAGCCATAGTCCAAGATCCATCGTTGCACATCAGAGGACTTTGATCTAGAAGCGTGGCAGTTAGGGGAATAGTTTAGGCTCTGGGTCAGCATGAGGTCAGTCTAGTTGACATAAAAAAAAATCAACCTAATTTTCTCCATCCTGAGCCACTGAAGGTGACACTTGTATAGGAAAAATCCCCACAACAAACAGTAATACTTTCTTCTCACCTGGCATCTTCTATTACCCTGAGTAAACAGGTGAGAGGCTGCTTCCCAGGTTGAATTTGCTATGATTCCCCCACCCACACCAAGTTCCAAGGGATTGAATCTGCATAATAAGACCATTTCAGTCACATCTCTAAGAAGGGAAGGCTGGAATGGTCCTTTGGATGGTACGGGAGTGAGAGCCGTCTAAAAAGCATGAATGGGGTTGCAGAATTCAAGCCAGAGTCCAAGTCCCTGATTGTCTTCCCTTACCTAGCACCAGGACAGGGCTATATCTATGGATTCCTGAGATCCTGGCCTTCTCAATCCCTGGTACTAAACTTCAAAGGCCTCTTAAAATTCTTTCATTTGAATAATTGAGGCCTCAGAAGAAACTCCTGACCATGTTTTGAGAGCCTCTAGCCAAGGCCCTATTCATTCCAGACACATCCCAGCATAGCCCTGAACTGGGGGCAAAGACAATGGCTTTACTGGGTATTCCTGGATTTCTAGCCTGGCTGGGGAATGAGCGAACTATCAGGATGGTTTCATTGCCTTGATCTGCATTCCATAAGCGCAATCAAATTCAGGCCCCATATCCAGAAGTTAAAAGAGCATAAATCCTATTGTTCGCCATTTACCCCTCTCTACCAAAAGATAAACTAGTGCTATGGGGGTTTTTCGTTTAATTTTTTAAAAAAAGACAATTTAATTTAAGCTCTTGAAGGATTCTCTTCAGAAAAGCTCGATTGTTTTGTAAACAAGGCCTCATTCCTCCTAGATGAGCTGAATCCTGGGTGCATTCTTTAGAATTCTTCTAACAGTCTTCCACGGATAGCTACGCAGCAGAATGGGATGGTGGTCTGGCCCCCTTGCAACTGAGGAAGCTGCCAAAAAACAATCAGGTGTGTACCTGGCAAGGAAAAGGGGGTGAAAAGAATGGGAAGAAGGGCAGGAAGTGTTTTGCTATATGAGGAAATGAGATTTTTTAAACTTCCTTTTCAGCTTTCTCAAGTTATTCCAGGACAGCACCAATCCTGAGGAGCTTCCCACGTGCCCAGGGTCAGTAAAGAATGTCTGGTGATTCAGTGGCCAGTACTGATTATTCATTTCCTCTTAGGGGCATCAGCTTGCTTCAAAGAATACACCTTAATATTACTGGTGATGTGGGGAAGGGTTAAGGAGAGAATATGTCTCATGTTCAGGGTGAGACAAACCTTGAGTGCATCCCAGGGAAGAAAAGGACCTTAGAGATGTGCTCGGATTAATGGCTGGCCCTAATCTGGGAAGTCATTAGGGGCCATCTGGGAGAGTGGAGCATTCAGCCGATCAAGTTCGTCCACTTGTGGAGGGTGGTGCATCAGGGTCTCCTGGTCTTCAGAGACATCTTCCTCAGCTGCCACTAGGTTGGTGAGGGATTTGCTGCGGACACACTGAAAATCAACATGGCGGCTCTTTCCCTCCTCCTTTTCCCAAGACATCTGGATAAATGGACGTTGTACGTAGTTGTATATGACTTCTGACCGGCCACCTGGTCTCCTCTTAATTTTTTCCTTACAAGTGGGATAGCCTGAAAGACAGAGGCAGGATTCCTCATAAGCTTAGCCATTGCTCTCCTTGGCATCTATCTATACTCTCTCCTTATACTCTGCCTCAGACTGCCTGGTGAACATCCTGACACACAGGGAAGCATGGTTCTTGGACTGGCTGTGCCACTCTCTCTGGAATCCCTTTCCCACCGCACACTTTTTCTTACCCTTCCTGATTCAGGTCAATTGGTTTGAAATGAAGGCTGGGCATAGGTGCTCAAATGAATGTTCTATCAGTGAAAACACCTAGACACCCTGGAAGCCTCGTTCCTAGTTCATATTTTAAACAGATGCTTTCAAAGGTCGCATGGCAATTTTTTTTTCAGTATGAAGACAGTGTGGTGGAAGGAAGGAAAGAAGGAAACAAGGAAGGAAGGAAGGAAATAGGGAAGGAAACAAGGAAGGAAGGAAGGGAAGGAAGGAAGGAAAGAAGGAAGGAGGAAAAGAAGGAAGGAAGGAAGGAAGGAAGGAGGAAGGAAGGAAGGAAGGAAGGAAGGAGGGAAGGAGGGAAGGAAGGAAAGAAGGAGGGAAGGAAGGAGGAAAGGAAGGAAGGAAGGAGGGAAGGAAGGAAGGAAAGAAGGAGGGAAGGAAGGAGGAAAGGAAGGAAGGAAGGAGGGAAGGAAGGAAGGAGGGAGGGAAGGAAGGAAGGAGGGAAGGAAGGAAGGAAGGAGGGAAGGAAGGAAGGAAGGAAAGAAGGAGGGAAGGAAGGAAGGAAGGAAAGAAGGAGGGAAGGAAGGAAGGAAGGAAGGAGGGAGGGAAGGAAGGAGGGAAGGAAGGAAGGAGGGAAGGAGGTGGAAGGAGTACTGGATCCTGAATCAAAGGAGCTGAGTTTGAATCATGGCTCTGCCACTTACTACCCCTCTGACCCTGGGTGAAATCACTTTATCTCTCTGGGCCTCAGTTTCCTCATTTGCAAAATGAAGAGGTTGGACTAGACGCTAATCTCTAAGGTTCTTTTCAGCACTAAAGCTTGCAAAAAAATATCTGGGGGGACAGCTAGGTGGTGCAGCAAGTAGAGCACCGGCTCTGGAGTCAGGAGGACCTGAGTTCAAATCTGGCCTCAGACGCTTGACACACTTGCTAGCTGTGTGACCTTGGGCAAGTCACATAACCCCAATTGCCCTGCCCCCACCCCCCTCCAAAAACAATCTGGGGGTTAGTAGTGCATTTGTTGTCATCTCTGTTTTTCAGAGAAAGAAAATGAGGCTGCAAAGGTTAAGAGCCTGCAGAGCTGAGATTCAAGCGCAACGATCCTGCCTTTAAACCCGGTGCCCTTTTCATCATATCACCCTAAGAAAAGGCACAGTGCAGTGGGACCGGAAGAGAATGCTCTCATTGGCTGTGGCCGTCGCCATCACCGTCAGATAATTAATAATGATAATGACACCAGCATTAATGGCTTAAAGGTTTAGTCCTCACAATAACTCTGGAAGGCAGGTGCTATTCTCATTCCCCATCTCATAGTGCCTTGGGTCGCATAGCCAGCAAGTGTCACAGGCAGGATTTGAACCCAGAGCTTCCTGACTCTAGGTCCAGTGCTCTACTCATCACACCACCTAACAGAGTGAAAAATCAAAACAAAACCCTAAAACCACAAGGGAAGGAGGGAGGGAGGGAAGGAAGGAAGGAAGGAAGGAGGGAAGGAAGGAAGGAAGGAAGGAGGGAAAGAGGGAAGGAGGGAGGGAGGGAAGGAAGGAAGGAAAGAAGAAAGGAGGAAAGGAAGGAGGGAGGGAAGGAAGGATGGGAGGAAGAGAGGAAGGAAGGAAGGAAAGAAGGAAGGGAGGAGGAATGGAAGGATGGGAGGAAGGAAGGAGGGAAGGATGGGAGGGAGGAAGGAAAGAAGGAAGGAAGGAGGAAAGAAAGGAAGAAGGGAGGGAAGGAAGGATGGGAGGAAGAGAGGAAAGAAGGAAGGAAGGAAAGAAGGAAGGAAGAAAGGAAAGAAGGAAGGAAGGAGGGAGGGAAGGAAGGAAAGAGGGAAGGAGGGAGGGAGGAAAGGAGGGAGGGAAGGAGGAGAGGAAGGAAGGAAGGAGGGAAAGAAGGAAGGAGGGAGGGAAGGAAGGAAGGAGGGAAAGAGGGAAGGAGGGAGGGAGGGAAGGAGGGAAAGAAGGAAGGAGGGAAGGAAGGAAGGAGGGAAGGAAGGAAGGAAGGAAGGAGGGAAGAAGCAAGGAGGGAAGGAAGGAAGGATGGGAGGAAGGAAGGAGGGAAGGAGGGAAGGAGGGAAAGAAGGAAGGAGGGAAGGAAGGAAGGAAAGAGGGAAAGAAAGAAGGAAGGAGGGAGGGAAGGATGGGAGGAAGGAAGGAAGACAGAAGGAGTGAAGGAGGAAGAGAGGAAGGAAGGAGGAAGAAAGGAAGACAGAAGGAGTGAAGGAGGGAGAGAGGAAGGAGGGAGGGAGGAAGAAAGGAAGGAAAGGAGGAAGGAAGGAAGGAAGGAAGGAAGGAAGGGTGTACTCTCTCTCTCCCCCTCTCCCTCCCTCCCTCCTTCTGTGTGTGTGTGTGTGTGTGTGTGTGTGTGTGTGTGTGTGTGTGTCCCCTGTGGTCAAAGGCACTAAGATGCAGTCCTCACCTTCTAGCCCAGATGGAGGAAATTCACTTGTCTCTTTCTTAATATTATGTAAAGTGCTTTGCAAACCTTCAGGTGCTACATTAATGCTATTAGCTATTATTACTCTGAGAAGGCAGTAAAGTTATCTATTTTCAAAGCTGTTTTAAAGCACAAAAACCCTGGGGAAAAAGGAAAACAAATTTCAGCAAGAGGAAACAACTGCTAAAATATTATTTATGAAAATGCCTTTGTGGGTGACTTCTTCGAGGTCCATGGGAGTGTTTCTGAAGCTGAAAAGCCTTAAGTCAGACTCACGACAAGAGAGCTTTCATTTTTCTTACCCTCGATACCAATTCGGATATTTTTTAGTCCCCGTTCCTTCAATACGGTTTTTGCAACATCCCGATTCTCAATGTATTTGAAGAATCTGTAGAGCTTGGAGCTATAAAGAACTAGAAAGAGAAAACCAGGGGTTGATCATCGGGAAAATGAGGCTTTCAAGGACATCCCTCCTGCCCTCCTCCTGTGAAGTGGCAAACTTCCAGAGAATTGGGTCTCTCTTTGTAGCCTCTCTGATCTCTGTATTTTATATGGCTGTGAATCATGAAACACCATATCCCCAAATTAGAGAAATGGCATGTGACTCAAAAGTCAATGAAAAAGACGAGTGGTAGAGATGAGTAGATCCCATTACATCACCAGTACAACTTGCACATAATTCCTTGGACACAACTAAACAACAAGTGACATGGAAGACAGAAAGGATATACGTCTCTGGAAAGGAGGTAAGCTTGTCATATAGCAAGGGATAACAAAGACAGTCTCTGTGCTTCCTACAGAATCTGTTTTTTTTATTTTTATTGATTTTTTGAAAATAATTTCTACCAGTATTGGCTCCCTTCTTCCCCCTTCCCAGAGAGCCATCCTATTTAGAAAATAATATTTTTCTTTTAAATAGTATTTTATTTTTTCCAATGAAACGCAAAGACAATTTTCAACATTCATTTCTAAATAAAATTTTGAGTTCCAAATTTTCTCCCTCCCTCCTCTCTGAAACAGTAATTTGATGTAAGTTATACATGTGCAATCGTGTAAAACATATTTCCATATTAGTCATGTTGTATAAGAAGAAACAGAACAAAAGGGAAAAAAACTATGAAGAAAAGCAAGAGAAAATAGTCTGCTTCAGCCTGCATTCAGACTCCAGCCCTTTCTCTGGATGTGGACAGTGTTTTCTATCATAGGTCTTTTGGAATCGTCTGGGATCACTGTATTGCTGAGAAGAGCTAAGTCAATCATAGCTGATCATCGCACAATGTTCTTCTGGTTCTGCTCGCTTCACCTTGAATCAATTCATGCGAGTCTTTCCAGATTCTTCTGAAATCTGCCTGCTTGTCATTCCTTAAAGCACAGTAGTATTCCATTACATGCGCATACCACAACTTGTTCAGCCGTTCCCCAACTGACGGGCATCACTTCTTTCCAATTTCCAATCTTTGCTACAAATAATGTTTCTTAAAGAAAATGAGGAGAAAAAACTGAGCAAGGCCCATCAGTGCATGGAAAAAGTAAGAACAGTGTGCACCCCTGTGCGCCCCTCACCTCTGCAGAAGAGTAAGGGAGAAAGATTTTCATATCTCTGGGGGGATGTTCCATAGAATATTAAAAGGCCTAAAGCAAAGCCTGGTCCAACATGTTGGATTAATGGAAGAGATTAGATGAGAACTGTCCAGAATGAGAAGACATGGATGGGCTACACTCTAGGGTAGTGTAGTGGGCTCCCACTCTGGTGGGAGTTTGCACTACCAGTGCGTGTAAAAACACCAGTGAAATCACAGATCCACTGAACTATCTAAGTATGCCTAGGTTTTTTGTTTACTCTTTAAGAGATAACCTTTCAGGAGTGCAGACTTATACTAAGGTGACCCATATCATTTAGATCAATAGAAAGCTTTTAGCAAATGTACATATTTTAAGACCAGAAAATTCTGTTCACTGCAAGATGTTGCTATTTATTTTGTAATAGGCTGCACACATTACAGTGAAGGCTAAACATTTCTGATGGGAAGGAACACAAAGGAGGCCAATTTTCCAAACTCTGTCTAGTGTACACAAAGGCTTTGTCCTGACTCTGAGGGAGAAATGCAAAATGCTACAGTTGGGGTGGGAGAAACCTGGTTCAAGAGCAACTCAAAAACTGCCCAGGACTTTTAGTATAAGGCAACAGTGTGTACTGATGAGGAGAGGGAGGATGGTGGACTGGGGAGGCCGCTGGATTTGGACTCAGAATGTGGATTTGAATCCTGGCTCTTCTCTTTACTACTTGGTGTGACTGGCCTTAGAGGGTGGAACTAAAAGATGTACCTTGGAATTCTAAAACTAAGATCCTATTAAAAATAAATGCAACTTCGTAAATAAATAAGAGATAAAAGAAAATATAACAGAGATAACACATTACATATCTACACCATACAACACAGACACATAACATCTATAATATATAACATAGATATGATGTCCATAATATAGATGTGGTGTCTATAATATATAATATAGATATGCGATATAGAGAAGTACAAGTATAAAACTCAGATCAAAGGAAGTAACAGTCTAGGTGGAGATTCCACCTGGATCATTATGCACCACAGAAATGCTGACAGACTAGAAGACATCCAGGAAAGGGTGACCAAGACAGGTTTAAAGATCTCAAAACCATGCCATCTGAGGGATGGCTGAAAGTAATGGGAATCTTTAGCCTAGAGAGCTGTTAGGGAAAACATCACAGTTGTCTTCTTACAGGGAAACATTAGGTTGATTCCCTGTGGATCTGATCGAAAGAGCAGAACTAGGGCCAATGGGTGGCAGATAGAGAAGGCAGATTTCAGATCATCATAACTCACGTGCTACCTTTTCTAGGAAGCCCTCCCTGAACTTCCAACCCCTTGAAAAATCAGCCTTGACCCCAGGCTCTGACCTTCAAATAACACTTTCCTTACATTTCAGAATGTTATTTTCACATATTCCTTTGTATTATAGTTATTCCTGTAAGTGGCACCCAATGAGATATGAGCTCCATAAAGGCAGGGATTGACTTATCTAAATTCTGCATCTCCCTCAGAGCCTAACATAACGTTCTGTATTCAGTAAGTACTTGATAATCGAACTGAATTGAATGTGAGGAATTTTAGGGCTGCTTCTGAAAATGGTAAACACGTTGTCATTGGAAATATTTAAGTAGAGGCTGGATAACCAATGAGAAGTGACAAGGCACCTAGATGGCACAGTAGCTACAGCATCAGATTCAGTCAGAAAGATGTGCACTTGAATCTTACTAACTATGAGACTGGACAAATTAACCTCTCAGCTTCAGGAAAAGAAGATAAGAGAAGCTGCCTTGCAGAGCAAGGCATAAATAATGTATACAATGTACTTTGTAAACCTTTTATTTATTGATTTAAAATAACTCTCCCTCCAGCCCATCCCCAACCCATGGCATATGATGCCCATTATACATGTGAAGTCATTCTGCAAGCCTTTTAAAAGCACTACATAAATGCTAGCTGGTACAGATAGAGTACAAGGCCTGGAGTCAAGAAGACTCATCTTCATGAGCTCAAATCTGGCCTCAGATACTTACTAGCTGTATGACCCTGGGCAAGTCACTTTACCCTATTTGCCTCAGTTTCCTCATCTGTAAAATAAGCTGGAGAGAGAAATGGTAAACTACTCCACTATCTCTGCCAAGAAAACCCCAAATGGGGTCACAAAGAGTCGGACATGACTGAACAACAACAAAATTATTTTTATTCTTAGAATATTCTTATTCTTATGTGGTTTACTTCATGGCTTGGGTACTTGAACCAGCAGGCCTCTAAGATCTCTAACTATCAAATTCCAAGGGAATTATGGGATCATGAAATAATTCAGGAAGAAGATGACATATCATCAATATTAGCACCACGTGATGGACCTAACATCTACTTCGTAGTATGCTAAGTACCAGAGTAGAAGCAGGGATCCTCCAGCCTATGAGACTGGCGTAAATTGGGAGTTCATTCTATAGTCAACTGGACAAATTTAACAAACTGCTGAGTTTGGGTCTAATTTCTGGTTCACAGAATTGGCTGGGTTCAAATTTCTACCATCAGTGTTTCAATGTCTGCCCATCCTCCTGACCCGCAGGCATTCTCGTAATATATGCAGAGCTCCTTACTCGGTGCCATATCCGTTAAACTACCAAAAGCTATTTTCTAGAGGTAGAAAAAATAACAAAATTCATCTGAAAGAATAAAAGGTCATGAATATTAAGGGAATCAACGGAAAAAATGTGAAAAAAGTGGCTGAGCTCTACCAGATCTCAAACTGTATTATAAAGTGGTAGTTATTAAAACAGTCTGATACTGGCTATAAAAAAGGGTGGGGGATCAGCGGAATAAATCATTGTAGCAAATGACCATAGTAATTTAGTGTCTGATAAACCCAAAGATCCAAGCTTTTGGAACAAAAACTTATGATTTGACAAAAACTGCTGGGAAAACTAGAAAACAGGATGGTGGAAACTAGGTATTGACCAACATTTCACACCATATACCAAGACAGGTCAAAATGGGTATGTGCTTTAGACGTAAAGGGTGATACCATTAGCAAGTTAGGAGACCACATGGGGTCATCTCCAGTCATCCTGGTGAACTGCAGGCCGCTGGACCCAGATGGCTCCAGAGGAGAAAGTGGGGCTGGTGACCTTGCACAGCCCTCCCTCACTCAAATCCAATTCTTTTGCAAGTCATGGCATCATCTTCCTGTTGTCATGGCCCTCTTGGAGAACGAAGGACAAACCACAACAACAATGACGACAAGGAGAGCGTGGACTAGTTTACCTGACAGATCTATGGATAAGGGAAGAATATAGGACCAAATGAGATATAGAGAGCGTTACTAAATGTAAGATGGATAATTTTGATTATATAAAAATAAAAAGTTTTTGCACCAACAAAACCAATGCACCCAAAATGAGAAGGAAAGCAGAAAATGGGGGAAAAATTTCACAGCAAGTATCTCTGATAAAGGCCTCATTTTTCAAAAGTATAAAGAACTGAGTCAAATTTATAAGAACACTAGTCATTCTCCAACTGATAAATGGTCAAAGGAAATGAACAGTCAGTTTTCAGACAAAGAAATTAAAGCTATAATCACATGAAAAAAGTGTTCTAAATCACTACTAATTAGAGAAATGTAAATTAAAACAACTCTGAGGCACCACCTCATACGTATCAGATTGGCTAATATGAAAAAAAAAAGGAAAATGAAAATGGTGGAGGGAAAATTATAAATGTGGAAAAACTGGGACACTAATGCATTGTTGGTAGAGTTGTGAACTGATCCAACCATTCTGGAAAGCCATTTGGAACTATTCCAAAAGGGCTATCAAACTGTGTGTACCCTTTGACCCAGCAATACCACTACTAGGACTGTATCCCAAAGAGATTTTTAAGAAAGGGAAAAAGAACCTAGTTGCACAAGAATATAGCAGCTCTTTTTGTGGTAGCTACGCATTAGAAATTGAGGGGATGGCCATTAACTGGGGAATGGCTGAACAAGATGATTGTAATGGGCTATAAGAAATGACAAGCCGGACGATTTCAGAAAAACCTGGACTTAGGTTAACTGATGCAAAGTTAAGTGAACAGAACCAGGAGAATGTTGTTCAGAATAACAGCAATACTATATGAGGAACAACTGTAAATGACTTAGCTGGTCTCTGCAATACAGTGATCCGAGACAATCCCAAAGGATTCATGACATAAAATGCTATCTGCTTCCAGAGAAAGAACTGATGGCATCTGAGTACAGACTGAAGAATACTATTTTTCTCTTTCTTTCTTCCTTCCATTCTTTCTTTTCTTCCACAAAATGACTAATATGGAAATGTTTTACATGATTACACACGTATAACCTGCATTAGATTGCTTACCATCTCAGAGAGGGAGGAGTAGAGGAAGGGAGGGCTAGAATTTGGAACTCATCCTTACAAAAAAACCCACAATAAATATTAAAAATTGTTTACACATGTAATTGGAGGAAAAAATAAAATATTATTTAAAATAGAAAATATGTGTGTGTATATATATATATGCAGAGCTCCTACTTTGAGAATATTCCTCTCCCATGGGTGGAGGATGGTCCTCATCCCAGTCTACAGAGTCCTCGTCAGTCAACACAACGATGTGGCACTCCCGTTCCCCTTTCTTGGCACTGCCCACCATGATGGGCAAGATCAGCTCCTCGAGGTAGTGATCAAACTGCTTGTGAGCTCCATCATTGGAGAGCTCATGCAGCAAAGCACCTGAGGGGAGAAAAGGCACGTTCAAATCCTCCCTTGCAATCCAGAACCGAGCACAACAGGCACTAAATGCTTATCGACTGACTGCCTACCATATTTCTAGAGGGAAACAGGCCATGGAACACGAACTATCTTCATTTTTTGGAGTGACAGGAGAACCTGCCTCAGGGAGTGAGGCTATTTTCTCACATATGAGGTAATCAACGTATATGACACACTTTGCAAACCTTTTATTTGTTAATTTTTCAAAATTTTCTTTTCCAAGTCCAGCCCCTCCCCTCCCCTCCCCTCCCCATCGGGAATATGACACCCATTATCCACATGCAGTCATTTTGCCAATCTTTTCAAAGGGCTACGTAAATGTAGCGGTCCCTCTCCCCCTCCTCCTTCTCCCATATAGGAAAGGGCTGAGAAGTGAGTGAGAAAAAAGGAGGCGAGGAGCACAGATAACTTTTTCTAGGAGTTCGGCTGTGATGAGGGAGAATGAGTACGTCTGTAGGCAATATGGAATAAGTCAGCCAACAAGGAAGAGATTGGAGAGAGAGAAGGGAGATAATAGCCCTGGCGATCAGCCAGAGGAGCGTCACAAAGAAGGGGCATGGGGGCTGCCCTCAGCCAGGATAAGGGTCACTTCTTTGTCAGAGACTGGAGTAGAGGAGGAGAGAATGGGGGGAGGGTGCTGTTAAGGGACTCTGAGCTAACAGAGACAGCAAGAGCGAACGCGTGGTCGAAAGCCTTTATTTTCTCAGTAGGGCTTCTGCTAATAACAGCAGCATTTGTGCAGTACTTTAAAGTGTACAGACTGCTTTACAAACATTATCTCACTTTCTCCCCCCAAAACCCTGGGAGGTAATTGCTATGACCAAGAGAAATTCAATGGCTCGCCCAGGATTACACGGCTAGTGAGTGTCTGAGGCGACATCTGATCTTCCTGATCGCAGATCCAGTGCGCTAGCCACCGTGCCACCTAGCTGCCCTCCTAGGTGACAGACTTTGTATGGGATTAGGAGCAGACGGTCTGAATGAGGGATAACAGATAATAGTAATAAGAAGAAGCATTTATACAGTCCTTTGGGGTTCATTTCTTTTGATTCCGACAACAACCTTGGAAGGAAAGTGGTATTATTTTCCCTGCTTTGCTGTTAGGAAAACTGAGGCAGACAGAGGTTAAGTGACTTGCCTAAGATCACACAGCTAGATGTCTGAAACTGGTCTGGAACAGGAGTCTTCCACATCCCAAATCCAGCAAGCTTTCCACCATGCCACCTTGCTGCTAAGAGAGAAAGTGCTGGGGGTGCTGAAGGAGAGATTCGGAATAGCTGCAGGGAACGAGGCAGAAGAGCAGTCGGGGAAGAATAAGGGGCTGCCTTGCTGCATCAAGGGACCAACTGAGATGAGCTAACAAATGAAAGAAGATCCCACCAAGATGGCTGCATGACTTCCTCCACCACTTTTCAGCAGGATGTGAGTTTGACTGGAGGAAGCAGACAGTGGGAATCATGTATACAATATTATCGATATACAAGTCCGGCCTAAGGATAAGCTGGTACACTCTTCCCCCATCCTCTCCATTAGTGGCCTCCTTTGGAGGATGCTACCAACCCTGGTTTCAGTTAAAGTGCTTTACAAATCTTATCTCGTTTTACATTTTATTTTACATCTTATTTTCCCCTGGGTTAGAGGACCTGGGGGAAGAATCAAATGAGGTCTGGAGAAATGAAGGGACTTCCCTAGATCAGTGCCAAACCCAACAGAAAAATCAGAACTCCAGGGGCCTTTCTCCCTATATGAAGTGTATGCTTCTCTCATCATGTTAATAACACACTTAACTAGCTGACCCCCTCCCTGCTCCGTCCCAAACCATTTCAACTTTTAAGTCCCTTCTTCCCCACCACTCAAAGGAATTTTCATTTCTAATGTAATTAATTAAAAATTTATTAGCAAACCCTGACAGCGCCTTGCAGAAGGCATGAATTGCCTCTTCTTTACAGCTAGATAGTCCAGAGAAGTCAGGTCACATGGTGATTCACTGTTGTCAAACTTCCTGGCCCCTGTTTATTCTAAAATAACCCACAATAACTTGAATCGAGTGAGGAAACAAACTATTGTGGGAATCTGCCATCACAGACAGTTTTCAATCCAGGCTCTAGCTCAGAGTTTGATACGGAAGACCCAAGCAAATACAAGGTAACTCCAGTTGGTAATTGGCAGGTAGGAAGGTGGTAAAGTGGATAGACTATCAGAGTTGGATCTAGAAGACCTGGATTCAAATCATAACTCAATTACTTATGATCTCTATGGGCGGCTAGACAATGCGATGGATAGAGGACTGGGCCCAGAGTTAGAAAGACCCAAGGTCATCCTTAGTCTAGGCCAAGAATCACTTGGCACACCCTTACATACCAACATCTGGGAACCACTTATCCAACTACTCAAATGCAGCCTCAGACGCTCACAGCTGTATGGTCCTGGACAAGTCACTTAACCTCCGTCTGCAAAGTTTCCTTAAATATAAAATGTGGATTACAACAGCATCCACCTTCCATTGTTGCTGTAGTTTGGTCTTTTCAATCGTGCCCAACTCTCCATGACCCCATTTGGGATTTTCTTGGCAAAGACAATGGACTGGTTTGCCGTTTCCTCCTCCAGCTCATTTTCCAGAGGGGCAGGTAGAGGTTAAGTGACTTGCCCAGGGTCACAGAGATAGTAAGCATCTGAGGCTGGATCTGAACTTGGGAAGATGAATCCTCCTGACTTCAGGCTCAGCGCTGTAATCACTGTGCCATCTAGCTGCCCTGTACAAATCCTAGTAAGCTATTAATTTCTTTGGTACTTACTCAGATCTTGACACTTGATGGTGTTGAAGTCAAAATTAATGCAGAGATAATCACAGGTGTCTCTAAGGTCAGGGATGGAAATTCCATCAGGACAGTTAATGATTCCAGTTTTGTAATAATCCTGGAGAAAAAAATGTGGTCACAGAAAATAAGAAATCACCCCTTTTCCAGTTCACCTCTGGTTATGTGAAAAGGACATTTGGATTAGGTAATGCCCAAATGGATTTGTAAGGTGGAAAATTGCTAAAGGTCTCCCCGCTGGCCTGGTTGTTAAATCAGGTCCCAGAATCTGGGGAGAGGGGACACAAAGGCCATGGGGGCAGAAAGGGAGGATGAAAAAGCTGAAGCAGGGTTATAGAATGCACTGAAGCGGCATCTCATAGTGGCTGACTAAACAGCTTCTGAGAAGGAAGAACAGGGTACACTCCTTACCAGCACGGTTCGAAACACAGTGGCACTGATCCCTTCGGCAATCTCAAACTCTCCTTTCTCATTGGGCCGGGTAAAGTTATACTCTCTTCCTGGACCAAACATCCTAAAAGACAGCAGTGTTAACTGTTAACTTCCCCAGCATCACAATGGCGGCCTCTTCTTTCCTTACTCCGTTCTCCCAGCCTGACACCAGACGGTTCCTGGGCCAGTTTTTCAGAGAACAAAAAGAAACTGAGCAGGCCCAGGAGGGCACTGGCCACTGTGGGTAGCGATGCACCAGGGCCAATGGCTAATAGCACCCGTGTACAGCAGCTTCGCTGTACAAACCTGCAGCAGACCCTGCAGGGGCACTGTTTTCTGGTCCCAGCCTTTCCTTCCACATCCATTGAAATTTACCCATCCCATGTCTTTTGTCTTTTCCAACGAGGCCAATGGCTAATGGGTTCAAAGGATCATGGGGTTTAGAGCCAGAGAGAGTGCCCTGGTGAATAACAGACAGCATTTACAGGGCGCTTTATAGTTTGTACAAGGCATTACTTAGCTCATCCCATCTGCACAGCAACCCTGGGAGATGGATGCCACTATTATCCACATTTACAGATAAGGAAACTGAGGCAGGCAGGTTAAGTGACTTGATCAGGGTCATGCAGCTAGCAAACGTCTGAGGCAGGAGGTGAACCTGGGTCCGCCCAACTTCAAGTCCAATCCTTTCCTTTTATGGAGGAGGAAGCTTATTCATGGTCATAGAGATGGTAAGTAGTAGAGCTGTGATGTGGATCCAGGGACGGTAACTCCAAGGCCGCTAGGGGGCGCCACAGTGCACAGAACCAGGGCTGGGGTCAGGAAGACTCATCTTCCTGTGTTCCAATCCAGCCTCAGACACTGACTAGCTGTGTGACCCTGGGCAAGTCACTTCACCTTGTTCGTCTCAGTTTCCTCACCTGGAAAATGAGCTGGAGAAGGAAATGGCAACCCACTCCCGTATCTTTGCCAAGAGAACCCCAAATGGGGTCAGGAAGAGTCAGATAGGACTGACTGAATCACAACCACCACTAACTCAAAGTCATTTGCTCTTTTCATTATGTTGCTGTTGTGTTAAAAGCAAGGGCCAGGACCCCTTCTCTCCTGTCATGGACATTTCAGCAGTGATCTTCTGGAAACTCTGCCACCAATCTGGGGTTTGGGAACCCCGAAGAGCGACTCTAACTGGGAGAATTTCAGGTCAGGTAGTGCCAGGGTGGGTCAGCAGGAGACACACTTGGCAGGAAGGACCAGCAACAGCAAAGCCTGCACGGCTGAACTTGGACCAGCCTCGCTCTCCGTATGATCTCAGAGAGATCCAGGACCAGCAGGGAAGCCTGGAGACTCATTCACATCTCTCCTCCTGCCCCGGTCCCTTCCTCCTAGGTGCCTCAAGTATACCCGGGTGTTTCATTTCTGTTATTTCCATGGTGCTTCCAGGTAGAGGCTGGGAGAGCTGGGAGGACCAGAGAGAGGCCTGACAGCCATCTCCCACCAATGACACTGAAGGGAGTGGCATGATCTAGTTTTTACAAGTTGTTAGCATTCATACCTGGGCAGGCTGCATTTCAAAGGTCAGAAGACACACGATCCCTGAATCACACGCTTTCCAGATCACTGCCCTGCGTACCAGTTTTCTAAGAACGCTGGTAGTGCTCTCCTGAAAAGCTCGGGATGGGCTCCAGCCGAGGTACTCAGTAGAACGGCCAACAACACTAGACATCGTCCCTGTGGCACTTTCACAGCTTTTTTCAAGGAATTTGGTAGCTGGTTTGTGGTCTCCCTTCTCTGCTCATCCACAGCTACAATCCTCAGGGACTCCAATATTCCAGCTGATGGCTCCTCTGACAAAGTGGTCATGTAATGCTTCTGACCTCCTGGCCCCACACGGGAATAGTTCTATCTCCACATATATACACACAAATGCATATATGTGTATGTGCATGTATATGCGTGTATATAGGTGTGTAAGTATGTACACATGTATACATGCAAATATACATACACATATGTGTGTATGTGTGTCTAAGGCTGAACTCAAACTCAGATCTTCTCAACTCCCGGTCTAGCGTGCTATTCACCGTGCCACCTAGCTGCTGATGAAATTTGCTGTTCAGCCATTCATTCATGTCTGACTCGTTGTGACCCCATTTGGGATTTTCTTGGCAAAAATACTAGAGTGGTTTGCTATTTCCTTCTCCATCTCATTTGACAGATGAAGAAACTGAGGCAAACAGGGTCAAGTGACTTGCCCAGGGTCACACTGCTAGTAAGTGTCTGAGGCTAGATTTGAACTCAGGAAGATGATCCTTCCTGACTCCAGGCCTGGTGTTCTGTGCACTATGGCGCCCCCTAGCCACCTCAAATCCTCATGTTTAGGGCTTATGTACATGTTACCCCTCTGCTCAAAAAACTCTTCGATGGCTCCATATAATTTACCAAGTAAAGTTCAGACTTCTCTACCTAGAATTCAAGTCCTGCAACAATCTGACAGCCTACCCCCACCTTTTCAGCCTTATCTCTTATCATTCTTCTCATGCACTCTACACTGCATTGGACAATTCCCCTCTCCCCCACCCCCAAGGATGCACTGTGTGCTTATGGCTTTACGTAGGCTGTTTTCTGTATCTAGAATAACTTCCCTCTATCGCTCAGAGAGCTCTGGAATTCCTACCCTAAGCCCATACCCTCCTAACTGACAAACATGTAAGTGCGAACCCACATGGCTCACTGTATCTTGACAGCCCCAGGCATTCTTCTCATTCTACCCCTGTCATCTCCCCATCATCTGCTTTATTAGCCTTTCTACCTGTTCCTCAAATCAATACTGCCTTTGCTACTGGAAATATAGTGTCAATCAACTCCTCTGTGGTTCTCCTCGACATTCCCATAACTTCCCAAACTAAAACACCATTCCCCTCTGCATGTTATCTCCCTTTACCAGTGTCAGGACGATGCTTGACCGAATCACTCACTCAATCATCCTGCCACCCCCCTCACCTAAAGTAGCTAGCCTAACCAGATGAGAACACCTCTACTGAATCAATCAAGGGTATAGACAAGCTGAGTTGTCTACACTCTTCCAGAAAGAAGTCCCTGGAAGCCTATATTAGGAAGGCAGAATTTATGATTTCAAAGAGAATCTCATATGTGCCTAAAAGGTCCGGAACCGCAGGATATAAGGAATTCTCTAGGCAGAAGGCAGGAGAACTAAAGCATGTATTTACACTCCACAATAACAAGCCCACAAACCAGCGTCCCCATTTTGATATTGTCATCAAAAGCTTCCAGGCCCAATAAGTCCGCCTTACAAGGGTAACCAGGAGGCCACAGAGAAGCGAGATGGTATAAGGCAAAATTGTATACATGCTTCCCCTCTACGGTAAGAAGATTACCCACTAGCCTCTAGTCAGCTCTGCTACCGGCAGCTCAGCTTCCGCTGTAGGTGTCTCTGGCTCCAACCAGAAAAGGAAAGGAGGATCTTCAAGCTGTCCTCTCCCCTCTTATAGAGTTTTTGACATCATCAAGCGCCGCCTGAACGATCAGGGCCGATTGGTTCTTGACTTGGCCCCTCCTCCAGCGTAGACCACGTTAACACACCTCCCCTCAGCCAGAGCCACGACTCATCACACAGGAAGCTCTGGTCCTGCCCCGGAAGAGCAAGCCCCAGCGTCCAGGGAAGCTCAACGAGGCGAGCTGAGTCATTCAAAGAAAACAAAGTCCATTCTGGCTACAAAGCCATTAGATGAAATGAGAGTAATGCTCCCCAAAAGGATTCAGCCATGCCCTGTGTGTCATCTCTAAAACAAGAAGACAGCGTTTGGACCCTGGATATTCTAGTTTTTAGCAGCTCATAGAAGAGGGTGGCTCTAGCCAAGACACTGAGAAGGAATTGCCCTGAGGGGTAATGATTAAGGTCTACGTCTTCCCCACTTCTCTCCTTCCCCCAACTCAAGGATGACTTCACAACTTTCTAAAGGTCAAAGGATTTAGACTCATCAGTGTCCTAAGAAGCATCCTTAGAAACCAGTGACAGATGGCAGTGTCAGCATTGCACTGGGAACCAGGGACAAACTAGACAGTCAAGGAAGGCAGCTTCAGAACTTTACAAGGAACCCAGCAAACAATTATGCTGTAACTTAGGGGAAAACCTTGAGGACTCCAGCAAAGGGACCAGAAGCTGTGAATTATTCACTTTGCCACATGTGGTCCAAACTTGAACTCACTTTCCCCTGGTCCCTGTATGTACTTCTGGGAGAACGTCATAGATTTCAGAGGGGAATGTTTCATACCAACTGTTCTTACTTGGTTAATGCCCTTTCTAAAAATGAATTAAGTCTGGCTGACTAATTCATATGAATGAGCAAACAATGAAGGAAGCACACTGGTGAGAGTCACCTTCCCCAAACCTGAAGGTCCCATAAGACCCTGAAGGGAGAAGAGGCAGTCCTGTCCTCAGAACCCAGCCTGCCAGTGGGAGGGAAGCATAGAGAGAGTAGCTTCAGAGCAAATGCTACATTAGAATATAAGCTCCACGAGGGCAGGGGTTATCTCAATTTTGTATTTTGCCCTTCCTCCATCCTAGCATTCAGCACAGGGCTTGACACATAGCAAGCATAAGATGTTTTTTTTTTTTCCATGAATTCATTCTTGCCTAGTGAATTCTTCCCCATCTTTTAAAGCCCAATTCAAATGCCACCTCCACCAACAAAGCTCTTTCTGATTGGCTGGTGGGTAAAGACCTTCATCCTCAGACTTCTCATAGCACTCCGTTAGACTATGTCTTCCCAGAAAACTGCAACAACATGTGATCTGATCATCCTATCACCCTGAGAACAGCACAGCACTGCGCTCTGTACACAGAATGGTTCAGTTAAAAATACCACATTCCAGAGAGATGTTAGCTGCCTACTGGAAGATGATTCCCTTGATCATGTAGGACATGAGCTCTGGGTCTTTTTTTTTGAAATAATAAGTTTTCATGAACCCATTCCTACTCGTAAAATCACAGAATTATAGAATTTTTAAGCCAGAAGAGCTCACAGGATGAGGAAACTTGGGTTAAGACAAGAGAGATACGACTTCTTCCAAGGTCACACTGCTAGTAGGTGGTAGAGCCAGATAAGAAGCCAGGTTGCTCTAATCCTGAGCCAACGTTCTCCCCACTATATAATCCTACCTAGTCTTTGGCACCTACTGGTAAGTCAGTTGGCCATAGTCATGGGTAAAATCTGAGGCCACAGATCAGTGAAGAAACTAACTGGCCCACAGAAGAATCAATCAATCAATATTTCTTAAGGGCCTACTATGTGCCAGGCACTATGCTAAGCACTGGGGATACAAAAAAATCAGTCTCTGCCTTCAAAGAGTTCATAATCTAATGGGGGAGAAAACCCAGGACCATCATGTGCCCAACAAACAGATTCTAACCCATCAAGCTAACCAGCCATTTTAGCAACAGACTTCATTTTCCTCTTCATCTAGATCTAATCCAGTCCTAGACTGATGGTGCTACTCGAGGATGTCACATTCGCACTAGGACCTTACCATTAACAGTTTGCCTAGATTTTCTGTCTTGGCAGTACTTTCATTGGCTCATACGCTTAAAAACAGTTGGAATGCATTGTGGTATGCTCTGTGCCAATGAAGAACACATTTTAGCCAAGACTGAAGGGGGGTAGCAGCAACTTGAATCTAAAGAAATATTTTTATATTCTAGGCTTGTTCTGGTTCAAAAGTTTGAGGAAACATTTAAATTTGCTCCATGTTCAAATTGGTTCATTTATTAAAACCAAAAACATTAAATATGGAGGTTTGGCTTACAAAAAAAATTTGTCAGTCACCTACTATGTTATCTGATAGAGGAGAGGAGACACAAAGCTTAGATGAAACACAGAGATACAGTAATAGTTTAGCTGTTAAAGTTAGGCCTTCATGGCATAACTGCACTGAGATTTGTGAGACATCCTATATAATAACATTAAAGAGACAACCTATAGAGTTAAATGTAATACAGACTTTTGGGACACTATGCAGAGTAACATTAGTGTAATATAAATGTAACTGTACACAAAAATAAAACCCATTCTCCCCCATTGGGGAGACATACTTGGAGTTGTTTTTCTAGTCATGGAAATGAACCAAAGCTGTGCTAGCCACGTCATTACTCAATTCCTGTGACCACTGGCCAGGACTAGGATTATCAGCTGTGGTTGCAACATGTTATAATGAAAAGTACACAGAACGTGAAGACCTCTGTTCTAATCCTGGCTCTGATACGGATTAACTGTGTGGCTTCTGGCAAATTACTTCTTCCCTCTGGAACTGTTTATTCATTTGTAAAATTAAAGCACTAAATTGGACAATCTATAAATTTTCTTCTAGCACTAAACCTTTTTTTTCAAAATCTAAGAATTACATTTAATAATGAAACACATGGAAAAAAGTACTGAAGTCTCAAATGATTTTGAAAATGAAATGGTCTAACTTGGACCAAAATTCTCAAAAGCCCTTCTTGAGTTTAACATCATGAACCCAAATAATAAACCTGTTGCCTCTAAATAACTCAGGTGATTAGCACTAAATCTTCTTTTTTTTTTGGAGGGGGGAAGGCAGGGCCATTGGGGTTAAGTGACTTAGGCCGGATTTGAACTTAGGTCCTCCCGACTCCAAGGCCATTGCTCTACTCACTGTGCCACCTAGCTGCCCCAGTATGAAATCTTCTAATGCTTTATTATAGCTCTTAGCTTTTTTGTCTTAAACCCCTTTTGCAGTTGGGAGAGCCTATGAACCCCTTCTGAGTATATTGTTTTTAAATGCATAAAATAAAATACATAGGATTACAAAGAAAACTATATTAAATATAGTTAATCGAGATACTAAGAAAAGTTCACAGACCATGGATCAAGACGCCTGCCCTAGACTAAAGCACAGTGCTCTAGCCATCAAAGTTAACCAGACCCCAAATTATGAGTGTGACAGAAAACAGGTCTGAGGGAGAGACAGATAAGGCAGGAGTGGGGAAACGTTTTCTAACCTTTTTTTTCAGTTAGCCAAAGAATTAACAGAGAGGAAGCTGTAAGTGAAAAGAGAGAAAATTACTTCTTCAAGCGGCAAGGTGGGAAAGTACATTTGGAAAAGAATGTGGTGTAAGAATGTAAAATTTTTTAAAATAAAAAAAGATGTAATGTAAGGGAGCAAACAGGGAAGGGGACAAGTCTATGAGAAATGTTCTTTAAAGGGAAAAATAGCACGTGGATTACGGATGACAGATAATAAGGGAACTCTAAAAGAAGCCAAGAAACAGCAGGTGGTAGACAGTCAATTTCATAGAAGCTGGCAGTAAAGATGAGTTTAGAAGGGGAGACCGACTGATACTGAGAAGCAGTGGCCTTGCTGGCAAACTACCTTCCTAAAAAGCGGATCTTTTCTCAAGATTAGAATGTGATCATTTATTTGGAAATCACAGGGCTCTCTCAGAAAGTGAAATCTCATCTTTGTCATTTCATTCAGGTTGTTGCATGTCAAATGACCTTCTAGGAATTCCACAGGAAGCGTTCCTGGGGTTGTGCTGTATGCAGGGCATTTCTTTCTCTCCCTCCCCCTGCCCTCCCCGCCCCCGCCCCGCCTTTCTCTGTCTCTGTCTCTTTCAATCTCCCTTTTTCTCTCTGTCTCTTTCTGTCTCTGTCTCTGTCAAGTCGAACCAAGACAGTACAAAGCTACATCCCACATTGGTTATTACAGCACCTTTCCCATGCAGAGTTCATGAATATCTTTTCTTGCACATCCTCCTTGCTGGACTAGACAAGTTTGCCACCTCCATCTGATGGGTAATTCAGACTAAAGTCAGAAGCAACAAATCTTGGGAGGCAGTGAGGGATAATGGGAGAAATTCTGGAGTTGCAGTCAAAGGATCTGGGTTTGAATCTTGACATTGCCACTAACTGACTGCTTGTGTGATCTCAGGCAAATCCCTTAACCTCTCAATCTCTCTTCATTTGATTACTTATCTTACTTGGTGATTTCTTCAGTTCCCAAGAATTCAGTGACATCAGCATCTCTGCTGATGATTTTCCAATCTCCTTGCAGCCTTAACCTCTCTGCAGACTTCTAGTATCATATATCCAACTGCCTACTGGACATCTCCAACTGGATGTTGCACAAAAACCTTGTGCTCAATGTCCCAAACTGAAATCATCTTTCCCCCTCCCCGCCTTCCTCTCCCAACCAACCCTTTCCTTTTCCTAATGTCTTTGTTGCTAAGGACATCACCATCTTCTCAGCTCACAACTCCTCACTGTCTCTCACCCCCAAATCCAACCTATTGCCAAGTTCTGTCAATGCTACCTAAGAAACACCTCTCGCACACTCCCCCTTCTGTCCTCCGACACTGCCATTACCCAGGCACCCTCATTACTTCCTGCCTGGACAACTGCCACAGCCTGCTGGTTGGCCTGCCTGCCCTACTCCAGTCCATCCTCCACTCAACTGTCAAAGTGAGCTTCCTAATGACCACATCACTACCCTACTCAACCAAGGGGCCCTTATCCCTTGATTAACTTCTTAAAGAGGCCTATTCACTGAATAGGCATTACCTCACTCAAGGTGAGAACCTGAGAAGACCTTAGCCTGAAAGGGCCAGGGTCTCCCATTGCATCCTGGGTCATCTCCAGTCATCCTGGGGAATATCACGCCACTGGACCCAGATGGCTCTGAAGGAGAAAGTGAGGCTGGTGACCTTGCATAGCCCTCCCTCACCCAAATCAAAGTCAACTGCAAGCTATGTCATCATTTCCCTGATGTCATGGTCCTCTTTGAGAACAAAGGACAAACACAACCCTACTTAATAAACTCCAGTGGTTTCCTAGGATCACATATAAAATCCTTTGGTTGGCTTTTAAAGCACTTCCTATCTTTCCGGTCTTCTTGTGCCTCAGTCTGTTCTATGTCTTCTGAGATCCAGCAACATTGGCCTCCTGCCTTTTCCTCGAACAAGACCCTCCAACTCCCCACTCTGGACATTTTCACTGTCTTTTCTCCATATCTGGAAGGCTCACCCTCCTTGTCTCAGTCTTGTATCTTCCCTGGCATCCTTTAGTTTTTAGCTAAAATCCCATCTTCTGCTAGAAGCCTTTCCCAGTCTTCTTTCATACCAATGCCCCTCCCCCCATCCCTTGAGAATATCTCCAATTCATCCTGTATAAATCTTGTACACAGTTGTTTGCATATAGTCTTTCCACCTTGGACTGTGAGCTGCTTGAAGGCAGGGACTGTTTTTGCCTTTTTTAGTATCACCAATGCTTGGCAAGCAGCTGGCACATAGTAAGAGCCTAGTAAATCACTGTTAATTTGACTTCTCAGAGACAGGACATTTGTTTCACTCTCCCTTCTTTTGTTAAACAGCATGAAGCCACACACCACGTTGGTTATTCCAGCACTTTTTCCGCAGAGTTCACGGATGATCTCTCCCTTGCACATCCTTTTACAGGTAGCACTGGATCACAGACAAGCTTGCCACATTTGATTTACAGGTGGTTCAGACTGAGGCCAGAGGCAACTAAACATAGGAAGCAGTAAGGGGTAGTGGGAGAAGTGCTGGAGTTATAGAGAATCTGGGTTTGAATCTTGGCACTGCCCCTAACTACCTATGTGATCTTGGATAAATCATTTAACTTAACCTTAAATACCTTAACCTCTCTAGGCTCCAGTTTCTTCATCTGCAAAGCAAAGGGGTTAGATCAGATGCCTGCTAAAGTCCCTTTCAGCACTAAATCTATGATCTCATGATGACCAGATCTCTCATTGAAGAAGAGACTGGAGAGGGTTAGAGAATAAGCCTTAGTGGTCTCGGATTATGTTCTACCACTATAACTGTATTTTATTTTCCTTTAATGGAATTTATTCAGTGACACAGGTTTTGCGTAATGACACAAAAAATCCCATGCCTATATACATACAGCGCTGTCTGTCCTCTGTTATGGAGGGATAAATAATTTCTCAAAAGACTGTCATTTTTTTCTAGTCTCTTCAGACAGCTAAGTGTGCAGCTATTTCTCTGGGCAGATTAAATAATAGGTATGACCAGGGGGGTGCTAGTAAATGTTTAACAACCAGGTACACCAACATACCTTTAAGTTTAATCTGCATCATTAACATTTTCTCCCTTACTTTCTTAAGTCTAGACAATCATACAATAAATTAAGCCCTGATTTGTATTACTTGTGGATTTGTGAGGTGCAAACGCTCAATGAATTTAACAACTGGTTCTGGTTTGAGCTGGCTTCAGCATAAGTCTGGGCACAACCATTCTTCCCACTCTAAAGAACAGAGTGAACTTGTGGAGAACCTGTTACCTTCCCAACATGGTGTCCGGATGAGCAGTGAATATCTGTGGATTGACCACAAAACGAGTGCCGTCTACAAGGAGAGTCACCTTCTCTGGAGCATGGGGATGTGAATTACAGCTGAAGCCCAAACTGCTATTTCCAAATCGTTCTGGAGCAGTAAAGGGTTCGTGGTTCCTCTTATTACCAGCCTGAAAGCAAGTGCCTTTGATGTCTTCAGGAAGGGATGGGACATTGGAGAACTGATGATTGGCTGGCTGAGAGGTGTAATCGAGTAACAGATCTACAAACAAACCAAAAATAAGCTTTAAGAACAAAAGTCTAAGAAGAAGAATCATGTTCTAGGAATTGGACAGAAAGGTTTGGCTGGGCATGGTGGTGCATGCCTGAAATCTCAGCTCTAAGAGTGGCAGAGGCTGGTGGATCACTTGAGTTCAGGAGTTCTGAACTGCAAGAGGGCCAAAGTTCATCGTTTGTCCACATTCAGTCTGGCACTAATATGTGGAGTCCTCTCAGGATCAGGGAGGGGGGAGAGAGGAACCACCAGAGTGCCTAAGGAGGGATAAACTGGCAGCCCAGGTTGGAAACTTCCCACATCTAGCAGTGGTAGGTAGGGCCCATGAGTGGCTGCTGTTCATCCAACCTGGGTGAGGAAGGCAGACCTGGTCTCAAAAAAACAAATAAGACAGTAACAACAAAAACCAGGAAAGGTTTCAGGTGCTCTACAAAGGAAATGTTCTTGGTACACAGCAATTTAAAAAATAGAAGAAAATCCAACCTATGGGTTTCTGTGATCCCCAGAACACAGACCTAATGATGAGAATGCTTTTCAGGTTTGGGCAGAAGGTAGGGCAGTGCAGCTGCTATCACCACGACTGTCTACATAGGAGCAAAACTTCTGTAGGGTAGTAAGAAGTCATACCCACTGTGCACTATTCTCTAAGCAGGATAATGACCCCAGTTACCCTCAAATCACTTTCCCTTCCATTTAAGAAAAAGAATATTTTATTCTTTTCCAGTTACACGTACAATTTTCAAGATTCGTTTTTAAAAACTTTTGATTCCCAAATTTTCTCTCTCCCTTCCTCACCTCCTTCCTCCCTGAGACAGTGAGCAATTTGATATATTTTCCTTCCATTTTTTAAAAAAAGAAATGCTCAGGGAAAAATGCTAGAAATAAAAGTCTGTGTCATCACCAACCACACATCAGTATTTTTCTCCTGAGTCTGAGCTTAACTTTTCTACCAATCCTGAATTTTTATATCTGTAAAATGGAGATTATGGTCATACTCCTTACTTTGGAGAGTTGGTGTGAGGCCAGCGGCATATGTTTGAGTTAATAAAATATTCTAGGTGTATGAAATATGATAATATAAAATATGAATTTTTATGTCTGTAAAATGGAGATTATCATTACACTACTTACTTTGGAGAGTTGGTGTGAGGACAGCGGCATATATTTGAGTTAATAAAATATTCTAGGTGTATGAAATATGATAATATAAAATATGAATTTTTATGTCTGTAAAATGGAGATTATGGTCATACTCCTTACTTTGGAGAGTTGGTGTGAGGACAGAGGCATATGTTTGAGTTAATAAAATATTCTAGGTGTGTAAAATGGGACAATATAATATGCTATGAGTTAATACAATAATCTAGACATGTAAGAGAGGATATAATAGAAACATAATACAATTTTGAATATAATGACCTAAGTAGACAAGGTGTAATACAATATAACATAATATATTTTTAGAAATGACATGATACATGAAATGTCATAACAGGATATGACAATGTATGCTAAACCATGATGTTACATGACATAAATGACAGGACAGGATACAGAGCATGATATAATCCAACTTGACATTATATGACAAAATAATACACAACATAACATAACACAACATAATAGAATATAAATATTGCAAGCAAGAAACAACTGGGATCCTGAATACCACCTCAGGCTCACAGGTTTAGAGCTGCAGTCATTTAGTCTAATCCTGAATTGGGGGGGGGGGCAGGGCAATTGGGGTTAAGTGACTTGCTCAAGGTCACACAGCTAGTACATGTGCCAAGCGTTGGAGGGCGGACTTGAACTCAGGTTCTCCTGACTCCAGGACCAGTGCTCTACTCACTGTGCCACTGAGCTGCCCCAGTCTAATCCTGAATTTTACAGTTAAGAAAACTGAGACCAGAGAAGTTAAGGACTTGCCCAGGGTCACACAGGTAGTAAGGGTAAGGTAAGTAAGGTAAGATTTGAACCTAGGTCCTCTGACTCCAAATCCAGTGTTATTTTCTTGGAACCATGCTATCTAGTGGATGGACTCCATTTTAAGGAGCATGATCTAGTGGAAAGAACACCTGACTGGGAATAAGAGAGCTTGATTCTAGTCTCAGGTCCATCACTACGTAGTTCTATTATGTAACTTCTCTGTACCTCCATTTCCTCATCTGCAAAAGACAATAATAATGCCTCTTATACTTACCCACCTCATGGGGTTGTTGTAAGGATCAAACATGCCCAAATGCTTTGAAAAACTATCAATGCTATACGAGTGGAAGATAGGCCTACTAATGACCAGCCTAACCTATGAAAAGCTGATTACAAACACAGGGGAAAAAATCAGGGGTTATCACAAAGAAACAAGGGTGGGGCTGTGGGAGCACTTTCAGAGAGGACGTCCATCAGGAGAGAGTGTAATTCAGGCTACATCAGAGCAAGGGGATTCATCAGTGGAGGAGCAGAGAGCCAAGAACATGGTTGCCACCAAGGGAAGTTCAGAGAGCAAGACCAGGACACTTGGAGCCAAGGAATGACAGTGATCTGGAGTCAGTGACACTGGGAATCAAGCCACTGTTTATCAAGATCGCCAGTGGTGTTTCTGCATGCCCAGGCATGCTGGCAGTTTTGATGTGTAAGCACTGCCCCACTTGCCAGCACTCCTGCTAAGCCCTTAAAGTTTTGCTAGTAGAAGGGCCAGGACATGACGCCCTCTTTCTAAGGGGCCTCCATGAGGTATGGGGTCAGGAAGGCAAAGGTTCTCAAAAAGTTCCCCAAAGCTTTCTCAACCCACAAGGTATTGGCATTATACCTACCAACTTTGAGCCAAGTCTTTCCTTGACCATAAATTCCTCTTGGCCATCAATCACCGGTGAAGGAAGTGGTGGAGTTCTGGGATGCTTGTGTGAAGAAGAGGGTCCCTGGATGGCTTTCTCACATAATGATCACTGGGAGGAATCTAGATAGTACTAGGGTGCTTTAGAAGGCCGCCAGACTCACTATTTACACTACTGGAAGGACCGGGCAGTCTGCTTCCCAAGCCTCTGGGAGGATTTACTGGTTTAGGTAGACAACCAAACCAGACCTTCAACCTGCAAGGATCGGTGGGGTCTGGTTTCGGTCAGTAGTACAAATAAATATATGTGGCCTTGATGGACTCCAGAGTGTGAAGCAAGTCTGTTTGGAACAGCTTCCAATCCTTCCAGGTAGTGGTAGATTGCCAGGAGAGTGATGTAAGTTGTGAAGGATGAGAAGAAATGAGAGCAGAATCTGTAGGGCTTTTTTTTGGCGGGGGGAGTATAATTTGATTTTGAGTATGAATGGAATTCTTAAAATAAAATTCAGGAGAACTGAGTAAGGTAGACCAGTTGTCCTGATCCCTCCATTAGACTGTGAGTTCCTTGAGAACAGGGACTGTTTTTTGCCTTCCTTTGTATCCCCAGTACTTAGCACAATACCTGGCACATAGTAGGTGCTTAATAAATGCTAACTGACTGACTAGTATGAATTTCTGAAGTTATAAAGGTAGTGCCCTAACATCTGGGTGGTTCTGTCTAGCCATCTGGGTGTAGAATGTGGTAGACAGTGATAATCATTTAATATCAATTTAGTAACTTCAATAAGGGCCTGAACTAATAATCAACCAGAAGAAGAGCCTGAACCCAACAGCCTCTTTGTTCTCTGAGTTTACTCAGAGAATACCTCTTCCTATGTCAACAAGGCCAGATCGGGCTGACTTAAGAGAATTCTTTCCTCTGTCTATGGTCATTAGGGATGAGACTCTTAACCTGAGACACTATCTTGGATAACGTGACTTTTTCTTATCTTAATATTTCATGGGCACATACTATGTTATGGCATGTTAATGGTAAATTAAACACAGAAATCCTGGGTTGTAATTTCCATCGACTCTTTGTCAACTCTCTTATCTTATTGTATTTACAACCTATTCAATTAAGAAAAGTCCTTTTCTTGTATCATGGTTAAACATACATGGAGATCATAAAACTGAATAACACAGACATGCTGAGTTGTTACTGTCCTAAAAATGTATTTAAGCCTTCTCATTCTGTGGTCCAGACAGCCAGACTTTATCTGGCTCCATACATATACGTATGCTGCTAGCTTTAAGGGAATAAACAATATGAATTTACATATCACCTAGCCTGTTTGCCTCCTTTAACCAAACTTTCAGGTCGACAACAGTGGCCTAAAAACACCGTGCAGAGACAAGGGCTGACCAAAATAGAAGATGAAATGAGTTTCTCCGTCAGGTGTAAGAAGGGGGAATACACTAAAGCCAGAATATTTCCCAGAGGAACAGTTGTGCCGGATTGATTTACCCAGGGGAAGACAACGGTCATTTTAGTCAAATTTAGTCTACCATCAAAATGAAGGCATCTTGACCCTGGGAGAAGCTCCAAGTCTCTAACGAAGACAAGATGATCTATAGACATCCAGAGATGTAGCAGGGGAGGCAAAGGCTGTTGCACTTCTTCAGACTTTCAGATGGAGTCATTTGCCTTTGTACTATAGGCAATGATGAAGAAGAAAGTATGCCATGCTGGATCTGGGGCTGCCATAAACTCAGGAGACCAGATAAAGAAGGGTCTTTTTTTGTCACACACTGGAACACTTGTCACATGCCCATTGGGATAGTTTCAGTACTTAGCACCACTCTAGGGGGTTGTGTATGCCCTGTCGGCAATGGATTCCCTTCCAGGGAAGGAACTGGGTCTTCCCAAAGGACAGAAACGGGATTTGGGTTAGGACATCCTAATACTATTATCTCTGATAGGGCAGCTGCAAAGTTTTTAACATGATAGAATTGTCTTGTTCGTTCTTTGTCCTCAAAGAAGACCAGGACATCAAGAAGATGATGTCATGACTTGCAAGTGAACTGGATTTAAGTGAGGGAGGGCTGTGCAAAGTCACCAGCCTCACTCTCTCCTCTGGAATCATCTGGGTCCAGTGGCCAGATATAGTTCAGGATCACTGGAGATGGCCCAGTATGCAATGGAAGGCCTTGGCCTTTTTAAGCTAAGGTCTCTCCCAGGTCTCAGCCTATTCAGTGATTAAGACTAAGTAAAAATGAGGCAAAGAATGGCCTCTTTGATCCAGTGAAAAGAAAATCAATCAGGGAGGGGAAGACCTTCAGGGTTTCTGTGAAAACAGAATGCTATTTACACTCACCCTGGGCCATCAGAAGCCAAATGATGACCCAGTGAGACTTGGGCTGGGACCTATTGTTGGCCGGTCAAAGACAGCCAAAGAGATTTGGGTTTAAGACATGGTCCATAAAAAGAAATCTACCCTGGAAATGAGGCAAATGGATCCCTGCCTCGGGACTACCGAACTTGGGTTTTACATGACAAGAATGAGTGAATCAATCAATAAAGCATTAATTTAGCTCTTATTGTATGCTATGTAGAGGGCCAGCTCTGAGAAAGTCCATTTTGCAATAAACGGGCCAGAGGCCTGTTCTTGCCCTTAGGCTAATAACTCGGCATGTGGGCTCTCCATCCCCCACCTCGGCATACATGTGCTGCTCAGGATGAAGGCTCTTCAAGCCTCCTCGGTACACACATGCTCTCTCCAAAACCCCCACAGCACACGCATGCTAAATACCACCTGTGGGCTATTAAAACAATATTGTTTATGGCAAAAGGGGAACAAAAACAAGAGAAAATCATGCACTATGCAAATGCCTCACACGGATTTGTTGAGTCTACTTGCCTAAAAGGGTATATAAGCCCTGTCCCTCAGTTTAATAAATGACACTGTTCTTTACTCTTCCGCCTGGCCCATGTTTTGTGATTTTCTTTTCACTCTCCGAGGCATTAGGCCATCTCCGGCCATTTCGGCACGACAGCCGCTGGCGGCAGTGCTAAAAGCAGGGGTTACAAACAGAAACGCAAGGCAGTCCCTGTTCTCAAGGAGCTCCAGTTCTAATGGGGAGACAATGCACATGAAAATTTCAGCTCCAAGTCAGATGGTGAAATGTCAAGATTCTTAGAAGAAGACGATAAAACCTCTTTTAAAGATGCCAGCCCACTAGTTCCATTACCCCCAGGGGAAAGTGGATCTGAAAATCAAATCTATTACTAAAAAGGGGGGAGGAACCCACATCAAGTGTTTTAAGATTTCATTGGTCAAGCTGGACCACCAATGGCTGTTGGGGGTCCTTGGATGTCATCATGTTTCCATGACAAAAAAGTGACCTTTTACATCACATAATAATAATGTTGTTGTTCAATCCAGTCTGATTTTTCTTGGCTCCAGGGTTTTGGGGTTCTTTTGGGAAAGATACTGGGGCGGTTTGCCATTTCCTTCTCCAGCTCATTTTACAGATATGGAAACTGAGGCAAACAGGGTTAAATGACTTACCCAGTGTCACACAGCTAGTAAGTATCTGAGGCCAGATTTGAATTCAGGTCTTCCTGACTCCAGGCTCAGTGCTTTATCCACTGGGCCACCCAACCCCCTCAGTGTCATCGACACTGAACAGCTAAAGGAATTGGTAGTTACAGTGACAGCAGACAACACTACTCTTCTTTTTCACAAAGAGTACCAGTGCCTCTGCAGTTAATGTAGCTGCTAAAATTAGGGTAGAGGACAGATTAGATAGTAAACTTCTTAAGAATAAGAACTCTTTCAGTTTTGTCATTTGTCCCTCCACAAGGCTCTCAATGATATCTTAACTGCCAAATCATGGGACCACAGAATCTCAGGGTTGGAAGGAACCTCGGGGATAATCTAGTTTAAGTCATATCTGAGCTGGAATCCCCTCAATAGTTTCCTACCTGTTTGACCTTGGCCAAGTCCCTTAATTTCCATGGGCCTCACGTTCCTCATTAATACAATGAAAGAGTCCAACCAAATGGCCTCTGAGGCCTCTTCTAGTTCTGCATCTATGATTCTAGTGGTCCTTGGCTATTTCCCCAGACAAGGAGTCTTCTAGCCTCTGCTTGAATACCTCAAGTGATGATGGGGACCTCACTAACTCAGGGGGTAGTCCATTCATTCTCTGAACAATCCCTAATATATTACAAGCTATCACATTTCTAAAAGCAGGAGAGGTAGGGAAATCACCATTTTGATTTTCCTCAAGGTCTGAAATCTATAAAGGAAAAAGAATTTTCATTTTCCATGGCTGCTACCATGGCTCTGGATCCTCAGTGGGTTTTTTTTTCAGCCCTTACCCTCCTTGAACTCTGAGCAGCTTTTGACACTGTTAATCATCCCCACCTTCTAGAGATACTCTCCTCTCTCCTGGAGCTTGATCTCTTGGACCTTCTCCTAGCTGAAGACTTCCTTTCAGTCTATTTTATTGACTTGTCATTTCTTGTCCCTTAAGGCTGTGTCCTGAACCCACTTCTCACTTTACACACTCTCCCTGGGTGACCTCATCTACTTCCTTGGGTTCAGGTATCATTTCCACACAGATAACTTCCAAATCTACATATGCAACCCTAATATCTCCCTCGAAATTTGGTCTTATATTGTCAACTGCCTGGGACCATCTCCTTCGAATAGCTTAGCAGCAGTTCAAATTGAACATGCCCCAAATGGAACTCATCTTCTTTCTCCCTAAACCTGTCCCTCCTTCCTTCATACATTTCTAGTTGAGAACACTGCCGTCCTCCCACCAACCCAGGTGCATCAGAGTCACACTTGACTCTTCCCTCTTTGTTCAGTCTTCCCCTTCTCTCCACTCATACAGCCTCCATTTTTGTTCAGGCCCTAATTACCATCAGCCAAACTATTGTTTCTAGCTTCCTAATTATCTCCTTGCTTCTAGTTTCTCCCCTCTCAAATCCTTCCTCCATATAGCTGGCAAAACAATCTTCCTAAGGTACAGGACTGATCACATCACTTCCTTGCTCAGAAGCCTTCACTTTCTCCCTACTGCCTCTATGACAAAATCTAAACTCCTCAGCCTGGTACTTTGAGCCCCTCCCAATCTGACTCCAACCGAACTTTCCAGATGTATCTCACGTTACTTCCTTTTATATCCTCAGCACTCCAGTCAAACTGGCCTCCCAACTCAGTATTCCATTTCCCTCTTCCTTGCATTTCACAAACCGTTCTCTGTATTTGGAATGTACATAATTCCATTCTTATCTCTCGCATTCATCTCCTCTCCACTCACACAGACACCACTCTAGCCCCTACAGAACTTTCCATTTCCTTTAAGGTCAGGTATGTCATCTCTATGAAACAATTCCTCATTTCTTCTGTAATTAATGCCCTTTCTCTCTCTCCAAATTATCTGACTGCATTTACTTATCTGACTGCATGTCCTACCTGTCTGTCCACTCCTACTCGATCTCTTTTACTGAATCATCATCCACATCCTGTCCCCTAATTCCAAAGCCTGTATGTCCTGAGATCTCTTCTCTTTTCTCAATTGATTACCTCATCAGCTCCCATGGTTCAATTTTCACCTATATCCAGAAGACTCTGAAATCTTAATATTCAGCCCTAGTCTCTCTCCTGATCTCCAGTCCCACATCGCCAACTGGAGATCTGGAACTCATGTCCCACAGGGATCTTAAACTTCACACATCCAAAATAGAACTCATTATCTTTTCATCTAAGCTCATCCCTCTTCCAAATTTCCCTAACCTGATACTACTAGCCAGCCTCAATGATTCCTTCTCCCTCACCACCCCCATTTCATCAGTTGCTAAATCCTTTCAACTCTTCCTCCATAACATGCCTTACACTTGTCACTTTCTTTCTACTCATATGATTAATTGATCAGCAAGTATTTATTAAGCACTTACTACATGCCAGACACTATGCCAAGTGCTGGGAATATAGAATAAAAATGAAATCATCTCTGCCCTCAAGGAGCAGATGGGGTAGACAGTGTGTACATAAATGGGCACATTCAAAATACTTACAGGATACAAGATAACCTTAGAGGGGAAGAAATAGCAGGGAGGGGATCCAGGAAAGACCTCCTGTGTAATGCCAAGTTTGAGCTGAGTCTTGAAGGAATCCAGGGAGTGTAAGAGGTGAGGGGAGAGAGCTTCCCAGGCAAGTGGACCAGCCATAAGGAAAACAGAGACAGGAGATGGAGTGATGAACAGCAAATACCACCGGATGTATCATTCTCAGCCTTTTGAAGTCATTCCTGTTCCCACAGCAGCTGGTCTTCACTTGTTGGTGACAATCAAACTGAATTAAATTTCCCTTTTTTGGCTCCTTCACTTAATTAAAAAAAATAAATCTCTTTCTCTCTCTGTCATCTCCTGGCTCCCATCACCTCGTCAAAAAAAAAAATTTAACCTGAATAATAAAGCTCTAAATAAAGCAAAAAAACCTTCCAGACTGGCCATGTCCGAAAATGCATGTCTTAGTCTGAATGCAGATTGAGGCAAGATATTTGCTCTCCTTTTTTTCTCTCTCTCTTTTTTCTTTTTTGGTTTTGTTTCTTCTTTCTCATGATTCATTCCATTGGTCATAATTCTTCTTTACAACTTGACTATTGTGTAAATAAGTTTAATGCGAAGTTGTATGTAGAAGATATATCAGATTCTATGCCGTCTTGGGGAGGAGGTGGGGAAGAAAATCTGGAACTGAAAATCATGTGGAACTGAGTGTTGTAAACTAAAAATAAAAAATCTTAATTAAAAAAGGTATGTCTTGTTCTCTATTTTATCACTTCTCTGGCAGGAAGGGAATGGTATGCTTCATCTTCATTCTTTTAGACTTGTGGTTTTATCAGTGTGGTTCAGAGTCCTAGTCTTTCAAAGTTGTTTTTCTCAATAATGTACTTTTTATGTACTTACTATATAAAATGTTCTCCTGATTCCACTCACTACTCTCTGCATTAGCTCTTCCCCGTTTCCTCTGAAACCGGCCATTTGGTCATTTCTTATGTCATGATTAATTCCATTTCATTTATAAGCCACAATTTATTTAGTCACCTCTGAACAGGACAGACTTTCAGTTTCATATTTTCATCTATCATGAAAAGAGCTGCTATAAATGTGTTTTGCATTTTTAGGTCCTTTTCCTTTATTGTTATCTTTTTAAATGTTTTATTCTTTGAGGAACATTGGTATAGCTGAGTCAAAGGATATACATAGTTCGGTAACTTTCTGAACACGGTCCCAAACTAGCTCCTTCCAACATTGGTCATTTTCCTCTTTTGACATCTTTGCCAAACTAATGGGTGGGAGGTGGAATCTCAAATTGTTTTAATCTGCATTTCTCTAATTATTAGTGACTTGGAGAACTTTTTTCATATGGTTTTTGATATGCAATATTTCTGATTGGATGCTTGGCTTCCAGGCTCTCTTCTCTCTAACTCATCTTCCACAGAGCTGCCAAAACAATCTTCCAAAAACACAAGTGTGACCATGTCACCGTTCTGCTTTAAGAACCTTCAGAATTTCCTCTAGGACGGAATATACATTCTTCAAGTTGTCGCTGAAAGCCCTTCATAACTATCTTAGAACTATCTTTCAAGTACTATCTCCTATTACTTCCCTTCAGGCCCTCAACATTCTAGCGAAATAAGGCCCAACTGCTATCTCCTAAAATGAATGTTCCATTTCCCACCTCTACACCTCTGCAGAGAAGGTGCCTGGGACGTATTCCCTCTTCATCTCCGCCTCTTAAAATCTAGGCATTTGGATTGGATTGGATCCAGACATTCAGCTCATAGGTAACCTCCAATAAAAAACCTTTCTTGATGACCCTCTTCCTCAGCTCTCAGTGCTTTCTCTGTGCTTAAATTATCAGACATTTGTTTATCTGTTTATATACTGTATTGTCCCAGTAGGATCAGTTCATGTGCAAACTACGTGGGACAAAAGTAAAATCACTGATTTCATACAATTTAAGCTTTATACAATAAACTTTACAGCTTTTTATATCTTTAAAAAACCTCTTAATATGCAATGTGTCTTTTTGCTGTAATCACTTGTTTTATGTGATTTAGCCTCAAATTCACAAGATTTTGGCACAAATTCCTTAATTTTTCATTATGAAATCATTCATCATATTGACTGTTGAGCACACCTTTGGCAAACAGTTCATTTTTCCAAGTCTAGCCTAGCGTATGGCCCACAGGTTTTCCATGGAGTTTAAACTGGATGAATTCCCAGGCAACTTGAAGCATGTTTTTCTTCATCTCCTGGAAAAATTTCTTAACCTATGTGGAATGGTGCAAGTTCATGTTGTAGTACTCCACCTTCATTTGATAATTTCTGTAACTCTGGAACAACTCTTCTCAGTATATTAATGTATTTATCAAGAGTGCATTATTCTCTCAATGGGGACTAGACTTCCAGGTCCTTTGAAGGTTAAAAAAAAATCCCTAAAACATTTTTGGAGTAGATGTTTTATATTCTAACCTGGTGAAAAGATTCAACTGGACTTGTTCTGACAGCAGTTTGGGTATTCCCATGAATTAAAATACTGTTTCGTCAGTAAAATTACCTTTTCCCAGTCTTCATTACTCCAGTCTTTGTAATGTCGTGACCATGAGAAGCATTTTTTTTCTGTATAACAATGGTTGGTAACTGGTTTTGTTTTTTTAAACTAGGCTTTTCATCATTCTCCAAACTTCAGGAAGCTTATATTACGCAGAAGAATCAATAATAAGCACCCCAGCAGCCAAGTCTCTTTAAAGGTCGTTGCTTGTTTACTGAGCATTAATTAGGTTGTTTCACAGTAATGGTTTGCCAATTCTTGGCATTGTTTTTAATTTTGAACTGTCCTTTCTTTTGTGCTCGAGCGCTACTGAATTTCTTACACTGTGGACTTGAATGATCCTTAAAATATCTGACATCTCCATAACGGTCATTGAAGCGTCTTTAAGAGTTACAACTTTTGCAAGTGTCCTTAGAATAATATCCATTCTTAAAAACTACAGAATTAAAGAGTCATGAAATGTGTCCATGGCATTAAATCAAGAACTCAACTGGCAGAGAAGCAACTAAAGTTTGGGAAAACAACTTAATCTGGTTTCATGTGGTCAGGGCCTGATGTTTGAACCCACTGTCAGTAGAAACACTGACATGCTTAACTAGTGCTGTCACAAAATGAAACTGTATCAAAATTATTTTGAGGTAATTCACACACCACTGTAAGCTCCTTGAAGGGACGAACTGCTTTTCATTTTGTCTCTGTATCTCTAGCACCTAACAGAGAGGCTTACACATAACAGATCCTTAATAAATATTTGATAGAGCAATCCCCCAAAAGAATGTAAGATCCTTGAGGGCAGGGTCCATTTCATTTTTTTTTTTTAAATTTGTATCCTGAGTGCCTAGCAAAACACTTTACACAGGGAGAGTATTCAATACATGTTTACTGAACATTAAATGAGTGAAAGAAAGGAAGCTGTGTCTAGACTAAAGATAGACCTAGAAATCCCTCTCCTATGAATTCTGGGCTAAACGAGACCATTCATTTGCACCCAAAAATACCTGGGTGAATTGTACAAACAGAGCCAAATGTCACAAAACAAAAAACCCCCACCTAGTGAATCATTCCAAAAGACCTATTTTCACACCTGAAATAGTGGCATAGACACTTACCTCAGACTTCTAACACTTGAGTCTACACTCTTTCCCTTTCCCTTGCCCCCCACTAATAAAATCAATCTAAAATGGCTCCAAGCTCGAGAACAAAAGCCTAATATAATAATTATTTTGATTTCTTCTGGTTTTCAGATCAGGCAGGATAGGTGATACTGACTAGGTAAACAGGCCTGCATAGGCCCACAGACCAAGTCTTTCCTTCTGAGGAGCCCCAGTATAATCTCCACACCCAGGTACGCTAATTTGAGGAAATAGATTATAGAGTTTCTTTTTGTTTTTGTTTCTTGTGTCTGGGTCCAAGTTTACATAAAAATAATGAAGCAGAGAACTGTGGCAAACGAATGCATAAAACAAGTAAGGGGGCGGAAATCACTTGTGCCTCAGATAATGGTACATTTCAGTGAAAAGGTATTTGTTGGGACAAAACTTTTTAGAGAATTCACTAATTCTGTACTCTTACCAGCTAGCATGACCATGGGTTAAAATTTCCTTCCTGACACCCCATCTAGTGTCAGAGAGACCCCAAAATCAAGATAATTAAGACTTGGCTACCATACCATCATTCCTGGGACACACGGGAAGGTTAGGATTTTGCAAGGAGGATGATGTCAGACAGTTTTCTTCTTTTTCTTGGGATGAACCTGGGATATTTTCCACTAAGTAGCTAGATTCCTGGCGTATTGACCTGTCGCCTTCACTGGCCCGATGAATATTCATCCTTGGATTATTTAACTTGAGTTTTCCACTTGGCCAGGAAAAAAATCCTAGAAGATGAGATTGAATGATTTAGAACTTCATGTTTCATAATTTCTCATGGTGCGTGAAGTTTGACCTCACATAGCTAAAAACTCGTATCTCCCATCGACTTGACATTTCAGTGATTATTTATTAGAGCAAAATTGTTGGTGTGCACAGACTTCACACCACCCAGCAGTAAGTGGTCAGGAATGTATACTAATTTACACATGAGTAAAGGGGTAAAAGCCCTGTGTCTGTACAAATACAACCAGTAAATCCACTGATTTGAAATCCTGTCTCAGATACTTGCTGTGTGTCCTCCTCTGTCACACCCACAACAGCACTAACCCTCCTAGGGTAGTTGTGAGGATGAAATAAGACAGTATTTATAAAGTACTCTATAAACCTTAAAAGGTCACTGCTATTACTATTTTTAGCACCTTTACAAACAATTTTTACACAATTCAAATGGTTGCATCCTGACAGCATGTTTATGCCAGTTGAAAATGCTAGGGCAACTATTTTGTTCAATACAGCATTTTCCCCCCTCCAGACATAATTTCAGGTCAGCACCCCTGCTCTCAGAAAGCTTCCATAATACTAATGAAATGTAACTCCTACACAAATAACTAGATGCAAAGGATTATCAGAAAAGAGAGAACACTAAAAACAGAGGAATCAGGAAAGCTTCACGCAAGAGATAGCCTCTGAGCTGAACCTTGAAGGAAGCGAAGGGTTCTGAGAAGTAGAGAAGAGGAGAAATGGAGGAATTTGTGTTTTGTCCCAAGGGGAATAGGGAGCCATGAAACATTTTTGAGCAGGGTAAGTGCCTTAGGAAAATTATTTTGACCACAGTGGGCAGGATGGACTGGAGATAAGAATCTAGAAGAAGGAAACTCCATTAGTCTAGGCAAATGATGATGAGGGCTGTGACTGGAAAGAAGGGGATAGATGAAAGGCTTATCACAAACATAAATGACTGGGAAGACAGTGGTGTCTTATGAAGAAATAGTGAAGTTTACGTTTGATAGAGACAGAGCTTTTGGCAGGGAGGTGGGGAATGATGAGTCCTATTTTGGATAGTTGGGTAAAATTAAGGAATGCACTGCAAATGTGTGTGTCATGCTTACTGTAGGGCTTACTGTATCACGCTCCCAAAAGTACTTCCTTCCTATCTTCGACAAACATTTATTGAGCATGTATTAGGTGCAAATGACTGTACTGGAAGTAGAGATTAAGGTCTCTGCTCTTAAGGTCTAACATCCTAAAATGAAATGAAGGTATACATGGGTTCTTGTGATATTTCAGGCTAAGGGCAAGCAAGGAAGGAAGCCATTTAATATTTAAGATATAAAAAACATAGTACACAATGAAGGAAACTTTTTAACATTAAAATTTATAAATGCACATATCTTTAACGCTGAAAAATTCTACTCCCCATGGAAGTTAGGAATGTATGTTGTTAGGTTGAATGTGTTAGTGTGAAGGCTTGTCTCCACCCTTTTTCTTCTCCGTTTCTCCCAATAGATAGCGCAATTTTTTTTCTTTTTTTTTTTTTGAGGGGGGAAGGTAGGGCAATTGGAGTTAAGTGTCTTACCCAAGGTCACACAGCTAGTAAGTGCGTCAAGTGTCTGAGGCTGCATTTGAACTCAGGTCCTCCCGACTCCAGGGCCAGTGCTCTACTCACTGCCCTACAATTTTAATATAAGAACTCTTCTAGAAAGCACAAATGTCCTGTCCTAGTTTTCAATTCCTGACATCATTAGTCAGTAGGGATGTGTTGTCTGGGAAGAGTAGAGAGAGAAAGAGCAGGAAAAATCACAGGATCATAGATTTAAGGCTGGAAGGGGCCTAAAAAGTGATTTTATCCAGCAGCCTTTGTCTTAAAGGGGAGAAAATACTTAGAAATCTACCCACCAAGATGAACCCAGGAATTATATGAACAAAATCACAAAATATTTTTCACACAAATAAAGTCAGATCTAAACAAGAGGAAAAGTATCCATTGCTCATGGATAGGCCAAGCCAATGTCACCTTAAAGGTGAGGGAGCTGAGACCCAGAGAGATTAAGGGATGCCTGATGGCATATTGGTTGAAAGTGGCATAGCAAAAATTTGAATTCAGGTCACAGCACTCCAAGATCAGAACTTCAAGTTCGAATCCCCCGGTTCCTCAGAGCTTGCATGCTTCGAGTATATTTTAATGCATTTGTTATTTCTAACATAGTAGCTATAAATCTCTCAAAACAGGTTTAATTCTGGTTTGAAAACAGAAGATTACAGCTACAGGAAACAGACGAAAAAAATAAAGATGTTTTTCCTAAACCATTTGTGACGTGAATTACTAATGTTTACAAGTTAAAAATTCCTTGAGCTAAAAATGGTACAAGAACTATACTTAAGGGCACTTGAAAACATTTCCCAAAAGTAATTTTAAATATTCTCTTGAATATGAAAATGTGTTCACAGTGCTAACTCTGTTAGCAAACCCTTTTCTTTATAGTGCAGAGAGGATCAACTGAGGTATTTGTAAAACACTTAGCACAGTACGTGGCATACAGCAGATACACTTAACAAATGCTTCTTTCCCACAGTGGCTGGCACATTTTGTTGTTGTTCAGCTGTTTCAGTTGTGAGCTTCTCTTGGCAAAAACACTGGAGTGGTTTCCCATTTCCTTCTCCAGCTCATCTGACAGACAAGGAAACAGAGGCAAACAGGGTGAAGTGACTTGTCCAGGGTCACACAGCTTGGAAGTGTATGAAGCTGGATTTGAACTCAGCAAGATGAGTCTTCCTGACTTCAGGGCTGGCACTCTATCTCCTGCAGCACCTAACTGCTCATCCCTAACACATAATAGGTGCTTAATAAATGTTTGTCCATACAGAGTCTGAATGCATACTGAAGTAAACTATTTGCTCTCTCTCTTTTTTGTTCTGTTTTGTTTTGTTTCTTCTTTCTCGTGGTTCATTCCATTGGTTATGATTCTTCTTTGCAACATGACTAATGTGAAAATATGTTTAATGTGAATGTATATGTAGAGCCTATATCATATTTCATGCCATATTAGGGAGGAGGGAGTGGAAGGAGGGGAAGAAAATTTGGAACTCAAAAGCTTGTGGAACTGAATGTTGCTAACTAAAAATAAATAATTTCTTTTAAAAACAAAGAATAAATGTTTGTCCACTGATCAACTCAGAGATTGTAGTGGCTTGCAGAGTAATGCAATCACACACTTGTGTAAGAAGAGAAGGAGCCAGATGACACATTAAAAGAGCCAAGTGCCCCACTCAAGTGAACTATTCAAATCCTTCATCTCCAACAGAAGTAGGAAATGCTTTTGTCTGGTTCTGGGAAACATGAATTGTTCCCATTACGTGACCGGGTTGCCCCTTCATCCAGGAGTTCGAACTTTCTCACACCCTGACCTCTTTCAATTCTGACTCCTACTGGGGCTGAAGAGCGAGAACCCCACTTCAGAAATTCCCTCTATCCCTTGCAGGTTCCCATCAGTTTCTCTCCTGTATCAGCTCCCAGGGACCTCCTCACCAAGAGCGACTTTGTGGCTATCTTGCATTTATGATCAGGGCAGAGTATGAAGACCAGTCTTGGCACTCCACCTGGGTTAGGCCCATGCCATATACCTCTTGCTGCCTCCTTTTTCCTCCCATGGAGTAGTTTTCCCTAAAAGGCAAAAAACTCATCCCTTGGGACCTGATTGACCCCTGCTTCCCTTGAGGCAGATTCCTGGAAGCCTCTGGCTATTCTGAAGTTCTTCTTGGTCAGCTAAAGGCATAAAACATTCCACCCACATGGAGTTGGGGCCTCTCCAGCTTCCTCTGGAGACCACTCCAGTCACCATATTCTGCCCTGCTGACCAGATACATTTCCAAACAGAGAGAATTGGCCTAAGCCTATAAGATGCTAGGTGCCATAGTATCCTTGTTGCTTATCCTTCCTATGTTAGGCCAAAGTCAACCTCCTTTTGTTAACTATTTAGTGATGTAGGAATACTTCATTTTGTTCCAATATCAAATCTTAACTAAGAGGGTAGCAGCATTAGGCCCACTCCTAACATCCCTGAATTATCATAAATCCCCAATCATGGAAGTGCTATATTAGGATCAACACAATATATGATTGCTAAATAATTATTAGAAACTTTTCATATGATATATCTATGACTTATGGAAGAAGGTCCTTGATACAACGTGAAAATTACCAAGTTCTTGGTCAGTATACTAGGCTATACTAATGTAGGAGTCTTGAAAGTACGTTCTGGAACTTAAATGATGAGATGTGTATGAAATTACATTTTACTTTGCCTCTAACACTTGAAGAAGAAACAAGCGAGATCTGGGTTTTTTTTAGTTTTTTGGCGTAACAATAGGTTAAATCTATACCCATCAGACCACTGCATTATGTCTCACATCAGCCTTGACCACAGAGCTGAAAAACCAAGGAGAGTGATTATTATTATTGCTAATAATATTAATAGCTAGCATTCATATAGTGCTTTAAGGTTTTGCAAAGTTCTTTGGACACATCGTTTCGTTTTATCTTCACAACAACCCTATTACTTTCCCTATTTTACAGGTAAGAAAACTGAGGCAGACAGAGCTTACATAACTTGCCCAGGGTCACATAGCTAGTAAGGCATTACTGAAACCTGCATGGATTATGTCTTGATTATAAATGGTAAAACGGTTGAGGAAGGAGGGAGGCATCTCTGGGAGGAAATTAAAACAACCCTGAGGCTTCATCTAACATCCATCAAACTGGCAAAAATGGTAAATGGCTATGGGAAAGCAGGCACATTAACACGCAATTGACGGAACCATGAATTTGTCCCACCCATTCTAGAAAACAATTTGGAATTATACCAGAAAAGTCGCTATACTGTTTACCAGGTAACCTTTATACGTAACAGAAAGAGAGGCCCCATATACGATGAAACATTAGTAGCAGAAATGTGGCACAGTGGAAAGAACATTGGCTCTAAGGCCAGAGAACCTGAGTTCAAACCCTACCTCTGATATTTTATATCTATATGACCTTGGACAAGTCACATCCCTTAGATCCTAGTTTCCTTAACTGCAAAATGAAGCTACTGGACTAGATGACCTTTGAAGTCCCCTTTAGCCCGCTATCTTTGATCTTCTGTGGCATGAGAGGAGAGAGAGAAAAAGAGAGAGAGAGAGAGAGAGAGAGAGAGAGAGAGAGAGAGAGGAGAGAGAAATGATGGGTATGCTTATTGATCGGGCAATGGCAGAACAAACTGTCGCATATGAATGTAACAGAAAATTATTACACCATAAGAAAAAAATGACAAATGTGGAATCCAGAGAAACATGGGAAGACTTGTATGAAGTGATGCAGAACAAGTAAAATGGAACCAAGAGAAAAATAAATGGAGATTTTAAAAATTACTAAAAAGCAACTGAACCTAGAGTAACTCCAATGATTAATCTTGACTCCACAGAAAAGATGGTAGCACACACAGGATCTAATGGGATCTCCATTCACATGCCCTCTCTATTTATGTCTCCCTCAGACTGCTATTTTTATGATTCCTGACTTTGTCTCCCCCCTGCCCCCATTCTGTACTCCTTATCACAGATTCATGGTCCTGACCAACCCTCTGCAGTTTTGGCAGCAAGCTGAAGGGGGAGGTACCATGTTTGATCTACAAGTAGGTAGGGGTCAGAATTATGAACAAAACCAGTAAGAAGAGCCAATTAGTTGATGGGTCCTGTAGCTGAAGGGGGAATAGTTGGAAGGAGGTTCTGAAGCAGAAAAGTTATTGCTAGGTCCACAGGATGGCTAGCTCCAAGGGCAGCTAGGTGGCAGAATGGATACAGTGCTGGGCCTGGAGTCAGGAAAACTCATCTTCCTGAGTTCAAATCTGGCCTCAGATACTTACTATGTGACCCTGGGAAATCATTTAACCTTGTTTGCCTCAGTTTCCTCATCTGTAAAATGAGATGGAGAAGAAAATCCCAAACCAACTCCAGTATCTTTGCCAAGAAAACCCCAAACGAGGTCATGAAGTCAGACATGACTGAAGAGCAACAAAGCAAGATCCAAGGTTTATCGTCCTCATCAGGCAAGTTACAGAAGGCCAAGCTAGACCAGTGTTGTCTCAATTTGTGGATGTTTTTATGCCCAAGCACTTGCAAGCAGCTCCACCTTCCAGTTCCTTCTTTTGGCTCTCCAGCTCCAGCTGTCTCCATTGTACTCCATGGTAACCGTCCTCCAAGACGTTATTTCCGCCATCCCCATCCTCCGCTTATTCGACACACACCACAGACTCCTACTCTCTCCCCAATCTCTTTCCAGTTCTAAGCTTTCCACTGTTACTACCGTATTAGAGCTGTCTCAGCCGGCCTCTTGTGATTCATGTAAGGTGGTTCTACAGTCTGAACTAGATTTTCAATTCCTTAAAGGCAGGAATAAAATCTCTTTCTCTTGTGTCGCCACAGGAGGCTGCAGGACTCTCAAATTCAATAAACATTGATAAATGCACCTACTATGTTCAATACACTAGATTAAATGCTGGAGATAAAAATATGAAAAAAGACTCAATCTCTGCCTTTACGGAGCTTATAGTCTAATAGTGAAGTATACGGCATGTAAACAAATAACTATACTGAGTTAGAATTCCCAAAATGCAGAGGAGAGCTGGTATGAGAGTGGCATGAGATTCAAGAGGGGGAAATCATTTCTGACTTGGGGAGGCTGGGAAAGGAAAAGAGAGGGGCTCACTGGAGAAGAGAAGGAAAACACGAGAGATTTCACAGGTAGAAGGCACCTAGGCTGTGGCTCAGTTTTAAGAGAGAGAGACAGAAAGTGGAAAAGTAGCCTGAATATTAAAGATCAAACCATAAAAAAATTAGAAGGGAAGATTATATACCTTCCAGAGCTATGGTTAAGAAACACATTCTTAACTAAAACAAAGATTAGAGGAAATTACAAAAGATTAAGGAGATAATTTTGATCACATAAAATTGAAAAGCTTCTGTAGAAACAAAAATGAACGCATCTAGTAAGAGAAGAGAATTCTTCAGTCGAATGGGAACATTTTCAATCAAATATCTCAGATAAGGGTTTGACTTTCAATCACATAGAGAACTAACAGATACATATAAAACTAAAAGTCACTCCCCATTAGATAAGTGATCAAAGGATATGAACAGATCTCAAAAGAACAATTGCAAACTATTAACAATCAGATCAAAGGATGACCCAAATCACTAATAAATGAGAAATGTAAATCAAGATAGCCCCAAGAGTTTATTTCACATCCAGCAAATTGGCAAAGATGATAAAATACATAAGTAGTGTTGGAGGGGCAAGGGAAAACAGGGATTCATGTTGATGCAGGTGTGAATCAGTATAACCATTTTGGAAAACAAACTGGAATTATGCAAATGTCTAATCCGCTTGACCCAGAGATTCCACTACTAGGCCTATCCTCCAAGAAGGTAATTGATAAAAAGAAAGACCCCATACAAACCAAAATATGTATAGTTATATTTTTTGTGGTAGCAAAGAACTGGAAACAAACTAGATGCCCATTATCGGGGAATGAATAAACATATTGTGGTACACAAACTCTGCTGTAAGAAATGACAAACATGATGAACACTGAAAAGGAGGGAAAGACTTCAATGAATTTATGAGGTGAAGTAAGCAGAGCCAAGAGAGCAAGATCCACGATGAGTACAGTGGAAATGGAAACAACCACAAAACGATCAAAAGTGAATTACAAACAACAACCACGGCCCTGAAGAAAACACATGAGAAGGCACTTCTGCTCACTGCTGTACAGATATGGGAGGCCCATGGGTGTGGAACACTGCGTATGTTTTCAGATTGGGAGGGGAGGTTAATATGGATTGATTTTGCTGACTCTCTTACTCTTTTTAAAAACTTATTTGTTTATGGGATAGTTCTGTAGGAAAAGAAGGATACAGGGAGGAAATCTGGGCCACAAAAACAAAAGCTATCAATATAAATTTATTTAAACATAAAAAAGGCAGAGATAGGGGTTTGGGCGAGAAGAAAGGAGAAGTATGAGAGAATCCAAACAGAGGGAGGGGTGTGTGTGTGTGTGTGTGTGTGTGTGTGTGTGTGTGTATGTGTGTGAGAGAGAGAGAGAGAGAGAGAGAGAGAACACAGAGCTGAAAGAGGGCAGGAGAGATATAATGCCAGTCTGAGTAGAGTGTAGAGTGCACCAAGGTAAATTGCATGCAGCAAATCTTTAATTCTTACTGTTCACACACACATAATATAACAGACGCACACATATATTCATACACAGACATATATGTACTCACCTCCTATACCTGTGTGTATATCTTCACTGCATGCCCAAAAATTATTAAATAATTCTCCCTGAGTACAATTATCTCTAGCATGAAATACAAATAACTTGTAGGCATCAAAAATCCTTCTCTCCTTCTTGCATTTAATTTCCCTCAAATGGCCAAGACTTGAAGGAAACAGGCTATTTTTACCCTGGCCAAACTCAGAAAAATTGAGTTGAACATCCTTTCTCTTACCTATCCAAATATTCTAGATGCATAGGCAGAACAGAACCTTAACTGCATCTGACCAATGACCATTTATATTTACTCACTCAGCAAACTTACTAGATTCTTCATATAGTGGTAATGGCATAAAGGCATGATGCAAAGAACAATCTTATGGAATACTATTATGCTGTAAGAAATGACGAGTAGGATGCTTTCAGAAAAACCTGAGAAGACTTAAATGAAATGATGCAAGTGAAGTGAGCAGAACCAAGAACACAGTGTACACAGCAGCGGCAATATTGTAATACATCCAAAGAATCTGTGATGAAAAATGCTAGCCACCTCCAGAGAAAGAATTGATGGAGTGAAAATGCAGATCAAAGTATACTTTTTTAAACTTTCTTTTTCTTTTTTTGGTCTGGTTTCTTTTGCAACATGGCTAATATGGAAATATGCTTTGCATGCCCGCATATACATAATCTATAGCAAACTGCTTCCTTTCTCTTTTTTTTTTTACCATATTTCTTTTTTTTCTTTTTTTAAATTTAATTTAATATATTTAGTTTTCAGCATTGATTTTCACAAGAGTTTGAATTACAAATTTTCTCCCCATTTCTACCCTCCCGCCCACTCCAAGATGGCGTATATTCTGGTTGTGCCATTTCCGAGTCAGCCCTTCCATCCCCCTTTCCCTTCTTCTCTTGTAGGGCAAGATAAATTTCTATGCCCCATTGCCTGTGTGTCTTATTTCCTAGTTGCATGCAAAAACTTTTTTCTTTGTTGTTGTTTTTGAATGTCTGTTTTTAAAAACTTTGAGTTCCAAATTCTCTCCCCTCTTCCCTCCCTGCCCACCCTCTCTAAGAAGGCAAGCAATTCAACATAGGCCACATGCGTATCATTATGTAAAACCCTTCCACTATACTCATGTTGTGAAAGATTAACTATGTTTTGCTCCTTCCTAACCTATCCCCCTTTACTGAATTTTCTCCCTTGATCCTGTCCCTTTTTGAAAGTGTTTCTTTTTGATTACCTCCCCACCCCATCTGCCCTCCCTTCTATCATCCTCCCCTTTTTATCTTCTTCCTCCTTCTTTCCTGTGGGGTAAGATACCCAATTGAGTGTGTATGGTATTCCCTCCTCAGGTCAAATCCGATGAGAGCAAGATTTACTCATTCCTCCTCACCTGCCCCCTCTTCCCTTCCTAGAGAACTGCTTTTTCTTGCCACTTTTATGCAAGATAATTTACCCCATTCTATCTCCCTTTCTCCCTCTCTCAATATATTCCGCTCTTATCCCTTAATTTGATTTTATTTTTTTAGATATCATCCCTTCATATTCAACTCACCTGTACCCTCTGTGTGTGTGTGCGTGTATATATACGTACATACACACATACACACACACACACATATATATACACATACACCTACACCTACATATATACATACATAGACACACACATGTATATATATATATATATATATGTATATACACACACACACACACACACACACACACACACACACACATATATATGCATATCCCTTTCAGCTACTATGATATTGAGGTCTCATGAATCATACACATCATCTTTCCATGTAGGAGTGTAAACAAAACAGTTCAACTTTAGTAAGTCCCTTATGATTTCTCTTTCTTGTTTACCTTTTCATGCTTCTCTTGATTCTTGTGCTTGAAAGTCAAATTTTCTATTCAGCTCTGGTCTTTTCACTGAGAAAGCTTGAAAAGTCCTCTATTTTACTGAAAATCCATATTTTGCCTTGGAACATGATACTCAGTTTTGCTGGGTAGGTGATTCTTGGTTTTAATCCTAGCTCCATTGACCTCTGGAATATCGTATTCCAAGCCCTTCGGTCCCTTAAAGTGGAAGCTGCCAGATCCTGTGTTATCCTGATTGTTTTTCCACAACACTCAAATTGTTTCTTTCTGGCTGCTTGCACTATTTTCTCCTTGATCTGGGAGCTCTGGAATTTGGCGACAATGTTCCTAGGAGTTTTCTTTTTGGGATCTATTCGAGGAAGTGATCGGTGGATTCTTTCAATTTCTATTTTATCCTCTGGCTCTAGAATATCAGGGCAATTCTCCTTGATAATTTCTTGAAAGATGATATCTAGGCTCTTTTTTTGATCATGGCTTTCTGGTAGTCCAATAATTTTTAAATTATCTCTCCTGGATCTATTTTCCAGGTCAGTGGTTTTTCCAATGAGATATTTCACACTGTCTTCCACTTTTTCATTCCTTTGGTTCTGTTTTATAATATCCTGATTTCTCATAAAGTCACTAGCTTCCACTTGTTCCAATCTCATTTTTAAGGTAGTATTTTCTTCAGTGGTCTTTTGGACCTCCTTTTCCATTTGGCTAATTCTGCCTTTCAAGGCATTCTTCTACTCATTGGCTTTTTGGAGCTCTTTTGCCATTTGAGTTAGTCTATTTTTTAAAGTGTTGTTTTCTTCAGTATTTTTTTCAGTATTTTTTTGGGTCTCCTTTAGCAAGTCATTGACTTGTTTTTCATGGTTTTCTCTCATCCTTCTCATTTCTCTTCCCAATTTTTCCTCTACTTCTCTAACTTGCTCTTCCAACTCCTTTTTGAGCTCTTCCATGTCCTGAGACCAGTTCATGTTTTTCTTGGAGGCTTTTGGTGTAGGCTCTTGGACTTTGTTGACTTCTTTAGGCTGTATGTTTTGGTCTTCTTTGTCACCAAAGAAAGATTCCAAAGTTTGAGACTGAATCTGAGCACGGTTTTGCTGCCTGGCCATGTTCCCAGCCAACTTACTTGACCCTTGAGTTTTTCGTCGGGGTATGACTCCTTGTAGAGCAAAGAGTACTTTGTTCCAAGCTTGAGGGGATGCACTGTTGATTTCAGAGCTATTTCTACACAGCCAGCTCTGCCACCCCAGCACTTCTCCTTCCTCAAGAACCACCAACCCGGACCTGATGCAAATCTTCAGCAGGCTCTGCACTCCTGCTCTGATCCACCACTTAATTCCTCCCACCACGTGGGCCTGGGGCCGGAAGTAACTGCAGCTGTAGTTCTGTAGCTGCACCTCCCCCACTGCCCCTGGGGCAGTGGCCGAACCTCAAACTCTGTCCCCCGCAGTTTTTCCCACTAACCTTCTCTGCTGTCTTTGGTGTTTGTGGGTTAAGAAGTCTAGTAACTGCCACAGCTCAATGATTCAGGGCGCTAGGGCCTGTTCCAGCCTGCTGCTGGTCTGGTTGGTCCTGCCGCTGTCCACGCTGAGCTCCACTCCCCTCTGCTCCGTGCATAGACCTCATCCAGCGACCATCCAGGCTGTCCTGGGCTAGATCCCCACTTCCCTCTGCTATTTTGTGGGTTCTGCAGTTCTAGAATTTTTTCAGAGCCATTTTTTATAGTTTTTTGGAGGGACCTAGTGGGGAGCTCGCACAAGTCCCTGCTTTTCAGCCGCCATCTTGGCTCTGCCCCCGGAAGTCCACCATATTTCTATATAGCTAAACTGCTTCCTTTCTCAAGGAGTGGGAGGGGAAGAAGGGAGGGAGACAATCTGAAACTCAAAATTATTTTAGAAATGAATGTGAAAAATTGTTTCTACATATAATTGAGATAAATCAAAATAATAACTTTTAAAAACCAAAGAGCAAGTTAAGTTCACAAAGAGACTGGAAGCTCCAATGTAACAGATATGAGTTGATTCAGATGGCCTCTGAGGTGCCTCCCAACTCTTGAGATTTTACGGTCTCCTTCCTCACTTCCACACTCCGGCTTCCCTATCAGTTGAAATCTCACCTTCTGCAGGAGGCCTTTCTCGGTCTCCCCAGCAGTTAGTCTTCTCTGAGATAACCTTCCACCTACTCTATATAAATAATGACAGCCAGCATTTATATAAGACTTTAAGATTTGCAAAGTGCTGTACATGTTATCTCACCAATCCACAGAACCATGCAGGGAAGTAGATGCCATCATCTCCATTTTACTGAGAAGAAATTGACTGAAGGAAGCTAACTGACTTCCTTGCCCAGGATGCCAGAGCTAGTAATTATCTGAGGCCAAATTTGAACTTGGACCTTCATGTTTCCAAGTCCAACACTGCACACATCTTGTACACACACAGTTGTCTATGTGTTGCCTCTTCCATTAGCTCCTTGAGGGCAGGGGCCTCTTTTCATTTACCCAGCCTGAACGCAGTGCCTGGCACGTAGCACGTTTCTGATGAATGCTCCTTGACTGGGAAAGCAGGTGGGGAAAAAAATACACACACACACACACACACACACACACACACACATACACACACGTAGTGTAGAATTCAGGCTCTGATTTTATCACCAAGGAGAGGGTGTGGAGCAACACAGTATTTATACTCCATTAGAGCAGCTTCAAAAGGTTAGGAATGCACTTAAGGAAATTAAGAAGGTCTCCAGACTCAATCTTCTCCATAATATTTTCTCTGGCTACTTTAGCCTGAAGCAATCCCTCCCTCCTTGGAAGGCTTATTAGTACTTGTTTTATGTATATTTTTGGCACTTAAGCATACACTAACTACCTTGTGCATATAAAGTCTATTAGTATCCTAAACTGTTACTTAAATCTTTTCATCACTTTAGTTCTTGTATCTACAGTAGATTAGCCAGTTTATAGAGGACTTACCCTGTTTGTAACCCCCACAACCCTAAGCACACAGCAACCAGGGAAAGGAATTGGATCTGTGATTTCACTGGTATAAGGAACTCTCCCAATGAAGAAACTCTTTCTCCTATGGCAGGCAGCACCTTTTCTGCAACTGACAGTATTAGTGAATTGCCTTGGGCACCCAGAGCCCTAGAGCCAGGATGTATTATAACTGGACTGTAATCTAACCCTTGGTGACTTCAAGACTGGCTTTCTAATGACTATGCCACACAATGCCTCCATACAGAGGAATATAATACATATTTGCTGATTTAGAAATTTGCCTAAATTTTAATTTTTAAGATTATCAACCTGTAAAGTCCCGTTTTTTGTTACTGTTTAGTCATATTAGTCATGTCTGACTCTCTGTGACCACATTTGGGGTTTTCTTGGCAAAGATACTGGAGTGGTTTGCCATTTCCTTCTCCAGCTCATTTGACAGATGAGGAAGCTAAGGCAAGCAGGGTTAAATAACTTGCTTGGGGCCACACAGCTAGTAAGTGTCTAAGGTTAGTTTGAACTCAGGAAGATGAGTCCTCCTGACTCCAGGCCTGGCACTCCCTACCCACAGCTGCCCTGTAAAACCTTGTTCCTTTAACAGTTTTAGAAGTTTCCTGCTCTGTGTAAAATCTGTCCCTGAACAACCTTCCCAAAAGTTTTTTGCAATTTTGTGAGAAATTTGTTTACCCCCATTCATGCAAATTTGGATTTTACATACTTTAATCATATCTTCTTCTGTCAGCTTTTATCGTTTCTCATTGAAGTCCTTATTCTTTCAATCTGCCTACATATGGAAAACATTTTAGCTTTTAGTTCTCTTTTCTAGACTTAGCTTTTTCTTTTTCAATGTGTGGCAACTAGAATTATAAGCAGTACTCTAGATTCTGTAATCAGGACTGATAACACTTTCTGTTTTGTTTCAGATGTGATTCTCAATGACAAACGGAATTTTTTCAACCATTTGGAACATACACTGTTTTCCAGGACAAATCTAGAATGACCCTGGGATTCCAGATGTGGGCCATAACTTGGCGGCTGAGCCCATCATATTAGAAACATGGCATGACTATCAACAAACATAAGGAAGAAATGCTCTACATTACTACTAGTACTAATAATGCAGATTGAAGCAACTTTGAGGTCCTACCTCACACCCATCAGTTAGGCAAAGATGGCAAGAGAAATAACAAATGTTGGCAGGGCTGTGGGGAAACAGGCACACTAGTGTCCTGTTGGTGAAGCTGTGAATAGGTATAGACATTTTGGTAAGCAATTTGGAACCATGCCCAGAAAGGGCATGAATCAGTTTGTGCATACCCTAGCTATACCATTACTAGGGTACTAAAGAAATCAGAGAAAGAGGGAAAGGATCTTCTGTATGTACAAAAATATTTTCTTCTCACGGTAGCCAAAAACTGGAGACGAAGGAGTTGGAGACACCAAAGTGGGAATTTGTTTTTTATCAGAATATATAGATTTGCATTGAGGTGAGTTTTGTTAATCCTTTAACAGAGAAATCGATAGCAAGAAGGATAGATTAATAAAAACAACTTAAAGAAATCTTTAAAGAAAAAAAGAAACATGATATGGGTTGATTTTCTTTATATTTATGACAGTTTTATGAAAACTTTCTTTAGCAGTTTGGGACAGTTAAGTAGTACAGTGCATAAAGTGCTAGGCCTGGAGTCAGGAAAATCTGAGTTCAGATCTGAGTTCAAATGTGACTTCAGGTACTCACTAGCTGTATGACCCCGGGCAAGTCACTTAACCCTGTTTGCCTCAGTTTCCTCATCTGGAGAAGGAAATGGCAAACCACCCCAGTTTCTTTGCCAAGAAAACGCCAAATGGAGTCATGAAGAGTCAGACATGACTGAAATTAGTGAACAACAACATGTGTAGACCCACAAGTTTTTCTATGCAATCCTTCAAATCATTCTGGGAAAATCTTAAGTTAGTCCAGCCCCGACATCCCCAGAAAGCCATCTTTTTCCTCTAGCCATTCTTTCTTATATCTAAACCATTTTACCCCAATGAAACCTTTTCCCCAGCTTCTAATAAAACATTTTTAAAAATAGCTTTCCCTGTACGAATTTATCAAAGGCTTTCTTGAAGTCTAAATATTGCCTATTGGCTCCCTTTGAGAATAGAGGGACACAAGCTTCCTCTTACTGAAACAGAAACCATGTTGCCTTTCTTCCCCATAGTGATCTCCCCCTTATAGAAACCATGTTGCCTTTCTCCCCCATAGTGATCTCCCCCTTATAGAAACCATGTTGCCTTTCTCCCCCATAGTGATCTCCCCCTTATAGTAACCATGTTGCCTTTCCGTCACCAAGTTTTACTTGCTCAAAAATCCTACAGTTTATCACAGTATCTAGCAACTTGCCAATAGTGGAAATGTGAACCCATTAGCTATTTTCAGGACCAACTTTTGAGTTCTCATCACTAGGCACCGTGATTAGGGAATTTCTCGACTAGGGAGGTCCCTTGGGAGAATCTCATTCTGCAGTGGGTCCACAAGCTGAGATCAAATAAGTTGAAGAGCCAGACTAAAGAGAAAAGATTTATCAGCATGCTAAGGAGACTACTAGAAGAAAGCATCTCTAGCTTGCTCAGGAAATAGCGTTTGGTTAGGTAGCTTTATAGCAGGCCAAGGTTACACAGCCAATAAGCAGCATTCTATAGCATTTAACTGGACTGTGGGGCATTGTTCTGCCATACAAAAAAGTTAATTACTAGACTTGACTTGAGTTCCTATAATGAGAGGCTCAACAGTTTCTTGTGTCTCCAGCATACTCAATCAGGCTGTTGGTTCTTATGGCTTGGTTAGCTAAGAAAGTCCCTCCAAAGGAAAAGAATGAGGTTGCCATTTTAGTCATTAACTATGTATCTAAAATGTTGTGTCTTTTCCTCCATAGTTCCTCTTTTTGATACTTCCCTGAATGATAATATGCTGGGAGTTTCGAAGAGAAAGGTCTTCTAGTGGCTTGTTGAGATCTGGTCTTGAATGGAGAGAGACTGTCTGAAAACAGTATGATTCAGAGATATCCTTGTTTGGAGATGGGGACAGAGTAGACAACCACATAAGGTCAATGGGAAGCACATGTGCCCCAGCAGCTTGATATTTACAGATATTTACATTTAGACCTTGAATTATCACGGGCAAAAAAATTCCTGCTACTAGGATTACCAAAAGTACTTGGGGAAATGCTGCAGAATGAAGATCCTTCCCATGAAAGGTCTCGCCTTGAGAATAAATCACATGGTTTATGCTGTTTGACTTTGGAGAGCTAGGTTCTTTATTCTCAGATCCTGAAAATCAATTGCTCCACCTATCCCAAGGTGCTGACCACAGAAGCAACAGAAAGTTAGTTATTGCACAGATACCCCCTTGGTTAGCCAGGATATAATCTTGTTCAGTACAGTGAGCCAGAGGCATGCTAGCCCATGAGTCCAAACTCTGTCCCTTGGTCTTCAATGTCACTGGCCATATCATTTGCTATTTTTATGAGTGTCAGGGAGAGATCACAGATGGTTCAAGAACAACCATCCATTGTAGGAATTTTGGATGGATCAGTAAAATTTTGTGTCACATATACCCTCAGAGAGGTCTCACAGTCTACTTGTTTCTGGTGTCAGAAACCTGGTGATATGATTTATAAAAGTGGAGCATTCCTTTGTGGATGGAGAAGACACACGCTAACATCTCCAGAATACAATTTACTTCTAGGGGCAGGCAAGGGCAAGTGGTGTGGTTTACAATTACAGGAGTTCAGGGGTCCCTAGAGAGCTCCTCTAATTGTGCAACTGAAAGAAACTTCCCTGCATTCTGACTTGTTCCCCTGGAGAGGACAGCCCTGGGAAGCCAGTGTTACATTAAACATGGTAAAGAAGCAGTCGATCTCTGATAGGTTGTTGTATTTCTGGTAAAGAGTGCCAGTGACTTTCTGAGGCTGGATCCATAGATCTCCAAACTCAAGTAGCCTCCTTGAGTTTGGACAAACCTCCTTTGAGATAGCTGAGTGTCAGGTTAAGAATTTGATCAGGGGTTGGAAGTTCCCATCTGCAATATTTGGTGCCTCAACTGTTGTAGTTAACAGCTGAAGAGATACTCTGAAGATAACTCTGAAGACATAGTTTAGACAAGGAGAATAGGAAGTCTGGGAACCTCTATCCTGGCCCAGGTCCTGGGAGGAAGTATTTGGAAGAAGAGTACCCCAGAGTTGTGGGGAGCCCTGGCATTTTGGGGGGTGGTGGTTACCTAGCCACAGGACAGAGTAATTCATTACTAACAGGCGGTGGGGTGTTAGAAAGTGGTTTTGTTGTTCTTCCTGGAAGGTTTTGGCTCCCGCCTTTCTACTGCTTTTGCTCCTAAGCCAAAGGTGCTAGCCTAGGAATGGCTGTTCACAGAGTGAAGTGAAGGCATTCTCTGGTATTGTCTGAGCCAGAAGGAGCTGGTCTTTGGTCCCTTCCTGGGCAGGAAGTAGTCACCGGGACAAGCAGGAGAGAATACTAAAGTCACATTGTTTTAGTACAGTGAGGTTTGCTTCAAAACCAAAAAGGTAAGGAAGGTGGAAAGGGCCAAGAGTAACTTAGTAGATGCAAGATACTGTGTTTAGAAGAATTCAGACAAAGCATGAGAGCAGAGGAGTGGCTGGGTGCACAGATTCCCTCTTGAATTCAGGAAGCAGCAAGATTTATTTTAATGAAAGATGAGCTTCAGTTTCTTGGAATCCTTTATAGTGTAGAACTCAGGGAATGAGACTCCTTTGTCTGCTAGGTCATGGATGCCAGATACGGCTTTATGGGTGTGACTAGCATGGATCCAAGGTAGTCTCCTCAACTTTCAGGGTTGTTTGTGTTACGATTAAGGACCTTTCCACCAGGAAGACGTGGCATACTTTTGTCAGTGAACCCAACGTATGTATATACTATATGCCCTGGCTGGATAATGGGACAGGGAAGGTCATGTGGATCAGTCCATGCATCTTCAGTTTCCTTATGGAGCCTACAGAGTGCTACACTTTCATTTGGCTAATGATGTGACATATTACACAAGCGAATCCCTTGTTGTAGGACTCCCCTATTACTGATGCCTGAGTTCCCGTTGTCATAGGATGCCCCAGATTTTTCTCATAAGGGGACAGACTGAGTTTCCTACTGGTGACATATATAAGTTGCATCATTACTGGGGCAGACAATCTAACTTCCCTATGTCTCATTTTATGTCTAGATTCTTTTTACTTGCCCTGAGGATTAGGGATGTTCGGGGGTTATAAAATTTTGAAAGACTCGAAGTGTTTCTGCTAGCTTATGGTTGAGCTCAGAAGGGAAGTAGCTCCCCTGATATGACTCAGCCATATTAGAAGGCCAGATCCGGGAATATTTTCTGTCTTTATTTTTTCTTTTGGCTTCTGTTATAGTCTGTTCCCAAGTAGAATAGCTATTTACCCATCTACTAAGCCTAAAGCCCGTCACCAGGCAATGTTTAAATCCCAGAGAGGGTGAGAGTTCTATGAAATCTATTTTTGAATGCATGGAATGGGAGATTAGGTCTCCTCAGAGTGCTACTGTAGGCTTTTTGCCTTTTACCACATGATATTTTTTGCAAGTAATGCAACTCTGGATGATGAAAGCAGCCATCTGACAGATTCCCTTTTATTAGTCATGATGCCATCCCTGCTTTGCACATGTGGCCTGTCTAATGGGTCACAAGAACAAGTCAAAAGATCAGGGATGTGAGGGCAACAGTTTCTGTTTGGTCCAATCTCAAACCCTGAAAATTAGTGTAGTAGCTTAGAGACGTCCATCTTGATTTTGTGTTTAGAGAGGAAATGAGTTCATTTCATTTAAGAGGAAATGAAAAGACTGCTGGGAAAGGTAAGAATGAGGTGAGGTGAGCTCACCTAATTCTGCAGCACCTTGAGCCACACAATTAGCACAGGTGTTGCCAAGAGAAACAGGATCAGAAGTTCAGTGTGTACAGGGCAGTAGATGACAAAAATTTGGGAGGGGAGGCGGATGGCCTTGAGAAGAGCAGCTACGAGGAATCTATGGGAAATGGAGGTTCCTGAGGAGGTGAGGTTCAGGAAAAACTTGTTCTTCCATATCTCCCCCACAAAATGACAAGACTCCCAAAGTAATGACTCAATTACAGGTGCAGTTGCCTGCTTCTGCCACGTCCTTTGAGATTTGAGTACTGGGAAATAGAAGGGGAAAGTTTCGTTAGTTTTATAGTGAATTTTTACTTGTATTTAGATATCGTCTGGGGGCAGCACAGTGGATAGAGCATTGGGCCTGGAGTTAGGAAGACCTGAGTTCAAATCTGCTCTCAGACACTTACGACTTGTGTGACCCTGGGCAAATCACTTTACCCTGTTTGCCTCAGTTTCCTCATCAGTAAGATGAGCTAGAGAAGGAAATGGCAAACCACTTCGGGATCTTTGCCAAGAAAACCCCAAATGAAGTCATGAGGAGTCAGACCGAACTGAAACAATTCCACAACATCATACAGGATCCATAAAGAATAGACAGAAGGCAATCTGAGAGGGGATGGCATTAGAAGCTGGGAGGACCCAAAGATACCGTTAGCAGGCAGCATCTGTGGCAGGTGGCCCCAGCAATGGGTCAGGTCGTCTGCTGTCCTGGTGTTCATGCTGTGAACTACAGGTACCTCTTCTGGAGTAGGACAACCATGGCATCAGGGCAATGATGACACGACTTTGCAGTTGACTTCGATTTGAGCGAGTGAGGGCTGAGAGTGCCACAGAATGCTGCCTATCTGCTGCCTAACCTAAACCTTGCCCTACTACAACTACATAACCAAGTCCTATTTGCTGTAAGCTAAAGCTGCTTCCAGTGAGTAGCCTCCTTAGGGTGCTAATAAACTGCACAGGAAGGGTGGCTATATCAGAAGAATCATATTAGATCCCAATGAGTAGGACAGTGGAGTGCCATAAGATCCCTGAGCTTTCTCCTAAAATTTACAAGATCCTCAGACACGGGTGGGAGAAGACTTCTGTAATTAACATTATCAGCAGCTGTCCAGGGCACATTTTGTAATCTGAGTCTCTGACTGGGGACGGGGTTCAATCTGGATCTGCTTCTTCTCCTGCCTTAATTTTGAGCTCTTTAATTTGATCTTAGACTTTTTCAAGGGAATCTTTAAGGCTAGAGGTGATGTTTTTCTGTGTTTTCATGTCATTTGGTCCACCCAAAGGAACCAAATCCTCTGTTTAGGATGGGAATCTTCTAGGCAACCTCCAGGGTGAATTAATTTGTATTTATCAAAGGAACCTTCATTTGGCCATTGCTGACTTAGGTCCTTACAGCTATATCCAACGCAAATATGACAGAGGCCAAAAACAAGCCAGCAGAAAGGTTGGGAGAAGATCTTAATTATCTGGGTAAGGGGTGACCAAGGAGTGTGAATACTTTGTTGGCTGCCCATGCTTCATCTGCCCTTCAGGCTGAATCAGAATCTCTGTCTTCACAGAGACTGCTCTATGGAAGAGATGAGAGAAGCAAGGAAGGGAGAGGTAAAAAGAGGACAGCCAGACAAAAGAGAAAAGATTTCTTAGCATGCTAAGGACACTACTTGTTAGAACCAGCTTTAGCTTTTTCAGGAAAGAGTACTTGGTTAGGTAGCTGGATAGCAGGGGAAAGTTTAGGTTCCATGTCAATGCAGCATTTAACTGGACCGCTGTGGTATTGTTTGCCAGACAAGAAAAGCTGATTATTGGACCTGACTTGGGTTTCCATAATGAGAGGCTCAACAGTTTGTGGCATCATCAGTTTGCTGTTAACCAGTCTGTTAGTTCTTATAGCCTGGCTTGTGGTTCTTGTGGATGATTGGCCAGAAAGTCCCTCTAAGAGAAAAGAATGAGGTTGCCATTTTAGTCACACAATAGGTTTCTAAAATAGCATGTCTTTTCTTCCTCAACGCAAGGGCATAATTTTCAAAAGTACACATTTGCTTTTCCTTAAGAGGCAACACGGAGTAGCAGTCTGTGGAAAGGCATGGGCCTAAATCCTGCCTCAGAAACTTACTAGCTGTGTGACCACCCACAAGCCACTTGACTTCTCAATTATGCCATCTGTTAAATGCAGATAATGATACTCTTACTTCCTTGAAAACAGGACAGCTGTGAAGAAAAGGATTTGCAAACATTAAATGTATAAGATCAGGAGGTGGGACAGATAATAAAATAGGTAGCATTTATAGAGCCCTCTAAGGTTTAAAGTGCTTTATCAATCTCATCTCATTTGATCCCCACAATGGACCTGGGAGCTAGGTGATATTACTACCCCCTTTTACAGATGAGAAACTGAGGCAGACAGCAGTTAAATGAATTTGTCCAAAGTCATACATGTAGTATCAGAGACAGGATGTGGGCTAAGGTCTTCCCACTCTAGGTGTAGCATTCTATCCACTGTGCCACAAAGCTGCCTCTAGTCGGACAGCCAAAGTGACACACAGATACCCATGGAATATTAAAAGGCCTGTGAAGTGGGCAATTCCTTCCGTGGAGGATCTATGCAAGGGCATGAAGAAGAATTGCCAAGGATGAGAAGACACAGATGGGCTGGGATTTGTGGTGTTAGAGGGCTTACTTAAATAGATAAGATCACAGATTCACTGCAGTGTAAATTTCATAAAAAGAGAGAATCATAAGGGAACTCATAGTCTAGTCCAACTTATTTTTTTTTTTTTTACTTTCCTCGATAAAAGGTAATCCCAGTGAGGAAAGTCCCTCTTGTCAACGCAGATCTGCAATTTCTCTCCTCTGACACTGCTGCCAGTCTGGTGCAGACCCTCATAACCTCTTTGTCTTCCTGAAGTACAGATCTGACCACGTCCCCCGTCCCCCATCCCCCATGCCCCATCCAGTAGACTCCACTGGCTCTTATCTCCTCTAGGATCAAATACAAAATCCAAGCCCTTCCCAACCTGCCCCACTCCACCTTCTCCAGCCTTCTTACACCTTGAACCCCAACCTCACGACACACAGCCTCCTGCTGTTCCTCATACAGGACACTCCATCTCCCAGCTCCACACATTTTCACCAACTGTCCTCCATGCCTACAAGTCTCTCCCTCCTCATTTCCACTTCCTGGTTTCCCCAGCTTCCTTCAAGTCCCAGCTAAAATCTGGCCTTCTACAAGAAGCCTTTCTTGATTCCCCTTAATTCTAGTGCCTTCCCTCTGCTGATTATTTCAAATTTACCTGATATACGGTTTGTTTATACACAGTCATTTCCATGTTGTCTCCCTTGTTAGTCTGTGAGCTCTTTCACAGCAGACTGTCTTTGCCTTTCTTTGGATTTTCAATGCTTAGCACAGTGCCTGGCATACAGTAGGTACTTAATAAATGCTCACTGATTGACTGAAAGTCTTGAGATAGTAAGTAACTTTTCTAGAGCCACACAGCCAATACAGGTTAAAGGTGGAACTTGAACCCAGCGCTTCCTGACTTAGGGATCAGCTCTCTATCCCATACACCACACTGCTTCTTCATTCTTGACCAAAAGTCCAACCTATGCCTGGCCAAAAACTCTCTAAAAATGGAAATGCAGGACTCAAGTGAGCTGGAACCCACTCTTTCCCTCCTTAAGCAGATCTTTTGTAAGAAATATAGTCACTTCCCAGATATATTAATAACAGTGACCATGAACTATTCCTGCCATAAATCTAAGGTCCCCACAAATACACACAGACTCTGAGAGAAGAAGGAAGGCAGGAAAGGGAGGAAGGAAGGGAAGAAGGAAGAAAGGAAGGAAGGAAGGAAGGAAGGAAGGAAGGAAGGAAGGAAGGAAGGAAGGAAGGAAAGGGAGAAAGGAAGGGAAAAAGGAAGGAAGGAAAAAAATGACTTATTAAGTGTCCACTACGTGTCAGGTACTGTGCTAGGAATGTGGGAAGAGAAGAATCAACAGGTTACTATGGTAATGGACACACTGTAGGGAATTGTTTATTCATGTCAGACTCTTAATGGACCACAGCACATCAATATGGTCCATGGAGTTTTCTTGGCATAGATACTAGAGTGATTTGCCCTTTCCTTCTTCAGTGGATTAAGGGAAATGGGTTAAGTGACTTGCCTAGGGTCACACAGCTAATGTCTGAAGCCTGATTTGAAATCAGGTCTTCTGACTCCAGACCCAGCACTCTCTATCCACTGAGCGACATATCTAGGTGCCTCTTAGGCAAGCAGAGGTTAACAGTGATTTGCCCAGGGTCACAGAGCTAGTAAGTGTCTGACGCTGAATTTGAACTCAAGAGATTTACAAAGCAAAATAAGCAAAGTCAAGAAACAACATACCAAGGGACTGCATCAGTGTAAATGGAACGAACGTCCCCAAAACAATGGAAGATGACTACTGAGAAATTCTAATGAACAAATGTGGTCCCACAGAAGAGCTGCCCTTCCTTTGCAGAGCTGGGGGGAGGGCTCCATGTGGTCCCACAGAAGAGCTGCCCTTCCTTTGCAGAGCTGGGGGGAGGGCTCCATGTGGTCCCACAGAAGAGCTGCCCTTCCTTTGCAGAGCTGGGGGGAGGGCTCCATGGAACACTGCATCTAACTTCAGATTTTTTTCAATGCATCCATCAGTTTTGTTTATTTTCCCTCTATTTCTTCTTTTCTTTTTAGTCCCTTTAATTCTTCGTTATATAGGATTGCTCCCTGGGAGGATATGGGAGAGGAATACACAGGAAAATGTAAGAGATGTAAAAATCAAAGATATCAATAAAACTCTATTTTTTAAAGTGGGGGTCGGTGGGAGGGTGCAGGGTTAGGTTAGATAATCAAGAATTTCCTGACTCTGAATCGGTAAACCCAAAGCAGCGAATGCTAGCCTTACTACTAGATAGGCTGGGCATCTTGGAGGCCTAGTGTGGATATCTTTACTTCCAGGTCGCCTGTTGCATTTCTTGCTACTTATTTTCACGTGTGATGAAAACAATGGCTCTGATAGCAGGATAAAGTTAAGAGCAGCAGACAAGGGCAGTGGAAAGCTGGCACTACCATTCTTACTTCCCACCTCCTTCTTTAAACAACACTACGGCCAGATGGGCCAGCTAGGTGGCTGAATGGGTAGAGTGCCAATCCTGGAGTCAGGAAGACAGAAGATCAAATCCAGCCCGAGACACTTACTAGCTGCATGATCCTGGGCAAGTCACTCAACCCTGTTTGCCTCAGTTTCCTTGTCTGTAACATGAGCTAGAGAAAGAAATGATGAACCACTCCAGGATCTCTGTCAAGAAAACCCCAAACGGAGTCACAAAGAGTCAGACATGACACACTGATTAAACAACAACAGGAAAGATTAAGAAAAGGACTGTAAGTGAGGCAAAGTAAAAGTGTCTGAACTGCTGGTATTGGAAGTTAACACCCTCTCTTCTTTCTCTGCAACCCGATTTGCGACTGGATAGCCTTTGGTCTTTTCCCTCACCTTCGATGGCAAAAATTCCAATTCAGCCTCAGACACAGACTAGCTCTGTGACCCCCAGGCGACTCATTTAACTTCTATCTGCCTCAGTTTCTCCGACTGTAAAATAGGGATAATTACAGCACCCACATCACAAAGTTGTTGAGAGGATCAAATCAGATGACATTTGTAAAATTCTTAGCACAGTACCTGGAACCCAGCGGGCACTATGTTAAGTGCTTATTCCCTTCCCCTTCCTCTTCCTCTTCCTCTCTCTTTCTGCCTGTCACCCCAATGTTTCCCATCATGGTCCCTGAAGTGCAGGGATCCACAGTGAGGAACACTGAATCTGGAGGCAGAAGGCCTGGGTTAGAATCATACCATCACTGATTGAGAGCTGCAAGGGACCTCAGGAGCCATCTATCCCCCGCCTCCCCCCCCCCTTCCTATTTTACAGCTGAGGAAATTACGGCCAAGAGAAGTTAAGTGACTTGCCCAGGTAGTAAGTGACAGAGTATGGATTTTGAACCCAGGTTTTCTGACTCCAAATCCAAAGGTTCCCCTTTACCACAATCCTGCCTCTGCTACTAAATTACATGACAATCTTAAGCAAATAAGCAACTTGTTCTCCTCGATCTTGGTTACCTCTCCTTTAAAATTAGGGTGTTGGACTAGAGCAATGCTAAGGTCCCTTCTGGAGCCACTAGGTGCTACAGTGCCTGGAGTCAGGAAAACTCATCTTCCTGAGTTCAAAACTGGCCTCAGACACTTCCTAACTGTGTGACCCTGGGCAAGTCATTTAACCTTGTTTGTCTCAGTTTCCTCATCTGTAAAATGAGGTGGAGAAGGAGATGGCAAACCGCTCTAGTATCTTTGTGAAGAAAACCCCCAAAAGGGGTCATGAAGAGTCGGACACAATTGAAACAACTGAACAACAACGAATACTGTAAAAAAAACGCAGAGCAACTGTTTGCACGTGAAGGGGCAGGGAAAGGGAATAAGCATTTATTTAGCACCTACTATATAGCTAAGCATTTTATAAATATTATCTCATTTGGTATGAAAGAAAAAACCTAAGGACCTAAAACCTCGCCACCCCAATCAACAAAGTGGCACTATAATTAGTGAAGCAAATATTATTTGGGAAGCATTAAGAGGGGCATGGACTGCAGAAACTGCTAAATGATCTCCTTGTTACTCAGCCCTAATCAGATTAAAAGTACTAGGACAGTACTAGGCACTAGTCAACTAGTACTAACTATATGCCAATCACTGCGCTAAGCACCACAAGAAAAATGAGCCTAAGAATTTGGGAGGCAGCTGGATGGCACAACGAACAGAGCACTGGGCCTGAGGTCGGGAAGACAAGTGTCAATCCCACTTCAAATACTTACTAGCTGAGTGACCTTGGTCGAGTCACTTAAATGCTTCCTGCCTCAGCTTCCCCATCTGTAAAATGGATTTAACAATAGCATCCACCTCCCAGGCATGTTGTGAGGGTCAAATGAGATAGTATTTGTAAAGCACTTCAAAACCTTAAAGTGCTACATAAATGCTAGCTGTTATTAGATGATGCAAAGAATCCAAAATGGTATTTAAGAGATTAAAGAGAAGCAATAACAGGAGATCAGAAGCACCTGAATTCTTCACCTTAGACACAGTTAGAGGGAGATTTAAGAAACACAACATTATGATGGTCTCTTTTTTCCTTACAGGTTAAAGCCAGAATATAGGCAATAAAGCAACATGAGGAATTTCTAGAGAAATGAATTTCCCAATATGGAAAATGATCCTCTCTGGAAGGCTTTAAACCAATGTCTGAAATGAAAACATGTTTTGCTTCTCAAGTTCCTTCACAGACCCCGTAAATTCTTTTTCTGTGATTTGAGGGACGAGCCTATAACCCCTGGACCATGTCCACAGGAAGCCACCTGATCAGCCCCCGTGGCCTGAAATACACCGAAGATGCTTGTGCTTCATGCTGGTGTGCCAAACTTTGCTGTTTGTTTCCTGAAATAGCTTTGAGAAGCTCTTATATTTTTCAGTCTTCTGAATGGTTTACCTGACTTGCCTCTAACTTAAATGACTCACCCTGCCTTAATAGACAGATAGTGGCCTGTGCAAGGCAGCTGCCAATGTCCTTTCACTGTGCCTGCCTTATTTATTCTTTTAAAGCAACTTGAGAGCTGTTCTTTATTTGGAAAGCAGCTCAGATAGATAACCTAGTCCCTTCTTGTTTGGAAGAAGACCTGGTGGGGAGAGAGTAGTTGCTTGTTTCAGCTGGGGAGGCGATGGTTCCAACCTGCTGGTGAGGTCAGGGGTGGGAATGCAGGCTGGAATGTGAACAGGAGTACTGTCAGTCAGCCAGGCCACTGAGGCTGGAGCTGTGGGGGAAAGGGGTGGGGGGGGGGTGTGGTGTTGGTGCTAGGAGGAGTGAGTGATCTATGCTTCCAGGAAACATATCCCCTGTAAAGGTGCCAAGGGTATTTGTGTATGTTTTCTAGTGGTACCTGACGTGCAGTTCCATGCTTTTAAAAAAAAGGCTATTTGGGACACAAGAAGAAGAGGTAATTTTAGAAGTTTCTATTGAATAGGTGTGGTTTTAATGTATTGCTATAGATGACTCTGATTAAGATGCTATTTGAGATTTCCTATAATAAAAAGGTTTTTCTCCTTGCAACCAGAAATACATAATTTTGCTAAATCATCCGGCCTTCAGCTCCAGGCACTTCCTCTTGCTGTCCCTCATTCCTGGAACATTCTCCCTCCTCTGTTCTGACTACTGACCTCCCCGGCTTCCTTTAAGTCCCAATCAAAATCTCATCGTTTACTGGAAGCTTTCCCTGTTGTTGTTGAGTTATCTCAGTCGTGTCTGACTTTTTGTGACCCCCTTTGGGGTTTTCTTGGCAAAGACACTGGAATGGTTTATCATTTCCTTCTCCAGCTTATTTTTCAGAAGAGGAAACTGACACAAACAGGGTTAAGTGATTCGCCCAAAGTCACACAGCTAGTAAGTGTCTGAGGCTGGATTTGAACTCGGTCAGGTCTCCCTAATTCCGAGCCCAGTGGTGCTCTATCTACTGTACCACCTAGATGCCCTATTAATTCTAGTACCTTCCCTCTGTTAATTTCCTATTTACCCTCTATGTAACTTGCTTTGTATGTATCTGTTTGCATGCTGTCTTCCCCTTAGACTGTAAACTCCTTGAGGGCAGGGGCTATCTTTTGATTCTTTTTTTGTATCCCAAGTGCTTAACAATTCCGGTGTTGGGTAGGTATTTAATAAGTGTCCACTGACGAGCCAAGATGGCGGCTGGTAAGCACGGACTAGAGTGAGCTCCGTACCCAAGTCCCTCCAAAAACCTATAAAAATGGCTCTGAACCAGTTCTAGAACGGCAGAACCCACAGAACAGCAGAGGGAAGCAGGGCTCCAGCCCAGGACAGCCCGGATGGTCTCTGGGTGAGCTCTATTCCACACGGAGCTGGGAGCTGGGAGCTGGGAGCTGGGAACGGAGTGGAGCAGAGCCCAGCTGGAACGGCGTGGACGATCCAGACCGGAAGCCGGGCGGAGGGGGCCCTAGCGCCCTGAATATGTGAGCTGCGGCAGTTACCAGACCCCTCGACCCACAAACACCAAAGACTGCGGAGAAGGTTAGTGGGAAAAGCTGCGGGAGTGGAAGGAGTTCGCGGTTCGGCTTCCAGCCCCGGGGGCAGCGGAGGTGGGGCAGCTACAGCTGTTGTTACTTCCGGCTCCAGGCCCACCTGGTGGGAGGAATTAAGTGGCGGATCGCAGCAGGGGTGCACAGCCTGCCGAAGATCTGAGCCCAGTCTGGACTGGGGGTCCTTGGGGAAGGAGGAGTGCGGCTCTGACAGAGCTGGCACCTCCCCCCCAAACGTAGAACATAGAACTCTGTAATCTACAAGCAGTCATACCCCACTGAAAAACTCAAGGGTCAAGTTAGTTAGTTGGGAATATGGCCAGGACGCGAAAACGCGCCCAGATTCAGTCTCAGACTTGGATTCTTTCTTTGGTGACAAAGAAGACCAAAACATACAGCCTAAAGAAGACAACAAAGCCATAGAGCCTACAACCAAAGCCTCCAAGAAAAACATGAACTGGCCCCAGACCATAGAAGAACTCAAAAAGGATTTGGAAAAGCAAGTTAGAGAAGTAGAGGAAAAATTGGGAAGAGAAATAAGAAGGATGCGAGAAAACCATGAAAAACAAGTCAATGACTTGCTAAAGGAGACCCAAAAAAATACTGAAAAATACACTGAAGAAAACAACACCTTAAAAAATAGACTAACTCAAATGGCAAAAGAGCTCCAAAAAGCCAATGAGGAGAAGAATTCCTTGAAAGGCAGAATTAGCCAAATGGAAAAGGAGGTCCAAAAGACCACTGAAGAAAATACTACTTTAAAAATTAGATTGGAGCAAGTGGAAGCTAGTGAATTTATGAGAAATCAGGATATTATAAAACAGAACCAGAGGAATGAAAAAATGGAAGACAATGTGAAATATCTCCTTGGAAAAACCACTGACCTGGAAAATAGATCCAGGAGAGATAATTTAAAAATTATTGGACTACCTGAAAGCCATGATCAAAAAAAGAGCCTAGATACCATCTTACAGGAAATTATCAAGGAGAACTGCCCTGATATTCTAGAGCCACAGGGCAAAATAGAAATTGAAAGAATCCATCGATCGCCTCTGCAAATAGATCCCAAAAGAAATCTCCTAGGAATATTGTTGCCAAATTCCAGAGCTCCCAGATCAAGGAGAAAATACTGCAAGCAGCCAGAAAGAAACAATTTGAGTATTGTGGAAACCCAATCAGAATAACCCAAGATCTGGCAGCTTCTACATTAAGAGATCGAAGGGCTTGGAATGCGATATTCCGGAGGTCAATGGAGCTAGGATTAAAACCTAGAATCACCTACCCAGCAAAACTGAGTATCATGTTCCAAGGCAAAATATGGATTTTCAATAAAATAGAGGACTTTCAAGCTTTCTCAGTGAAAAGACCAGAACTGAATAGAAAATTTGACTTTCAAACACAAGAATCAGAGAAGCATGAAAAGGTAATCAAGAAACGGAAATTGCAAGGGACTTACTAAAGTTGAACTGTTTTGTTTACATTCCTACATGGAAAGATGATGAGTATGATTCATGAGACCTCAGTATTAGGGTAGTTGAAGGGAATATGCATATATATATATATGCATATATATATATATGTTTAAGTATATATATAAGTGAATGTGTATGTATGTATGTATCTATGTGTATATGTATGTATGTGTATGTATGTGTATATATATATATGTAAAAGAGAGAGAGCAGCCACAGGGTGAGTTGAGGATGAAGGGAAGATATCTAAAAGAAATAAAATGAAATTAAGGGATGAGAGAGTAACATACTGAGAGAGGGAGATAGGGAGAGATAGAATGGGGTGGATTATCTCGCATAAAGGTGGCAAGAGGAAGCAGTTCTATGGGAGGAGGGGAGAGGGCAGGTGAGGGGGGAATGAGTGAACCTTGCTCTCATCAGATTTGGCCTGAGGGGGAATACCATACATACTCAGTTGGGTATCTTACCCCACAGGAAAGAAGAGGGAGGAAGATAAAAAAAAAAAATAAAAGGCGGGGGGATGATGGAGTGGAGGGCAGATGGGGGTGGAGGTAACCAAAACAAACACTTTGGAAAGGGGACAGGGTCAAGGGAGAAAATTCAATAAAGCGGGATGGGTTGGGAAGGAGCAAAATGTAGTTAGCCTTTCACAACATGAGTATTGTGGAAGGGTTATACATAATGATACATGTGTGGCCTAGGTTGAATTGCTCAACTTCTTAGGGAGGGTGGATGGGAAGGGAAGAGGGAAGGGAATTTGGAACTCAAAGTTTTAAAATCAGATGTTCAAAAACAAAAAAACTTTTTGTATGCAACTAAAAAATAAGATACACAGGCAATGGGGCGTAGAAATTTATCTTGCCCTACAAGAAAGGAAGGGAAAAGGGGATGAGAGGGGAGGGGGGTGATAGAGGGGAGGGCTGACTGGGGAACAGGGCAACCAGAATATACGCCATCTTGGAGTGGGGGGGGAGGGCAGAAATGGGGAGAAAATTTGTAATTCAAACTGTTGTGAAAATCAATGCTGAAAACCAAATATGTTAAAGAAATAAATTGCATTTAAAAAAAAAAAAATAAGTGTCCACTGACTGACTGATTGACCATTCCTCCCCCTCCCCAATTCTTTAACTTCAAGTAGCCTGACAACACACAGAGACTAATACTGAGAGACAACCCATTTGAACTCACACATCTGCTAAGTCTAACATCATAACTACACTACAAAAGCAATTACCTATCAAACTTCATTAATGTAGAAAGCCAGTCCCAATTAACTAAAAATCTGAAGTATATATTATTTGAAAAGAAATACAGAGAGGTAACAATATACAGTAGAGACGGCACTGGTTATATGGTCAAAGGAACTGGGTTCAAATCGTGCCTCTGATACCTGCTATTTGTATGACTTCTGGCAACTTGTTTTTTTTTTTTAATGTCACATCACACTATGGACTTGCTAAGTTTGTGGTCCTCTAAAACCCTCTGATCTTTTTCAGATGTGCTTTTCACATCTCATCTGCATCCATTTCCTTACTCTAAAATGATGGGGGTAGACTGGATGAGCTCTGAGGTCCCATTCGGCTCTAGATCTATGATACTGCAAACTGCATGTGTGAAAATATCATTGAGTTCCCTAATTCAGACTAAAGTAGTGGCGAAAATCAGTACTGAGTAATTAAGAGTGAGAGTACAGAGCATTCAGAAGAGAAATACCAAGTGGTACAGTGGATAGAGGGCTGACCTGGAAGCCAGTAAGACCTGGGCTGAAGTCCTGCCTCCAACACCTCCCGACTTTGTGACCCTGAGCAAATCACTTAAACCCTCAGAGGTCTAGATAATGGTAACAGTTGGGGAAAGGAGAGGAAAGGGGACAGAAGGGGAGAAGAATTAAGGGGTGGAGGAGGAGAATACAGAGGAGAACGAAGAGGAGAGAAGAGAAGAAGAGAGGAGAGAAAATGATAGGAGAGGAGAGAGGAGAGGAATTGAGGGGAGGAAGAGAAGAATGGAGAGGAGAGGAGAGATGAGGAGCATAAAGGAGAAAAGAGAGAAAAAGAGGAGTGGAAGAATAGAGAGGAGAGAGAAAGAAAGGATAAGAGAAGAGGGGAGAGATGAGAAGAAAGGAGAGGAAAAGAGGAGAAGAAAGAAGATGAAAGAAGAGAGAAAACAGGGAAAAAGAGAAGAAAAGAAAAGGTTCCAACCTGCCTTGGTAAAGTGAAGGCACTATAGGAGCTCCCTAGGGTCAAGGATATCACAAACCCAGTCCCCATCCCCATTTCAGGTAAAAACTAAGAAACTAAGCACACCATCCCTGTTAGAACAAGTAGAAGTCTTTCAAACTGAAATTCATGAACAAATAAGAATGAAATTGTTAGAAAGGAAAAAGAAGATGTCCGCATTGGTTTCTAATCTAATGGTCTAGGAATCTGTGCTATTTAACACTTTTGTCAGTGAAAGGCATAGATGGTCATCAAACTTGTAGATGACACAAAGCTTGGAGGGATAGTGAACATGCTAGATATCAGGTGAGATTTTTAAAAAATTCTTAATAGGTTAAAACATTGGGCTGCAAGTGGTTAGATGAAATTTAATAGAGATCAATGTAAAGTCTTATACTTGGACTTAAGTAATCAATTACACAAATAGAAGCTGAAAAAGGCACAAAATTCATCGGCAAAAGATTTAGGGGGGTAGGGGTTAGGGAAATACAAACTCAAAAATTCAACAATGTGCTATGACAATCAAAATCTAATGATGCAATTTTAGACTGAATTAAGAGACAGAATGTCAATCAACCAACCAACAAGCATTTATTTAGCAGCCACTATGTGCCAGGTACTGTCCTGAACTAGTGATAACCAAACAGTTGTTGTCCATCATGGTTAGACTACAACTGGAGTATTTGATTCAATCTAGACACCACATCTTAGAAAAGGCACTCAATAATAATGCCCAGCGTTCATATAAGGCTTTAAGATTTGCAAAGCATTCTGCATGTGTTAACTCATTTAAACCCACAACAACACTGTGAGAAAAGTACTACCTTCTATACTGTGCAGTTGGTTTGAAAAAGAAAAATCTATGTGTACTGATTACATTTGATTCTGTTGCATTGTGTTCATCCACTTGTTTCCTGGCAGGAGTAGATCTAAATTAGTCTTAACAAGTTAATAATAGCTAGCATTTCTATTTGACTTTTGGATTTGCAATTTTATTCGTTGTTATTTAGTTGTTTCAGTTGTGTCCGACTCTCTGTGGGCCACCCCCCCCCCCACTTTTTTAAACATACTGGAATGGTTCATCATTTCCTTCTCTAGTTCATTTTACATGTGAGGAAACTGAGGCAAACAAGGTTAAGCCTTGCTCAGGGTCATATGGCTAGTAAGTATCTGAGGCTGTATTTGAACTTATGAAGATGAGTGCTGCTGATTCCAAGTCCAGTGCTCTATCCATTTTGCCACCCAGCTGCCCCCTAAACTTATACTGTGCTTTACAAATGTTGTCATTTGATCCCTACAAGCACCCTGTGAAATAGGTGCTATTGTTATCCCCAATTTACAGATGAGGAAACTGAGGCAGACAGAGGTCAAGTGATTTGCCCAGCGTCTAACACAGCTAGTAAGCGTCTAATGCTAGATTTGAACTCAGGTCTTCCTGACCCCAAGTTCTAGGCTCTATCCATGGTACCACCTAGCTGCTTCTTACTAGAGGCATGAGCCAGTGTCCAGTGGAGGGCAGTGAGGATGACGACCATGTTAAGAGGAGCAGCTGAAGGAACTTGGCAGGAGGTTTAGCTTGAAGAAAAGAAGACTGGGGGTGGGGGAGGAGTAACAGAAAGATAGCTGTCCTCAATGATGGCTAATAGCATTTAGGTAGCACTCTAAGATGTGCAAAGTGCTACATACCTTGTTTCATGACTGTAAATAATTTAAACGTCATTTATGAGAAGTACTAGAACAGTTATGCTTGGTCCCAGAAGACAGAATGGGGAACAATGGGTCGAAGTTAGACTTGATATAAGATAAGATTTTTCAACAGTGAAAGATATCCAAAAGGGGACTGAAGAGTTACTTTGGAAGGTAGTGGGGTCCATGTCACTGTTAGTGTTCAAGTCACGACTGGATACCCACTTGTCAGGTGTGTTGTGTAAGGAACTGTTGTTCATATACAGATCTTGTGAACTGACGGTGAGGTCTCTTTCATCTCTAAGATTCTAGGATTGGTATGTTTGTACATAATGGCTAGCTATGAATTCTGGGAACCTGAGAAAAGAAAATCATGGAGTGGCTCCCTTTAATAAGGCTTCTCTCCACCATTCCACTATCTCTTAAGAAATGTCACGCTAGCTGGGTATATATAGTGGTACACACCCGAAATCTCTTCTATGAGGCTAAGGTAGGCAGATCTGTGAGTTACAGTGGACTAAGCTTATCAGGTGTCCACAATAAGGTCAGTATTAATATAGTGAGCCCCCAGCAGTGGGGAACCAGACAACTGACTAAGGAAGGATGAACCAGCACAAGTTGGAAAAGGAGCAAGTCAAAGCTCCTGTGCCCATCAAGGTGGGACCACCCATGAGCCTGAGAGAAATTAGGAGACCTGTTTTTTTTAGGGAGCTATAGTCCTATACTAATAGTTTAGTTCAGTGTTCTGTTTCTGCCAGAAGTACAAAGTGATCTTTTGAGATAGAGCATGGATTTTCTGTGTATGTGTGTGTGTGGGGGGTGTGGGTGTGGGTGTGATATCAAACACAAAGAGTCAAGAAGGCCACACAAAAATTCCTTAATAACATGAATCTACAATCTATGGACTTATCTAAACCCCTTTTAAAGAGGTGGGGTAGTGTCATGGACAGAGAATTGCACTCAGAGCCACAAGGACCTGCATTCAACTCTTACCTCCGACATAGATAAACTCACTGTGTAACCTTGGACGAATCACTTAACCCCTCAGTGCTCTAGGCAATTCTCTGAGACCATAAACTACAGAGAAGGTGCCACCCTGTGTTGGTAGAGAGAGTTCTCTGGTCAAGGAGTTCCCCTAAAGTAATGAAATCACAGGTCCAGTCCCTATCTTAAAACTAATCAAATTTTGCTGCTGCTGTTGTTCAGCTGTATCTGATTCTCTGTGACCCCATTTGAGGTTTTCTTGGCAAAAATACTGGAGGGGTTTACCATTTCCTTCTCTAGCTCATTTTTTTTAAACAAATGAGGAACTGAGGCAAGCAGGGTTAAGTGACTTGCACAGTCACACATCTAGTAAGCATCTGAAGCCAGATTTGAACTCCGGAATAGGGGTCTTCCCAACTTCAGGCCTGGCACTCTATCCACTTCTCCACCTAGCTGCCCTATTCATATTTTTAGCTCATGCCAACTAGGAGCCCAGCCCAACTCACTGTGTAAATCAATACTTCCTCCTTTTGTCTTAAATCTGTTTATTTCAAGCTTTAAGGGGCTGGACCCCTGTTGAATATCCCAGGATCTGGTGGAGAAATCTCTGCTTCATGAATATATAAAATGTGATCATATCTGTCCTCAGACTTGATCTTTCTAGCCTACAGGAGCCTATTTTTTAAGCCTGTCCTGAAATGAAAGTGTTTTTGATCAGCTTAGCTGCCCTTCTCTGATATGTCTTTCTTGGGGTCTAGAACCAGAAATACATGTGATATTTTAATAATGCTAACAAAGAATTTTCCCAAACTTCTCTAACTCCAGTTATCCTAGAACAAAGTCCACGCTGGCGACAGGACAGGGTAGAATAGTCATGAGGCCCAGTGCTACAGAGAGAATTCGGAACAGAGACAAGGAGATAGAATTGGAAGTGATGAATGACCAAAGGATCACAGATCTAGAGCTGGAAGGGTACTGATGAGGAAGAGTACTGGTGGTGTCAGAGGTGGGATTTGAATCCAAGTCCTCTAAGTCCAGGGATGACTGGAGAGATCAGTAACATAGAGTGTCACCAGTTACTCCTAAAGGTTAAGCTTTGATCTTAGAATGAGAATGATTAGGGGACATGGGAGTGGACAGTTAAGCATCAGCCTTTGTATAAAGCAGAGAGAGTCCTGGCAGGAGCTTTAAGAAGTCAGCTTAGCTGACAAACTGCTTTGAGAAGCAGGGGATACCTGCTTAAGTATCCCCCCCCTTCCCTTTGCCCATCCTACTTCTTCAACTCCTTTCCTTCTTGAGGATCAAGGCTTCTAATCAAGATCCAGAGAGAAGAGGAAAAAATAGGTTGGAAACAAATCAGGAACTCTTTATTCTTCCAAGACATTCTCAAGTGCATTTTGGCACTCCTAAAAATCCAGAAGTGAACTTTGCTCCCAGAAGCATCAAAGCTGGACTGGCTTTCTGGCAATACTTGGTCTTTTAGGACACTTTTATCTGGCATCCTGTTTTTTCTTGTCTTATGTACAATTAGAGAGGCAATGTGGCACGATGAATGGAAAACCAGCCTCAAAACCATGAAGGCCTGGTTTCATGTCCTGCCTCAGGCAGTACTTATTGTGTGACCCTGGGGAAATCACTTAACTTTTACAAGCTGATGAGTGGAGGGAAATCACGGGTCCAGACCCTATTCCAGTTCACAATTCATTCTGTGTGTGAATAAAGCATCTATAGTAGTTGGCACTAAAAAAGCACTTAAAAGTTTGTTCTCATAAGCAGGCAAGCAATCCTCCCTCTAGTCTTATTTATGCTGCTGACTTGTCAAATCCCTTTCTATTTATCCAGCAAAGGTATAACTGAGCCCAGGCAATTTCAGAATAGCAAATTCTAAAATACCTGAGATCTTCTATTAGTATGGTTTTGGCTGTGAAGCAGGGTTAGGCCTGCTAACCTGAAAATACCAAGTTTTCGATGGGAAAAAAGGGTTGGCTTTGTTTAAAAGTCCTATCTTTCGTATTCCTACTTAAGTGACATAGGCCAGTAAGATTGGGGGGGGGGGGTGGAGATGAGGGAGGATCTAGTTGGAGGAGGGTCTGGGGGAGAAGCGAACGGGCTGGTGAGCCTGGAGTGCCACCACACATAGTTTGGTTCCTCCAGGAGCGGCCCAAGACTCACCCCTGCATACGATGTTTCTCATGAACCCACGGAACGCTAAAAGGCCGTGCCCTCGTCACCTCCCCAAAGGCAAGCCGGGGGCTTACGATGAAGGTGCCCCGGACAGCAGCTACGTGCTCCCCAGATTTCGTATTCAGAGGCTCTCCGTGCACACCTGTGCGCACGGCTCGGGCTCCAGGGTTCCTGCGGCTCTACAGAAGACGCTTCCACATGTTTACCGGCATCTTTTCTGATTGACAATGGAGACTACGCGCCCCCGGGGAGGGAGCCCCAGCCTGGCAGGGCAGCGCGGGCTTCCGCTTCTGCCCCGTCCCGTTTGTGTCGGCGGAACCGCACAGAAAGACTCCAGTATGGGAGCGAGCGCACAGCGGGGACCTTGGAGTCCGCGCCGGCCCCCTGGCTGCCCCCGCTCCCCCCCCGCGTACCCCGGCGCCCCCCCCCCCGGCTCTCCTCCGCTCCCCCCGGCGCCCCCCCCCTCTCCCCGGCTCCCCCCCGCAGCTCCCTCCCGGCTCCCCCCCAGCTCCCCTCCCCGGCTCCCCCCCGCTCCCCCCGGCGCCCCCCCCCCGGCTCCTCCCGGCTCTCCTCCAGCTCCCCCCGGCGCCCCCCGGCTCCCCCCCACAGCTCCCCCCCCCCGGCTCCCTCCCGCAGCTCCCTCCCGGCTCCCCCCCAGCTCCCCCCCGCAGCTCCCCCCCCCCCGCTCTCCGGCCATCCCCGGCCAGCCGCGGTGACTTACTTGTCACTGCCGTGTTCGCGGCCGCTCAGTCATCGCGGACACCGGGAACCCGCCCTTTAAGGGAGGCAGAGGCTGCCCCGGCGCGGCGCCCAGTCCCCACTGTTTATGCTGCAGTGGCCACACTCCCCGCCCCTAGCTTAAAGCCGACGGGCTGAGTCACAGACGTGTGTCAAAGTAAAAGTCCTCCCGGGCTAAGAATGCTGGGAAGGGCTTTTGTTTACAGCCTGAAATCTCACGGAGGGAAGATGTACAGACCTGTATGGTCCGGCCCTCCATTTCATGGGTCAGCTATTTCGAAATGGACACTTTTAAATGCGTTGTTTTATGAGAAATCCTTCCCTTCTCAATCACCCTCTGCTTCCCTCCACATACCACACCGGTCTGTTGACTGCATCTCTACAGCACACTCTCATCTCCAGTCTTCGTGCCTTGGCACCGGCTGACCCCATGCCTGGAATGCCCTCCTTCCTCCCCCCTACCCCTTGGTTTCTCTGACTTCCTTCAAGACGCAGCTCATGTCTCATCTTCTGTAGGCCTTTCCCTCTCCCCCAGCTGCTAGTGACTTCCTTTGAGATAACCTCTCATCTACTCCGTACACAGCTTGTGTGTACCTAGTGATCTTTGTCTCCTATTAGAATGTGGAATTCTGAGGACTGGGACTATTTTTTTACCCTTTTTTTTTCTGAGGGCCTGGAACTTAGTAAGAGATTAATAATCGAATTTTATTTTTCAATTAATAGAAATCTAAATTTAAATTAAATTTGAATCTAAATGCTTTTTGATCGATGAATCAGTTGATGGGTTGATTTTCCGTTAGTTGCATAATAATGTTTGGTTTAATTTTCTCCCGTCGCATAAATATAAGTAAAATTTGAAAGTTGAGTCATATTTCTGCTTTATAATGGCCTCCATTTTCAAACTATATCCTATAAAAGAAATAAAATTAAAATGTGTTAAGCAACAAGTAAGTGTATAAATTATAATCCCTGCAGCTCTATCATCAATAGAGACCATGCAAAAGAAAGGAGCCCTTCTGTTCCTTTCAAAGCTTAATATCATACGAAATGTAAGATCGTACCATAGCAGAGCTGGAGTTTCGGCTTTCTCAGTCAGTTCAAAATGCAAAGCAATTAATCTGATTAATTTGAAAAATCACCTAAAAACCAAGTTGAGGGCTTTCAGATCAATCTAATAGCCCCTGTGGACGCTACTTACCTTTCTTCCTGTGGTAGTGGAACAATCATTTAAGGTTGAATGTATCTTTCAGTACAAAGATGTTAAAAAGTAATAGTTGTTACAAGTCCTAGTGAAGAAGGAGAAGAATGGCTAGTATTTGGATGCCCCTTTCGGCTCGCAAAATGGCTTACAAATATGTTCTCGTTTAATCCTCTAATCAATCCTGGTAGGTAGCTGTTATTGTATTTCCATTTCACAGATGAAGGAAATTGAGGCTGAGAAAGTTTACTCAGGTCACAGAGTTAAATAAGCCTCTAAGGCTAACTTTCAACTTAGGTCTTCCTAACTCCAGATCCAGCTCTATCCACTGTGGTCACTAGGCTTCCTCTGTAGACACAGGGTGGGTGTGGATTCACATCCCACCTCTGACACATACTGACTATGGGAACTTGGAAAAGTCCATTTACCTTCATAGAATTCCGGGTCATTCTACTCAATAGAGAACCCCTCCCTCAATTAAAATAAAATTGAATTTGTATGAATTAAAGAGAAATCATAGTGTTCTTGATAGCAAATTTAAAAATAAAATCCTTCTCTCTATGTAGGTGAACTTGTTAGCAGGAATGTGAATTCTTTTGACCAGTGGAAAGTTTGGAAAGATGAAGCTTGTTCATGTGGATTCTATCCAGTTGGGAGTTCCTGTGTAAATTGATAACATGTTATTCTCTCACTACTTACATTGTCAGTTTACAAGCTGCCTTTTCTTGTCTCCCATTCAGTAAGCATAGGTCAAAATAACGCACATCCCCACAACAACAGGGTTCTTGCGTTTCAGTTGGCTTAATTCTTAGATATGATAATGAGAAGAGAAAGCATTACACAGTAAATAGAGAGTAAGCAATGCAGTCAGAAAGACCAGGGTTCAAGTCCCATTTCTAACACATACTAGCTTTGTGACCCTTTGAAAGTCACTTAACCTTTCAGTGCCCCCGGCAAATGCTTGAAGACTCTAAATTATAGAAAAGAGTCCAATCTGTACTTGTAGAGGATAAATTTTCTTATCCAGGAGTTCCCTGGACCTGGTTCCATTCTAATGAAAATAATGGTAAATTTTAAAAATTGAAATAATTTAAATTGTTATGCAAAACATATAATCGGACAAAAGAGTTTCTGATGACTTTATTTCTTCTTCAACTGTTGGTTCTCCTTTTTCATTTTTATACAATTTGTATTTTTAAAATCATAGTAGCTCTTTATATTAGGTGTTTATTTTTTTAAAGCTCAGTTTCAATGATTAATTCATTAGTCTTTTTGTTTTATTCATCTCTTTATTAATTTTCCAAATTCTTGCCTTGTTACTTAGTTGTGGATTTTAGATTTGTTGTTCTTCAAGTTTTTGAAATTGCATGCCCAATTCATTGATTTGGTTTTTTCTCTTTTTTGTAGGTGAAAACATTTAGAAATATAAGTTTTCCCCTTAGAACTGCTTTAGCTATATCTCACAAGTATGGATATGTTGTCTCATTATTGTTATTTTTTTAATAACATTTTCTACTGTTTCCATAATTTGTTCTTTGACCCACCAGTTGTTTAGAACTATGTTATTTAGCCTTGAATCATTTTTACTTTCTCTTCAAGGGCCCTTTATTCAGTATAATTTTAATTGTATTGTGATCAGTAAATAATGCCTTAGCACAAGGTCAGTGTTGGCAAATGTGCCACATGCAGTATGTAAATACATTTCTATTTTCATTCAATAGTTGTTAGATTTTTATCATCTCTATTTTTTAAAAGTTCTATTCGGGTCCTTAACATATTTCTTGTTTATCTTTTGTTTGAATTTGTTTAGGTCTAAAAGGGATACATTAAATTTCTCCACTAGTGCACACTAGTTTTAGTGTACATACACTCCTCATTATCTTATATTTACTTCTCTGTTTGCATATTGGATCCCCTGAATAGAATCTATGCTTCTTAAGGGCAGGGACTTTTTTGGTTTGTCTTGGTAGCCTCAGAATCTAGTACAATGCTTTGCACATAGTAAGCACTTAATAAATACTTACTGATTAGATTGATTTGGATTAGAAGCTACCAGATGGCTCATATCTTGTCCTAGGGTCAAAAATCCCTGGCTCTGATAGACCTCTCTTTTGTTATGAAAGCTAGTTATTTCTGTTGTCTTATGTTTCAAGAAATCTTTTATGATCATAACATATATATGAGACACTTTACTAAAAGAAAATCTTTAATTGATGCTTTTTATATGGTTAACAAACAAAAAAATGATAGGCTCTTATATTCTCTCTGCCTTTCAATTATGTAATTTTAAAGATGTGATCTGCATTAGAATATCCTCTTAGTAGCCTCTTATTTTCTTATATTTTAATTGAAGATATCATATGTACATATGTTTACATATACATGTGTCTACCTAATTTTCAAAAAAGAGTTTCTAAAGACAAGAGATTAGTCACATAGAATAGCAGTTTTTGATCTCTCAATTACTTGTTCTTGATGTTAGAATCCAAGTATGGTAGCTCTACTTTCACTGATGGAGAAAACAATTGATAATAGAAATATTCACAGATCTTTTCCATTTTTCATCTCTTTGTTGTCCTCCTTCCAGTTTCGTGCTGTTGGAATGACCTAACTCAATGCAATCTTATGTTAAGCTTTTGATAAAGTTGTTTATCCTCCATATTTTGCTGTCTTCCTACATGCTCACTTTCGCATTGAAGTCACTACTATTAAAATATATGTTGATTTAGTTCTAGGGATCTTATTGAGTACTTTATAGACCTTCTTTGTTTTCTCAATCTCTGTAATAGATGTTGGTAAATAAGCTGTAACTGTCTTCCTAGTGCCCTTTTTGCTGCAATGTGTAAAATACGATTAACCCATGAAAGGATGTTTCCAGTTGCTTTGGGACACACAGTAACAGCAACAAGGACAGCAACAAGCTTCTTTATTTGTCTTTCTAGGGAGAATCTATAAGCCATTTTTCCACTTAACTACAATTTCTTTATATGTTCCAGGTCAATTTGGGGCGACAATGTCAACATTGATATGCTTGAATCCCTCAGGTTCTACAACCTGTCTGCTGGAGGCCAAACCCTAATCGCTCCACTCCCCAGTCCTCTGTTCCTCCCACCTTCTCTTAATTCCTCCTGACACCCTTCTCTCTCTCAGTAGCAGACCGCTTTTCCCTCTCTTAATGCCCATACGTAAAGGTGCGCACATTTTTCTAAAGGCACAGCGTGCTGTAAGGCAAGGCTTCTTATGATGGAGAAATAAGTCCCCTCTAAGCGCCACTTTTAATAAACTGGGATAGGTTTCACCTGGACTTTCTCTAGCTTACCCCACATGAGGGTTTGGCAAGACTATTAGAAATTATGTACTTAAGCAACAAAATTATCCTCCAAGTGCTACATTGAATATGTTCATTAAATATAAAATTTCATTCATTCTTTTTCCATCTTTTCTGCTTTGTTTCATTTTTTGTTTCTGTTTCTTCAAAGTCTTTGTTCAGCTCATTGGTCATTAGACAAGGCGTTTACATTTAGGGTACCACCAGTTAATGTTTATAGATCCTCTACAAATGGAGTGATTCATAGTATCCTCTACTTCCTTTTCTACCACCCTGTTACCAGCACCATTGAAACAGATGGAGGGTACACAGAACCGAAGGTCATCTTAAACTTTTCCTTGCTTCATGGATTTGCCTTTGCCAAAGAATTAATCACTGAGAGGCCAATCTATTGGTAGTAAGCTTCTCTACATTTTTACTAGTCTCATTCTCCAGAAAGCAAACATAGTCTGGTGCCAGGATCATACACAAAGCCTGTCTAACATGGTAGAATATAGCAAAGGTTGTGCTTTGCAGGCAGAGCCTTCAAGAACACAGTCATATCCATGGCATGATGAGGCATTGGAGTGGGACTTTTTGGAAGGCATGCATCACTGCATTCCAGGTATAACTCCTACTTGATTGAAATGAATAGCTTAAAAGGCATTGCTGTATCTAATTGTTAACACTTTTTAATTTGAGGAAAAATTAATGTTCATTTATATTTTTAAAAGTCCAGACCCAGAACATCAATGTAAGAAATTCCTAGTGTGGAAACTCTCTCCCAGGGATAAAAATTGACAACTCCTCTGGAATTTAGTCTTTGAAAGCTGCCTGGGTCACTGAGAGGACATGGAACTTCACATAGGTCATATCGTGACTATGTCTTCCTTACTTCAAGAAAGTCCTATTGGTGCTCTATCCACTAGGCCATACTGCTACTCTTTCATGAATGACATTGACCTGAAATTTCCCTTTCTTTGCCTTGCCTATGTCAGAAATCACAACTATTTCACAAAAATAAATTGGTAGCGTGTTGTCTTTTTGTATGTTATTCTATGACCTAATACCAAAACTATGAGAATATGTGGACTTGGTTCAGTGTTGAAAAGGGTAGTCTTCTCGATGATCATACACTCTTTGACTGACATTTCCAACCTTTGAAACATCAGAATTTGGCTTGGAAGGAAAAGAGTCCTTAGCTCTCGTGCTAGCACTCAAACCAAAAAATATTATATAAAGACTAGATTTTATTTCCCCTTGTAGAAAATGTACAGGACTTGACTCTAAGTCCATAAATAGTCAAAACACTTCTTACCTCTTCAGATGAGCCTTTATTTCCTAGAAGCTTTGTATAGTCCTCAAGAACTACTCTGGAGCTCAGGCCTCTTGAAAGGAAAAGCTCTTGGTGTTTCCAAAGATTTAAGCAACCTCTTTCATTCATTCAATAAATGTTATTAAACGCCTTCTATGTGCCAAGCAAAAGGCAATTACTGCCCTCAAGCACTTTACAATCTAACAGAGAGACAACATGAAAATAAATATATGCAAAGCAAGCTATATACAGGATAAATAGGAAATAATTAATGGAAGGAAAGCACTGGAATGAAGAGGGATTAGGGAAGAATTGTGGGATTTTAGTTGAGACTTAAAGAAAACCAGGGAGATTGGTAGTCAGAGTGGAAGAGTGGGAAAGGGAGAGCATTCCAGGTATGGAGGACAACTAGAGAAAATACCTGGAGTCAAGAGATGGAAAACTGCTTTAATTTTGAACCCCTAAATATTATACTCCTTGACTAGGAATATCTGAAGAGTCAGATAGATATAATTCTAGAAATAAAAGAAAATGAGTGAGGGAAGGAACGAGCACTCAAACAAAGCTTTTTGCCTGCTCCCCTCAAGGTGGATATCACAATCTCCCTTGGAAAGGGATGGGTGAAATTCCAGAGATATCAATTCACGCCATCTGTGAACTGCATTTATTGTATTTAGACAAACTCGTGGACATAACATCTTACAGGTGGGTCTGCATATCTTATACATAGTACTACTCTTCGGTTTATCCTCCAACCCCCAATTAGAATGTCAGCCCTTTTCTTCCTCCATATACACTCTTGGGATGTATTTATCCCAAAATCAGACCTAGTACTAAGAAAAGACAAGAGCTCTGCTTTGCTATCAAAATAATTTTAGAAAGCTGTAACAATATTATAATTTACAATTTTATAAAAGTTCATTCTGGCTCTCATTGATTGGCTAACAATAGATCCCTGCCCAAGCACCACTTAATGGTTATTTTGGGGGGCCCTGATGGCTGAGAGTGAATGTAAATATTGTTTCTCTTTTGACAGGCAACCCAGAGGGTCTTCCCTTCCAAGTTTGATTTTTTTTTTTTGATTAAAGGGATGTGTTGTAAGCAAAATGGGCTCCTTAGCACTTAGTTCAACCAAGTGCCCTTGAAGAGTTTGGCTTTTGTTCCCTTTGAGTAGTTCAGTGTATTTCATTGAGCCTTACTAGGTGCTAAGCCCCAGGCCCAAACCCCTATTAGCTGTAAAACCTATGTGGGTGTGAATTGGCAACTAAGGTAGGGCCCAAGGTGGGGCTAACTCCAGGGAGGGCCTAGTTTACATGTCTGGGAGAGCAGATGCTCTTAGACCATGTGGATTTAAGTCGCTTCTTTGTGATGATTCTAGGTCACATGGGTGAGTCACATGTGTGACTCACCCCTGACCCTGAAAAAGATATAAAACCAGGGGTTGGCTTTCTATTTTTTGGAGCTCTTTCCCACAGCAGTGGTGGTGCAAGTGACTCTGGGCCAGCCCTTGTTCTGAGCACCTGGGCTGAACCTAGAAACTATGAATTGTATTGGGTCTGTCTGTTTGTAATTTGTTTAGGTTGGTGCTGATGCAGAGACTCCAGGCAGCTGTAGCTAAGGAGCCCTCCACCTTGTAACCCAGATGCTGGGACTTTGTTAAACTCTGGTAACTATATATTGGGATTTGAATCAGACAAGGTCTGTCTGTTGATGTTTGTACTTTGTTTGTATTTTGTTCTGAAGTTCGGGGTGCTGTTTTTTCCCCCTGAACTAAGTGAATGATATTTGTATGCTGAATTAAAGTAAGCTTGTCAACCCCTTCACGTAGCTTTCCTTAGTTAAGCAGGTCAAAAGAACCTGTGCTTTTGCAGTGTGTTGGCAGCTTTCTGGGTGCTGGCTGTTGGTGGATCTTACACCCCCACAGAAGCTGCTAGCTGGATTGTGGAAACAAGGCCTAGTCACTGAATGGGTGTTGCCTCACTCAAAGTGAGAACTCTGAAAGACCCTAGTCTAAAAAGGCCAAGGTCTCTCACTGCATCCTAGGCCAACTCCAGTCATCCTGATTTAGGGCTAGGGTTAGGGTTAGCCCAGAATGGCTCTGGAAGAAAAAGTCAGGCTAGTGACTTTGCACAGTCCTCCCTAACTCTAATCCAATTCAACTGCAAGTCATGTCATCGTCTTCCTGATGTCATAGTCCTCTTTGAGAACAAAGGACAAACCACAATTTTATAAAGCTAAGATCTGACCATCCCCTTTCTCTCCTCCCCCTCTCCCACCCTGCAATTCCAGATGCTTCTGATTACTCATCTATTTGGCATTTGAGGCTCTTTATAACTAATATTCTTCCGACCTTTCCAGTCTTCTTATATGTTACTCCCCTCCACACATTCTGTGATCTGGCTACACTGAGCTATTTGCTTTTCCTCAAACATGACACTCCATCTCTTGTCTCACTGCCTTGGCACAGACTGTCCCACATACCTGGAAGGTTCTGCCCTATTGAGGACCTCTCCCTCTTACTTTCCCTGGCTTTTTCAAAGGCTTAGCTCAAATTCTACCTTCTGTAAGAGACTTTTCTTGGTCTCCACAGCTGCTAATTCCTCCTCCTTTCAGATTACTTTTATTTCATATATATTTTCTGTATATTTGGTTCAGGGTTGAGCTAGAGCCAGCTCTAACCAGCTTTCAAGAGTCCGTTGTTAAATTTTCAATGTCAGCATTTACAGCTCATAAATCAGACAATCTCTACAAATTAGGGATTGATTTATTGTTTTGCTGATATCTAGGTTTAAGAAAGTGTTAATAATGCAGATTAAATTTAAAAGTATATATGCAGTTTTCCCATTGTTAAACATTTACTGGGACACGCCTAGATGAACACTGCTTGAGCTCTGCAGGAGTGTAATAAAAGACTCAGGAAATGAAGTCATCACTAGGCTAGAAGACTGGTTATTGTAGGTTAATGATGATGATGATTTTTAAAAGATTTTTCTGTGTTAATTTAATCACACAAATAGTCATTTATACAGTGATAAAAAGCCTCTTCACCATCTCCTTCCAGACATTGCGAGGCCCCACCACATCATCCATCTCTCTGTCTCTGTCTCTATCTGTGTGTCTCTGAGTCTGTGTCTCTGTCTCTGTCTCTCTCTGTCTCTCAACACATACATCACTACCCTAACATGAGAGGGCAGCCTGGAGCTGCTGCTGCTGCTCCCTCATGCCACCCCACTCCAATGACCAGAGAGAAAGCAGGAAAGCCTAGGCAGGGAACATTGTGCATTTCCAGGTGGGCCCCATACCCCTACACTCCAAGTGCTAGGGTACAGAGCAACTTCTGGAAGTTCTGCGCCCATCGCTTTTATATAAGCAAAGAACTGGAAACAGAGTAGATGTTCAGCGGATGGGCACGGTTAAATGAATTGTGGTACGTGAATGTAATGGAATATCACTGAAACACAAGATATTATTAGTATGGAGATTATGAAGAAGCATGAGAAGACTTATACGAACTGATGCAAAAAGAAGTAAGAAGAACCAGGAAAACAACATGCACAATGACTACGATGTAAATGGGAAGAACTCAACAAAAAGATACTGAATGTCAATGATAAATTGGTGATAAAATTGTTATTGTTCTTTAATCCTTTCAGTCATGTATGAGCCTTTGTGACCCCATCTGGGGTTTCCTTGGCAAAGATACTGGAGTGGTTTGCCATTTCCTTCTCCAGCTCATTTTACAGATGAGGAAACTAAGGCAAACAGGGTTAAGTGACTTGCTGAGGGTCACACAGCTAGTAAGTGTCTGAGGCTGGATTTGAACTCAAGTCTTCCTGATCCCAGGCCTAGCTCTCTATCTACTGTGCCACCTCCCTGCCCCTGATGATAAAGCATGGCCCTAAAAAAGATAAGAGAAAATGTGCCTTCCTCTTGCTTTTGTAGAAGTAGGGGGAGTATGAGTATGGAATACTATATATGCTGTAAGAGTTGGTTGATGTATTGGGTTTTTCTGCTTTTTTCTTTCTTGTTACTTTTTGTTACAGGAGATGACTTTCTGAGTAGGGGAGGAAACTGACTTCTGACCTTACCACTTCCCTAAAACTGCTCTCTCCAGTTACCAATGATCTTCTAACCACCAAATATAATGACCTTTATTCTCCTTGGCTTCTCTTTTGCCTTTGGCATCGTTGACTACCCTGTATCCCTCCTGGATCCTTTCTCCTTTCTGGATTTTTGGGACACCGCTCTCTCCTGGTTCTCTCTCCCCTGCCTGTCCACTGGCTCTTTCTCATCTCCTTTGATGAGTTATCATTCCTGTCATATCCACTAACTGCAGTTATATCCTCTAGTTCTATCTTGTCCCCTCTTTTCTCTGCGCAGTCTCTTTCTTGGTGACTTTATCAACTCTCATCTCTATGCAGATGAGTCCTAAATCCAAGATCTCGATTTCCAGTCTTGTCTCTCTCCTCAGCTGTAGTCCCATATCACCAATTATGTGACATTTCAAACCGAATGTTCCAAAAGCATCTGAAACTCAACATGTCCAAAACAGAACTTACTGTCTTTCTCCACAAATCCTTCCCTCTTTCTGACTTCCCTATTACTTTTAAAGGTACTACATGATATCATTGTAAGGGCGGTGGAAAGTGACAGCATAGTCAATAAAATGGTGGAGTACGGATGGAATTATTGTGCTGGAGATCTTTAAACCTAAGAGAGAGATACCTTTCTGAATGTGAAGTCCTATGTGTCCTGAGGATTCTAGAATTTTAAGCATTGCCAGGGCCATGTTGGAAGCCTTTCCAGCTTTGCAGGATCAGCCAGGGCTTTTACTTTGCCGGCTTAACCTTTGAGAATACATCATCACCCCCATACTACAATGAGGCTTCAAGGTAGTTCTTTACCTTAGCAGCCCAGTGACAGACTCCATATCTGTCATTCTAGGACCAGCCTAGCTAAGTGCTGAGAGACTCACTATCAGGTTTGTCACAGAGTGATGAATAAATTGGCCACAATAGCTCTCAGAGACCATCTAGAAATTTGTAGAGAGCTAGAGATCAGAGTTAAAGGGAGTACCTTCAATGATAAAACTCCATATCCTCCAACTCCTTATGTGAACAGTCTTAATAAGTCCACCATCACTTCTTATCATTCAATGAAACTGGTCTAATTTCCTGTTACTATGTCACTATGCCAAGGCCTCATGATGGACATAGTTTTTAAGCATGTTAAAATAATGAAAAAGAAGGAATCACAGAGTTAGACCAAAGGAGAATGATCAAGTTTGAACCTGGAGGAGAAAGAACCTCTTTCTTATGGAGAATGTTTTCTGATGACATACACAAAAAGTGGCAGTAGAGAGTCATCAGTTCCATCGTATAGTCTGCTATACTGGGCAATAAAACCAGATACTTTTCTGTCAATGTCCATTTTTTTCCTGGTAAAAGTAGCATAAAATTCTTTATTTTGGCCTCTTTTTCTCCCCCAAATATGGTCAGAAATAACTACCTGCTCATACAATAGTTAGTCATTCATCTATTTTTGTTCATCAGGCAAATATTTATTAGAGGGTCTACTACATGCAAGGTCCCGTGCTCCTGCTTAAAATTCAGTAGGGGATATGGCCAGCCACAAAATACCAAAAGACAAGGCAGCCTGTGATATGGACCTCACAAACATCTTAGTTTGTTTGGGGCTAGGATTGTTAAAAGTGGCAGAGTCGACGATCTAATTGGCTGTGTAATATTAAGCAAGTCATCATTCTGGGCCTCGGATCTCTAAGATTCTTTGAAAAATTACAGGGCCCTTAATTGTCACTTGCGTGTAGTACCTGGCTGATGGAAGATGCTTGGTGATTGATTATGAAACTGGGCAGCCCTTTTCTGGTAAATGACATATTATATCTCTTTTCTATCTGTGATGTTCCCCAGAACAGCTGAAAGGATAACTCATATTACATAGAACTTTATGGTAACTCAGGTGTCATAGGCAAGACTTTACCCCAGGGCAACTAATTTAGAAGGTGCTCACCCAGTACTTTACTGACATTTTCCTTGCTGCTACCACTGAGGCCATTGCCAGAATCCTGGTCTCTTCTACAGGATGCTTCTCTTTCCCTGTCTCCCCTGCTCAGCTCTGTTCATATGTGGTCATATGCTCCCTTTTGCACTTTCTTTTCTGATCAAAATTTGCCAGTCTCACCAGGATCCTCTCTCTGTTGTTCAGTTCTCTTCTTCCCTGTGAAGATAAGAGCCAGGGATGTAAGCTAAGGATTAGTTAGTAGTTAACTGGTTCTAGGGACTAAGGAAGAAGTCCAGAACCTCAAGGCAGGTTAGGCAGAGGTACGTGCCCTCCACCTGTGCTTAAGAGGCCCTGAAGCTAGAAGACTAACTGATCAGGTTGAGAGAATCAGTTACCAGGAGGAAGCTGCCCACATACCTGGATCTCAGGATACCTGGCTCCATGCCGGCTTCTGCAAGACGGTGCTGCACAAGGCTAAACACCATCACTTTGTCCTTATCTGGGCTCCTGGTAGCTGAAAAGCAGAAATTCCACAAGGCCCAGAGGGAACCGAACCTACAGCACACTGTCTGTATGAACTCTCCTTCACTGTACTCTGGCTCTGCCCCCCCAAGTTGTAGGTCAGTGGTAGATAGAAATGGGGACCACTGAACCGTATATGAGGATTCCTTCATTTGACTTTGTTTTAAAATGTAATATAGTCTGGTTTTTTTTTTAATGTATTTTGTCAACTATTTCCCAATTACATGTTAATTTGGTTCAGGTCATACTCAGTATTTTTGGTCTCATGCAGCCCATGGGTCCTGTGTTTGACACTTTAGTTGTAGGTGGCTCTCATCTAGTTTGATTCACAGTACAAAGATAGTAGATATGATTATTGGTTGTTAGGTGGCTAATAAATATATACAGGATGCCAGTCTAAGCCATGTTTGCTGAGAAGCTAGGTTCTGAATTGCAAAGGGCACCAATGACTCCACATTCATCATGGCCTACGGACAACACTAAGTTTCCAGTTGACCATAAAGAGCATTATCATTATGAAGATTGTCTGGAAGCCCTGAGGGTCTAAGCATTTTTCTTTGATAGCAAATCATACAAAGCCTTTGTGGGTTTGGATGACTACCAGAATGTCAGTTGAAAGATCAGTAAAACACCTATTAAGACAGGAATTCCACCAACTGATTTATGAGCATTGCTATTACATTGAAGAAGAAAAAACAGTTTAAAATGTAAATAGGATTATGACTTGTACCTTCTATGGCAGGGGAACAGTGCTAAGAAAAGGCATGTGGTTCAAAAGAGGCCAATGTGTATGAAGAGTCATCTTAAAACAAAGACCGCTGGAAGAGGCACAAACTGTCAAATCCAGCTAAATCTGTAGATACTGTCCAGGTTGTCTGTTGCTATAACCTTCTTAATCAAAGCCATTTCCATCTGTCTCACAGAATCCCTATTAAGTAGTTTTTGAATAACAAATGGACCAAAAAGGCAGAAACGTTGAGGTCGTAAGATCGTAGGATCATTGACTCAAAAGACCAAAGAGTCCATCTAATCCAACCTCTTCATTTCGCAAATGAAGAAACCAAGCCCAGGATATAGCTTCTCCCCACTAGCTGCAGCCCAGATCCTCCACCCCAACTTTGTCCTAGATGAAAATTTTGCTAGTTATAATTCCATGTTTTAACAGATTGTAAAGTATTTTTCTTCCAACCACCTTCCAAGGGAAGTATTGTGTCTTAGGTGGCACTAGACTGAGAGTCTAGGAGACTTGAATTTGAATCCTGCCTCAGATACTTACTAGCTGTGTGTCCCTGGGCAAGTCACTTAACTGCTCTCAGCCTTAGTTTCCTCATCTGGAAAATGGGGTTATCTCATAGAATGTTTGTGAGGATCAAGTGAAAAAACATATTTAAAGTATTTAGCAAAATTTAAAGCTCTATATAAATCCTAGCTATTATTATTATTAATAATAATATTTCCATTTTACAAATGAGTAAGAGTTTAGGGCATGATGAGCACAGGACTCTAAGCTGAGCTAGAATTGTGACTATCTGACAGGCAAAGCTCTGCTGGTGGGTGGGGGGGAGGGGAAGAAAACACACCTCCTTTTCCTAGTTGTCATTTAAAGTAAAACTAGCCTTCAATTAATTCATGATCTCATGCATACTGATGGCTATACATCCATGTCTTCTCATTTTGTCAGCTTTTTGTCTATGTCCTCTCACAAATCCTTTATAGAGGATCTACTCAAACTCCTTGAAACTGGGTCAGAGGTTCTTAACTTGGGGTCCATGGACCTCATAGATTTCAAGGGATCTATGAATTTGGTTTTTAAAGACTATCTTGCTAACCTTATTTCAACATAATTGGTTTCCTTTATAGTCCTGTGTGCTTTACTTATACTTCTAAAAACGTTATTCTAAGGAGTGGTCTATAGGTTTCACCAGACTACCAAAAGTGTCCATGACATAAAAAGGTTAAGACCTACCTACACAAGTCTTTCAATGATCTGTGAACTCCATTGTAAGCATTCAGACTTTCCATCCCTTTTCTCCCCTCATTCTCTGGCCTACCTCATACATTTCCTAGATAATATCTTTTAAGACACTCCTACGGGTGAGTTATGGTTGGTAATACGCTACTGTCTACTTACACCCGCCATATTGCCTTTTGGGTCCTGAAACTTTGATTCTTAGGAGACTATGCTGTTATATACTCCATGGCCATGGAGCATCACTAGAGAAATACTATCTGTCCTATGACAAGCAGTTGGCTGGGCAGCACACTCAGTTGGTTCATCAATGCATACATCTCAGACAAGCACTACAAATGGAGAATGATCGAGGCCTATGATAAAATAGGAGGAAGCATAGGGTGGATTACATTTCTGTAACTACCATCTTAAACTTGTTCCACCTCATTAAAAAACCCAATGTGTTTTATATAGCATTAACATTTACTATACAAAAATGTCCATACTCACGATCTATCCAGTCTAATATTGTCTCTGATAATATCACTAGAGAAGTTGTTATATAAAGGGATGATTGTCCTTCTCACTAGAGTTTTTAATATAGAATATGCAGCTGAAACCAGTATCAGAAACACGTTTACTATGAAAAGTTTCTTAATAGATTCTCCTTTAATCTGACTCACACCCATGCAATGTTGTCTCACTGAGATATTTGGTTTTCTAGCATGCTATTTTTCCTCTTTATTGAAGTAGTAGCTACTCATAAAGACTCTTATTCTAAAGAGGTTGCAGTCAATCGAAAATTCCATCTCTAGCCTTGGAAGGAGTCCCACGTAACTGCTAACTCACTCTCTTTTTTTGTTTCTTTTTCGGTGTCTCTAAGAGTTATTGATTTTTGGCAAACCACATGACATCTATATGAGAGAAATTAAAGGCATTCTCGAAAGCTTCTCTGAACTCTTCTATAATTTATAAGCTATTGATCGCACACATTGTACTTTTACCTTGAAATGTTCTAGTAATTTCATATGCAGAGTCATCCCTGGGGTGCATACCCAGCATAGGGAGGCAAGTTTGTCGTCAATGACTATGGGAAGTGGTTCGTTCTATTTTCAAAACCTAATCGTGAGGAAGTTCTTCCATATATTGAACTGAAATCTTTTTATCCATTGTTTTCTGAAACTATATAGAATGTATATAGAATAACCCTTTGAAAATCTGAGGATGACTATTATTCCCTCCCCTCCCCCAGCTTACTCATGTTTATAATTTCTTTTCAAAGCACTTCAAGGCCGTCCTTGATGTCCACTTTAATTTTACCTACATAAAAATTTGCAGCATTAGGAGAGGAAGGCCAAATCACATAATTTACCATTTTGAGAAGCAATGTAGCAAAATAGGATTAGCCCTTAACTTGGAATCAGGGAACCTGGGTTTGGAACCTATCAAATCCTACTCCGCAACCTGCTATGGGAAGTCAAAACCACTTGCAGTTTTACTTTCCTCATCTGAAAGGTTGGACCACATGGCCTCAGGTCCTTTTCAAGTTCTAAACATATGATCTTCTGTCCTGGTTATGTGCAAAAATCTTATGTCTCCAAATAGACTATAAGCATCTTGGGCAGGGAATTTTCTCCTTTAACCTCCTCTCTAGTTTTTGTTCTCATCCTCTTGTCTTTGCCTACACCAGATTGCCTTAATTTCTATTAAAGCATTTACTGTTCAATCTGATGAGCCTTGTATTAGTTAACTTGTGAGCTGTTTCTTCCGGTGACTTTTCTTCAGGAACTTTTCATCTGTTGTAATTGCTCATCAGACTAGAAGTTTTTTCCTCCTCCTCTTCTTTGCCCATTTCCCTTTCTTTATGTGAATCTATTTTATTCCCAGATCCTTCAATTGGTCCCTTTCTTTTCTCTCCTATTGTCTTTCTTTCTTTCTTTTAAAAATCTTTTTGTGTAAGGGAGTGAGATTGAAGAGCTGGGCCCTTTCTAGTCTCTCATTCTGGCATCCAATTTAAAACTCTGAGATTCCTTTCTACAGAGACTACCAGTTTTGTGAATCACTGGATATCAGTTTTTCATTCCAAGTCAGTTTCCCTTTATGAAGGCCTACCAGCTGGCTATTTTCTACTTATGACACATAAGTTAATTTGAACGTCACCTTAAATGAATAGCATCAGGAAGGTAAGAGCTAAAATGAAACAGTAAGTGTGGGCAGGCCTGGGAAACACCCCACAGTCTGACAAACAACAAGGTGGATTTTGAAAACATTCAGATTTAAATTAATGCAGGGGTTACTAGTCATAGTGGGAGAGCTCTCCATTTGTGAATCCAAACATTCATATTCATTAGACTGAATAACAATTTTTTTCCATCTGCTAGAGCTAGAAGCAGCCTTTAGAAATCATCAGATTTCTATGATAAAATTTCATTTTAGGATCATAGGTTTAGAGCTGGGAGGGACCTTGGAAACTGCCTGGCGCAACTTCCTCATTTTTATAGTTGAGGAAATGGAGGCCTAGGGAAGTGGCTGACCCAAGGTCACACAGATATTAAATGACAGAGCTGAGATATCAAATCCAACTACCTCATTTGACAAATGAGGAAAAATTGAAAAGTGCCAAAGTAAAAATAAATTTTTAAAAAATAGCATATATGTGTATGTGTGTATGTACAAATAAACAAATGTTCTTTTAGATTACTGATGCAACTATTCTCATCCACCATCATGTCTAATTGAGAGATGCATGTATGTGTCACCATGATCTTCTTAGGAAAAAATGCAAAATGAATGAACTCATCATCTTCCCTTTAAATTTGCTCCTCTTCCCAAATCTCTTATTCCAGTTGCTAGCTCTTTGGTGCTCCTTACCCTCACTCTCCATACCTAATAAGGTGCCAAGTGCTATGAATTCTATCTCTGTAACAACTTTTGCATTTGTCCCATTCTCTCTTCTTGTGCTGCTCCTACCCTGGTTCAGGCCCTTCTTACCACTTTCTCGGATAACTTTTGTTGTTCAACCATTCCAGTCATGTCCCCATTTGGGGTTTTCTCAGCAAGGACACTGGAGTAGTTTGCCATTTCTTTCTCCAACTCATTTTAACAGATGAGGAAACTGAGGCAAACAGGGTTAAGTGACTTGCCCAGAGTCATAGAGCTAATAAGTGTCTGAGGCCAGATTCAAACTCAGGAAGATGAGTCTCCCTGCCTTCTGGCCAGGCAGTCTATCCACTGAACCACCTATCTGCCCAGCTAATTCTAATAGCCTTCATTCAGATTGGTCTCATTGCCTCCAGTCTTTCCCTTCTCTGATCAATTTTTCATGCAGCTACCTAAGACGCAGGTCTAACCATGTTATTCTTTCACTCAAGGGCTTTCGGTGTTGTCTTATTATATACAAAAGAAAATAAACACTCATCAGCCTGGTATTTAAGGTCATCCACAATCTGACTTTAGCCCTATGTCTTCCATCTCATTTTGCATTACACCCTTCATGTGCCCTATGTGCCAGCCAACCTGGACTACTAGCAGAGCTGTCTTAACTCTGCAGATGGTCTCCTGTCTCCATACATTTGCACAGGCTATTTCTCCATGCTTGGAACACACTCCCTCTTCCTCTCTCGTTTCCCAAATCCTTCTCTTCTTTAATGCTCAGCTCAAATGCCTCCTATTAGCAACTTTTCCTGAGTTTTCCAGATTGACACAAGCTAAAAAGACAGTCTTTACCCTCAAGGAGGGTAGCAACACATCAAGGAAAGCAGAAAGGGGTGTCTGGGCAGGAGGGGATATTCATGCAGGGGGAAGGCTGGTGGGGAGGTTGTAGAGAAGTCCAGAGAGTGAAGGGTGGAGCCAGAAGCAGAGTGATCAAGGCCAGGGTTCTTCATGCCATAGTGGTTAAGGTCATCTACCAATCAGAAGAAAGAGCCATAGCGCCAAGGTGAGAAAGTTGGGGCAAGGAGGTGGACAAGACCAGAGCACTGATGACTAAAGCCTTCTCACTTAGAGCACTTTGGATCTCTCTTTTACTCCCATCACAATCCACCTTGTTCACTTTTCTATACACATCATACCACCATCCTCTCCCTAGTGAATTATAAGCTCTATTAGTGCAGGAGTTATCACTTTTTCATCACTGTACTTAGCACGATACCTTGCATGAAGAGAGTGTTTGTGGAAGCAAATTGGACAAGTCCATTTTCCTCTTGGTTTGGCAGAGATCAAGCTGACACATTGCTTCTGGGAACAGCAGACTCCTATAAGGAAGTAAATTCGGCTTCAGGCCTATATGCCAGTCTTTTGTACAAAGGTGGGCTCCTAAGATGTCCCTCTGGTAATAAGGAATTAGCATACTCACCAGAGCTTTGGACAGTCAAAAGGCAACATCAAAATGTTTGAGCATCTGGGTCAGACACTGAAGTAGAGACAGATAGGAAAGAGGTACAGAAAGGAAGGTGAGAGGACTCTAAGAACAAAACACCTTCTTTGCAATTCTTTCTAGAAGTTGGGTAAGAAAGTCACTAAACAGCTACTGAAAAGCCAGCTTTAGGGCATATCCAAGCCTACTCTCATATAGTTAGTTACTCTCAAACTGAGGATTTCTTAAATGCCTAATATTGGAATATTTGGACTGCAATTTAAGGAATCTTTTTGGTAAAGTAAAGAATCTTTTCATCAAGTGAATGACCATTTTCAAATGTAGGAGTTCTTTCTTTTTAAAATTTATTTATTTAACATATTTAGTTTTCAGCATTGATTTTCACAAGAGTTTGAATTACAAATTTTCTCCCCATTTCTACCCTGCTCCCCACTCCAAGATGACATATATTCTGGTTGCCGTGTTCCCCAGTCAGCCCTCCCTTCTGTCACCCCACTCCCCTCCCATTCCCTTTTCCCTTCCTTTCTTGTAGGGCAAGATAAATTTCTACGCCCCATTGCCTATGTATCTTATTTTCTAGTTGCATGCAAAAACTTTTGTTTTTGTTTTTGAACATCTGTTTTTAAAACTTTGAGTTCCAAATTCTCTCCCCTCTTCCCTTCCCACCCACCCTCCCTAAGAAGTCAAGCAATTCAACATGGGCCACATGTGTATCATTATGTATAAGCCTTCCACAATACTCATGTTGTGAAAGACTAACTATATTTTGCTCCTTCCCAACCCATCCCCCTTTATTGAATTTTCTCCCTTGACCCTGTCCCGTTTCCAAAGTGTTTGTTTTTGATTACCTCCACCCCCATCTGCCCTCCCCTCCATCATCCCCCCCCTTTTTTAATCTTCTTCCTCCTTTTTTCCTGTGGGGTAAGGTACCCAATTGAGTATGTATGGTATTCCCTCCTCAGGCCAAATTTGATGAGAGCAAGATTCACTCATTCGCCCCTCACCTGCCCTCTCCCTTCCTCCCACAGAACTGCTTCCTCTTGCCACCTTTATGCGAGGTAATCCACCCCATTCTATCTCTCTCTCTATCTCCTTCTCTCAATACATTCCTCTCTCATCCCTTAATTTGATTTTATTTCTTTTAGATATCTCCCCTTCATCTTCAACTCACCCTGTGTCCTCTCTCTCTCTCTCTCTCTCTCTCTCTCTCTCTCTATATATATATATATATATATATATATATATATATATACACATACATATATACATACATACACATTCACTTATATATATATATATATATATATATATATAAATATATATAATATGCATGTTCCCTTCAGCTACCCTAATACTGAGATCTCACGAATCATACAGGTCATCTTTCCATGTAGGAACATAAACAGAACAGTTCAACTTTATTAAGTCCCTTATGATTTCTCTTTCTTGTTTACCTTTTCATGCTTCTCTTGATTCTTGTGTTTGAAAGTCAAATTTTCTATTCAGCTCTGGTCTTTTCACTGAGAAAGCTTGAAAGTCCTCTATTTTATTGAAAAATCCATATTTTGCCTTGGAGCATGATACTCAGTTTTGCTGGGTAAATGATTCTTGGTTTTAATCCTAGCTCCATTGACCTCCGGAATATCGTATTCAAGCCCTTCGATCTCTTAATGTAGAAGCTGCCAGATCTTGGATTATTCTGATTGTGTTTCCACAATACTCAAATTGTTTCTTTCTGGCTGCTTGCACTATTTTCTCCTTGATCTGGGAGCTCTGGAATTTGGCAACAATATTCCTAGGAGATTTCTTTTTGGGATCTATTTGAGGAGGCTATGGGTGGATTCTTTCAATTTCTATTTTGCCCTGTGACTCTAGAATATCAGGGCAGTTCTCTTTGATAATTTCTTGAAAGATGATATCTAGGCTCTTTTTTTGATCATGGCTTTCAGGTAGTCCAATAATTTTTAAATTCTCTCTCCTGGATCTATTTTCCAGGTCAGTGGTTTTTCCAATGAGATATTTCACATTGTCTTCCATTTTTTCATTCCTTTGGTTCTGTTTGATAATATCTTGATTTCTCATAAAGTCACTAGCTTCCACTTGCTCCCATCTAATTTTTAAGGTAGTATTTTCTTCAGTGGTCTTTTGGACCTCCTTTTGCATTTGGGTAATTCTGCCTTTCAAGGCATTCTTCTCCTCATTGGCTTTTTGGAGCTCTTTTGCCATTTGAGTTAGTCTATTTTTTAAGGTGTTGTTTTCTTCAATGTATTTTTCAGTATTTTTTTGGGTCTCCTTTAGCAAGTCATTGACTTGTTTTTCATAGTTTTCTCTCATCCTTCTCATATCTCTTCCCAATTTTTCCTCTACTTCTCTAACTTGCTTTTCCAAATCCTTTTTGAGCTCTTCCATGGCCTGGGACCAGTTCATGTTTTTCTTGGAGGCTTTTGGTGTAGGCTCTTGCACTTTGTTGACTTCTTTAGGTTATATATTTTGGTCTTTTTTGTCAGCAAAGAAAGAATGCAAAGTCTGAGACTGAATCTGGGTGTGTTTTCTCTGCCTGGCCATATTCCCAACCAACTAACTTGACCCTTGAGGTTTTCAGCGGGGTATGACTGCTTGTAGACTAAAGAGTTCTATGTTCCACGTTTGGGGGGGATGCGCCAGCTCTGCCACACCAGCACTCCTCCTTCCCCAGGAACCCCCAACCCGGACTGGGCTTAGATCTTCCGCAGGCTGTGCACTCCTGCTCTGATGTGCCACTTAATTCCTCCCAGCAGGTGGGCCGGAAACAACTGCAGCTGTAGCTGCCCTACCTCCGCTGCCCCGGGGGCGGTGGCCGAACCTCGAACTCCTTCCACTCCCGCAGCTTTTCCCACTAACCTTCTCTGTTGTCTTTGGTGTTTGTGGGTTGAGAAGTCTGGTTAACTGCCGCAGCTCACTGATTCAGGGCGCTAGGGCCCGCCCCGCCTGGCTCCTGGTCTGGTTGGTCCGCGCTGCTCATGCTGGGCTCTGCTCTGCTCCCAGCTCCCATCTCCCAGCTCCATGTGGGATAGACCTCACCCAGAGACCATCCAGGCTGTCCTGGGCTGGAGCCCTGCTTCCCTCTGCTCTTTTGTAGGTTCTGCAGTTCTAGAATTGGTTCAGAGCCATTTTTTATAAGTTTTTGGAGGGACTCGGCGGGGAGCTCATGATAGTCCCTGCTTTCCAGCTGCCATCTTGGCTCCGCCCCCTAAATGTAGGAGTTCTTAACCTGGGGTTCATGAACTAAAAAAATTATTTTGCTAACTACATTTCAATATAATTGGTTTCCTCTGTAATCTTTGATCCAGTGACAATGGCTCTTCTATGAAAAAGACACTCTCAGTTCTGAGAATTTTCTCTGGCTGTCCTCCATGCTTGGAATACTCTCCCTTTCCAACTCTACCTACTGACTTCTCTGCCTTCCTTTAAGTTCCAACTAAAATCCCATCTTTACTGGAAGTCTTTTCCAACCTCTCTTAATTCTAGTGCCTTCCATCTGTTAATTCTTTCCTTTTTGTCATGTATATAGTTTGCTTTGTATATATTGTTTGCATGGTATCTCCTTCATTAGATTGTAAGCTCCTCGAGGGCAGGAACTGTCTTTTGCTTCTATATCCCCAGCTCAGTACCTATAGTTCAGGGTCTGGAACATAAAAGGTCTTTAATACATTTTTATTGATTAGTCAAACTGAAAAGACATTTGGTCTCGGGTTACTATAAGCTCTCTCAAATATGCTTTACAATCTTAGGGAAAAAAAAGAAATTCAATCTTGTCAGTTAATATCCTATAAATATTTTGTATATATAAACCATAAAACTGTGTGCTGTAGTAGAAAGAACAATTGTTCTTGGTCTCAGAGGACCTAGATTTTAATTCCCCTTCTGATATTGTTTAGCTGTGTGACTATGAGCAAGTCATAACCTCTCTGAGCCTCAATATTCTGATATGTAACAATATAATAAAAATGACAATTTACCTAAATTAATTTACTTATTCAGTGCCATATCAGCTTACCTGGGAATTATTTTAGAAAGCTACAAAACATAATAACAAAATTTATCTGGAAGAACAAAAAGTCAAGAATAGCAAAGGAATTAATGAAAAAATAGGAAGTTAGCCTACCAGTACCAGATTTCAAACCATATTATAAAATGGTAATCATCAAAACAGTCTGGTGCTAGCTAAGAGATAGAATGGTCAACTGGTGGAATAGAGTAGGTGCACGATACACAGAAGGAAGTGACCACAGTGATCCAGTACTTGATAAACCAAAAGATCCAAGCATTTGGGGACAAGAACTTACTCTTTGACAAAAATGCTGGGAAAATAGGAAAGCAGCTTGGCAGAAACTAAAAATAGACCATATGATATATCGAGGTCAAGGTATAAGGTAAAAAATGGGTAGAAGATTTAGATATTAAGGATGCTATCATAAACAAATGAGGAGAGCATGGAAAAATTTACCGGTCAGATCTATGTGTAAGAAGAAAGGATAAAAGGAAGGAAAATAGATAATTTTTATTACATTCAATTTAAAAACTTTTACACAGATAAAACCAATGCAGCTAAAATTAGAAGGAAAACAAACAATTAAGGGAAATTTTACAGCAAATTTCTCTGATAAGGTGGCGTTTCTCATAGTAGAGAGAGAACCGAGCCAAATTCATAAAAATAAGAGACATCCCCCAACTGAGAAATGGTTGAAGGATACGAACAGGTGGTTTTCAGAAGAAGAAATCGAAGCTCCCAGTAGCCATATGAAAAAATGCTCTAAATCACTGTTCTTTAGAGAAATACAGAATGAAACAACTTTGAGGTACCGCTTCACATCTATTAGATTGGCTAACAATACAGAAAAAGAAAAGAGCAAATGCTGGAGGGGATGTGGAAAAACAGAGACATTAATACCCTGTCGGTAAAGTTATGAACTGGTCCAGTCTTTCTGGAAAACAATTTGGAATTATGCCCAAAGGTCTATAAAATTTGGTATACTCTGACCCAGCAATATCACTGATAGGTCTGTATCTCAAAGCGATCAAAGAAAAAGGAAAAGGACCTATATTATAGCAACTCTTTTTGTGTGGCAAAGAATCGGGAAATGAGGGGATGCCCATCAACTGGGAAATGACTGAACAAGTTGTGGTCTATGATTATGGTGGCATACTGTTGTGTTATAAGAAATGATGAACAGGATGGTTTCAGAAAAACCTGGGAAGACTTACATGAACTGAAACGAAGTAAAGTGAGAAAAACCGGGAGATCATTGTGCATGATAACAACAATGTTGTAATGATGAACAACTGTGAAAAACTTGGTTACTCTGATGGATATGATGATCCAAGACAATTCCAAAGGACCCATGATGAAACAGTGCTATCCACATAGAGAGAAAGCACTGATAAACTCTGAGTGCAGATTGAAACATCCTTTTTTCATTTGATTTTTCTTGCTCTTTTTTGGTAATACTGCTAATATGGAAATATGCTTTACATGGCTTCACATGCAGAATTGATAGCATATTGCTTACCTTCTCAATGGGTGAGGGAGGGGCTAGAGAAAGGGAGAAATTTTTAAAGATGAATGTTCAGAAATAATAAAATTTTAAAATATCCTAATATGTTAAATGAGATTATATCTTATAGGGTTCTCTAAAAACTTTGTAAACTGTAAAAATGAATGTGAGCTCTTACAACCACCTACAAAATCTACTTGGAAGTGCTATCAGTTTTCCAAAGAATTAAACTGTTTAAATGGAAGAATTACCTTGCCTCTAGAGTAATGGTCTTAAATGTCAGTAGTGTATGCTCTGAGGAGTGTGCAAGACAATCCATTAGGTTTCAGGAAGAAAATATTACATCTTATATTTCTTTATTTTAAATATAAAAGAAAAAAGATTTGTTAATATGTAATATACAAATGAACACTAGTGCCCTCACTAGGTCTATATGGTAGATGGTTATGATGTCACATAATATATATAAGGTATCCTGCTGGAAGAATAAATGAATGAACAAAAAATTTATTTATTAAATGCTTACTATGTGGCAAGCACTGGAGATACAAATAGAAAAGCAATATACTCTCTGCTCTCCTAGAGCTCACCTTCTAATAGAGGGAGACAACACATGTAGAAGAGTCCAGCTGCAGAGGAGATGGTAATGATCTTCTCTAGTCTTCATTTCCATTGATAAAACCATACCTGCCTCTGATGATGAACCATTTAACAGTGCCTAGAGCTTTGGCGGCAAGAACTTCCTTTTTTGTGTATTCAGTAGCTATGGCCATTGAGAAGTTGGGGACTGTAACACCCTCACACGTAGTTGCCTGGTCTGTCTCCAAAGAGGGTTGCACTGCTGCACTGTGGCTACAGGTACTGGGCTAGAAGCAGAGCCAGAGGTCTGGAGGTGTGCTGCCTTGAGATATTGGCCAATGATAGTATGAAGCCATCACCATTAACCAGACATTTAGCAATCCCAAGGAACCAAGCCTCTGTGAGTACGGGGAGCCCCACCATCCCTGCTAAGGTGCCTTGAGGAAGATACAGGAGGTAGCATGTTCCAGGTGAGCCAAACCACTGCCACCACTTCAACTTCAGACAGCCCCTGCCCCAGTAAAGTTAACCTAGGTCAGAGATGGGATTCAGCAGATTCTCATTGGTTAGGCTGAACTGATAACCTAATTTTAAGTTGAGTTTGGCAAACCGGTTGTTAAAATGGCACTTATAATCAGGGTTCTCTCTAAGGTGGGCACAAATTTACATTCCTTACTCTTTTTTTGAGTTTTCTATCCAATGCTGTGTTCATTTATTTCATACTTACAAAAAGAATCACCTGCACCTTGTCCCTTCCCAGAAAAATGGTCATTAGGGCAGACGTCACCTGTACCACATCACAACTCTAATTATGACAACTATGTTGCTCAGTAATTGTACCAGAATTAACCTGTCCTCATTTGGTTTTTAATTTTTAAATGTTTGTAAAAGGGACTGTTTTTCCGGGAAGGGACGAGGGGTGGGAGATTCTTTTTGTAGGTATGAAATAGGTGAACACAGCATTGGATACCAAACTTTAAAAAAATGGTCATTAGGGTAGAGAACCGGTTAATTTATTTGAGTCCCACCACTTCCCTAGGTCCCTGCACTCCAAACTCCCAGCACTCCCCACCCCAGGCCACTGGCACTAATTCCACCCTAGCACCTGCATTCTTTGTCCATGAGAGCAATCCTTTTGCAGACTGATCAGGCAACTGTCTCTGCAGGTGTTGCAGTCTCTGCCTCCTCAGCAACCACAACTACTCTAAACCCAGAAAAGAATGTTCTCATTACCAAAGTCTTTGGCAGTATCAGATGGTTCAACATCAGAAGTGAGTATGATTATTAATGGAAATTAAAAGTAAAGAAGATGTATTACTGCTTTGCCACCGGACCTCTCCATCTGCTTTGCAGCTGCTCTTCCCTACATGTCTTGTTTCCCCTTATTAGGTTGTGAGCTCCTATACTATGGTGATGTAAGAAACATAAAATAGCAATAAAACCTGTCTCGGTATCCCTCCTTTTCTCTTCTCATATAACGAAGACAAATCCTTTTAAAGAAGAAAAAAGAGGAAAAGAAAAAAATAAAAACTATTCAATACATTGATTGGAAATATTTGCAATTCTGTCACATTTCTGGGCGTTCCACCTTTGTAAAAGAGTGGCGGAGGAATCTTTCCATATCTTTTCTTTGGAAGCATGCTTGTTCTCTGAATTTGTGCAATATTCACCTTCAGTCGTTTGTGGCCGTTGTTCGTCCTGTTTACTTTGTTTCGGGTATTGCGTACTTTGTTTTCTAGGCTCTGCTTACTTCGCTCAGCATCAGTTCATGTAAATCTCTCCATAATTCTCTGTCTTCATCATTTCTTACAGCACAGTTACATGTTCTTTTCATTCACGTACCACAATCTGTTTACCCATCTCCCAATCACTGGGTATCTACTTTGTTTTCAATTCTTTGCTACTACAAAAAAGTGCTGCTATTTTTTCGTGTTTGTGGTGACTTGATTCTTACTAATGACCTCCTGGTGTAAATGCTTAGTAGTAGAATCATGAAACCAATGGATATGGATATTTGCGACTTAGTCACTGTATTTGGGTAATTCAAAATTGTTTTCCGAAATGGTTGTATTCATACACAGCACATTCAGTAATGCACTGGTGCACTTATCTTCCCATAATTCTTCCAACATTGACTATTCTCATTATTTGTCATCTTTGCTAATTTGTTTTTAATTGCATTTACAACTCAGATGACAAATTTTTATCTTAGAAATTCACTGCAAATATTTTTCCCCATTTGATAACTTCTTGACTTAGATGCATTCATTATGTTTGTGCAGAAACTTTTCAATTTCATGTAATCAAAATTATGCATCTTAACTTTTGTAATTGTCTCTATTCCTTATTTGCTTAAGAATACATTCTATTTTTTTGAGGGGAGAAGGCAGGGCAATTGGGGTTAAGTGACTTGCCCAAGGTCACACAGCTAGTAAACGTGTCAAGTGTCTGAGGCCGGATTTGAACCCAGGTCCTCCTGACTCCAGGGCCAGTGCTCTACTCACCACACCACCTAGCTGCCCCTAGAATACATTCTTTTTACCCAGAACTGTGAAAATGATCTGCTTCTCTTCTAATTTTTATAGTATTATCTTTAATATTCAGGTCACATTTCCATTTTGAATATACTTTAGAATAACATACAAGATGTTGGCCTAAGCAAATGAACTTGTTATTAATAGTCATTTAGTTTTCCCATTAGTACCTGATTAAAAATATGTAACTGTTTACTCATACATAATGGTTCTTAAAATCCAGAATATGGCTAAACACCACAGGGAGTGCGCAAGGCCAAGCGATCCCTAGCTCCAAACTATGCTAGCTCCAGGCACTGACACCCTTGCTAAAGTTGACACCAATGTGCCAGTACTTGAAATACTTTAGCTATGAACAGCACAGAAATTCTCCCCCTCTTCCTTGAGTTAGGATATTCTTTCAAACAGCCCCATGGGAATGTTGCAGAGGACCCAGGGCTATCAGTGAGCTTGATCTACAGAAGTAGTGGCTGTCTGCTTTGGTTACAGTGGGTACTCTTTTGATGGTTCACCCGCATTCTCATGATCAGATTCATAAATAAAAGGGAGGATAAAAGGAATTAAGTCTAGAGTTTAAATTGAGACTTGTGCACTCTTGCAAGGTTATAGAATTATCAGACACTCTAGTTCCTCCACCTCCATTCTGCCCCCCTCCCAGATTGTGCTGAGAGGAAAACAGTACCCTTCCTCCTTAAGAACTGGATCCAGTCTCTATCTCCCTGCACAACAGCTACCACAAATAGATTAGCTGATGGCTATCAAGTTCTTTATAATAACCATTTGAATAGCATTTAAAAAACGAACACCTAGGAAACAGATCATGTGAAATCTTGCATGTAAATGTTACAGAACAAAATAGGTTTCTTCTCTTCTCCCTATCACTGTCTAGGGTAGGATGTGGAAGGGAAGCTATAGGAATTAGTTTGGACTATTAAATGGAGGGTAGAGTATCTGACCAATGATGGAGATGGGGAAGCAAAGGTCTTAGGGGCCAGGTGTGTTTGTCTCACCTACCTCTGAGATCTTCTGGGTTTCTTCCCACTCAACTCTTATTCTCTGCTCATGGTCATTACTTTGCTCCATGCTCCCATATTCTATCAGTTCTGAATGATGCATCCCCTGTGTCAACCCTACAGGGTCCACATTCCACCTGCCCAATCTCTCCCTTTGATAGAAGTCCAATTGCAAAATCAAACCCACTGAAACTTGGGGTGAAGGTGGTGGGGTGGGATGGGGAACTCTAGGTATTGTCCGCCCTGCCTCAAACCAACATTTCCTTCTCCCTAGGTTTTCGGGGCCTCACCTGTGGGTGTGGCAAAGGCATGTTACCTAAACATTGTCAATTATATGCATTGTTGACATAAAATTCTCTACACAAACTCTATAGACAAACCACTAGAGGAGAATCAAGGATTCTGGTGCACCAAGTTACACTTTTCAAGTCTAAGGTAGCATACTATAATCACAGAAGCTTAAGAGTTAAAAGCCACCTATTGCCTAGTCCAGCTCCTACCCAAATCATCAATCCCATAATTTCCTGAAGAACTTCATTCTGAAACAGTCTCACTCTCCTGAGCCAGTCACATCCTGCTATAACTATGATCTGTTTCGAACCTTCTTCTATATCCCCTAAGATGTATTCTGTTAGAAGAATGTATTCTATTCTAATACATTCTATATCTGTTCTATCTATATTTGTCTATGTCTATATTCCATAATATCTATTATAATGCATTCTATAAGAATGTACTCTATTATAAGAAAAGAGGCAAAATTGGCAGCCTGCTCCTCAGCAGCTAGGCAATACTGCTTACTTAAGAGGGGTGAAGAATTAAAATAATAGTTTTCCAACTGGGTGCCCTGTCACTAGTCTCTTCTCATCCAGTGCCTCCTTCATGTAGTTGCTAAAATAATCTAATGCACTCTGACTATGACACCACTTTGTAAACAAAACAAAACCAAACCAAACCAACCCAACTTAGTTAATTCCCCGTTGCCTAGAGCTAGAGAATGAATTAAAAACTAATTAGCCTGGCATTTAAGAGACTCTACAATCTAGCTGCACCCCTGCTTTTCCAGTCTTATTTCAAGTTCCAGCCAAATTGAACCATAAGCTATTTCCCAAACCTGATTTTTCATTTCCTCCACTACGAATTTGCAAAGGCACTCCATTCTGTCCAGGCTCAGTTAGAAAAATAAAAAAATAAGGTCAAATACCTGGGGTTTCTAGGCACACAGGAAAACCTTACCCTGTGAATTTGCAGTGCATCTTGGTCTCACAATAAGGCAAACAGTCTAAATCTGTTTAAATGCAAAAGAAAAGAACATTTCTTTCTACTTGACACCAGCATTCTAATCACATAAATTCTATATTTCTTGTATTATTCAATATGAGATGATAGAAGGGAGGGCAGATACTTTTGAAAAGGGACAGGGTCAAGGGAGAAAAGTGAATAAGGAGGGGCAGGATAGGATGGAAGGAAATATAGTTAGCCTTTCACAACATGAGCATTGTGGAAGTGTTTTGCATAATGATATATGTGTGATCTATGTTGAATTGCTTACCTTCCTAGGGAGGGTGGGTGGGAAGGAAAGAGGGGAGAGAATTTGGAACTCAAAGTTTTAAAAGTAGATGCTTAAAATAAATTAAAAAAAATTTTTTTGCATGCAGCCGGGAAACAAGATATAGGGAATGGGGCATAGAAATCTATCCTGCCCTACAAGAAAGTAAGGGGAAAGGGGATGGGGCAGGGAATAGGGTGAAAGAGGGGAGGGCTAACTGTGGAATGAGGCAATCTGAATATATGCCATCTTGGAATGGGGAGAGGGTAGAAATGGGGAGAAAATTTGTAACTCGAAATCTTGAGGAAAGCAATGTTGAAAAGTAAAATATTAAATAAATTATATACAGAAAAAAACAATAAATTTGAAAAAAAGAAAGAATTCAGTCATTTGGCAAGTATCACTTTTAAAAACTCATAGAATCAACAGATGGAAAGCTTTTTTTGTTTTCTTTTGTTTTGTTTTGAATTACCTCCTTGGAACTGACATGTGAGACTGGGGAAAAAGAGCAACTGTACATATTTTTTTTGTGCCAGTTTCTCAGGATCCAGGAAGGTGTCCAAAGGAAAGTGTCCAAAATTGAAAGTTCTGGGTAGAGCATCCCTCCTATAATATATATGTTTTGGCCCTGAGGGTCAGACAGGCTGCACCCTCAGGGTTCTTTGGTACTTGGAGAGGCTTGTGGGTATCCCTTTTCTCTACCACCATGAGCTCAAGCCCTGACCAGCTGCGTTCCACCCATTTTAGGGGCCCAGTGACTAGCACTCCAGTTCTATTTAAACATTTAACAATGGGTAGCTTTTGCTATGAAGTATTTGATTCACAGATGTAACAAGAACAAACAAACATTTCCCTCCATCACCTCAGGGGCATAATTCCTCCATATACTCCTCCATATACTGCCTTATGTCTTTGGGAGGAATTAGGGTATAACTTAGCTCAATTGCCACGCAGCACTGATTCCAGGTCTACGTACCAAAGGGGCATTGCTGCTAGCTTCTGTTGGACTTCAGTGCTGAAGGTCTTTCCTAAGTATTACTCCATGATCCTTAGGTCATCAGGGTTGGGCTGGGTGCAACACCTGGCCTAGATTCCTGGCCTCCCAGATTTCTGTGGCCCATGCTCCAGGTGTTTGAAATTCCAAAGATTTGAGACTCTGCACTCTGCATCACAGGGTCTCATCTTGCACTGTGAGTAAAGGAATCACTTTGCTTCCCCATATTCTGATGCTGAAAAGAGAGAGGTAGCCACAGCCAAATCAGGCCCTTTTGAAGACACTGGAATGAAAAAAGGCTCCTCCCAGTTACAGAATGTGCACACGTGCACTCCCCTCACCTATCATCATGATTGTCCCAGAAGCAGCTCCCTAGCGTCCTCTATGTGGAGATGTATGTCCCAGTTCCCCATTACAAATGCATTTTCCCTTCATCTCTGTCTTTCAGAATCCTTTACTCCTTTCAAAACCTAGTTCAGATGCCAGTTCCAGTAGGTAGTCTTTCCTCATCTCCCTAGTTGAAATTGTTCTATTCCTCATTAAATTTTCTCAGAGGGTCTGTCTGGATCTCTCCTTTGCCTTTATCACACTCTAGCCTTGTGTTATTATACCTATCTGTGTAAGTCTCCAAGCCTCTTCCCCCAGTAGAACTTAAGCTATTTGAGAGTAAGGACTATCATTTTAATTTTTGTATCCCATTGACGAGCATGATGCCTTCCGTATTACTGGCAATTTTTTAAAAACTTGAACTGAACGGAATTGAACTGAAAAGATGAAAATAGGAGAAACTGACAGGATAGACTCAATATGAAAAAAACCACAATTATTAAATAGTAGAACTTCAGAGATCATCTAATCAAAGGAAGAGTCTGCTCTGTAGGGAAAAAGGCTCTCACATGTCAACAAAACAATATGCTAATTCATTTTACAACAGAAGGTAAACAAATAGAAAAAAGAAACATGGTGGCACTGTGTGTAGAGCTATAGCAGCCCTGTATCACCCATACATAGCTATAAATTGTTACAAATAATAAAGTGTAACATTGGTGGTGGATTCTATTTTTAAAAGCTATACATGACCCAACTTGTCAGAGAACAGCCGGTTTTCAGACATGTCAAGACACCCAGGTAAGGAACTGCTTATATTAACTAAAATGATTACTTTTAAAAAACATTTCTCTCTCTTGGTTTGTGGGATACCAGACAGGGTAAAAACGTAAATAAACAAAACTAATTCTATCCTAAATCCTTGAATAAAAGCTGTAGAAAGCCTAAAAATTGGTTCATGGTGCTAGTACCACTCTACTGCCAATTTGGATGTCATCAAGACAGAACTGTATTAACATCAAGTTCAAGTAAGGTTACAAAAGTCAAACAAACAAACATGAAAAACACCAAAACTAAGGCTTAGACATATCAAAATTTTGATAGAGTTAGGTTTTGTATTTGGCTTGAATATATACATCTCTGTTTAAATAAGACAAATTCCAGATAGAGACCTAACTGGCCTATCTTGGTCTTACCTGTTTTAGTATGAATTTAATAACAACATAGGTAAGTTATAAGCTTTGTTTTATTTCTGAATTCTCCAGACTTCTGTGTTAAATGTTTTGATAAGAGTAAGAAGATTCAGTGAGAGGCTTATCTGTTGTTAAATTATAAATAGCTTAGGCATCAGAATAAAAATTCCTTTAGTGAAGGATTTTAGTAACTGCAGGGTTAGGTCCAAACCGTTCATCTTTTAATAACAGAATTATAATTATAATATGTAATCATAATTAGGTTATTGGCTCAATTAGATTGTGCCCATTCAACAGCATCCATAAGAAAAATGAAAAATTTAGTCATTAGAAATCTAGATTTTAACTTGATAATTATGATAAAATAATTAGCTAAAATTTTCACATTTTATCCAGATATTAGAAATAGGTAGGCCCAATTTTCTTGGTACATAGCAAGCATTTAACAAGTGTTTATTGACTGACAAAGCATAAAAATTTTATATTTTATCTAAAAATAATGAGCTGTATAATTTAGTACTTCAACTTTCTGTAATTTCATCAGTACAGGCATTGCCTCTGATGACACTGATTATAATCCCTTCACAAACTAATAGTTGGTTTTCCAGAATTAGTGTCCAAAAATTTTATTACTCTATAGCTGACCTGGCGATGAAGCTCTCTAAACTTATCTAGACTGGTCCTTAGTTTAAAGGAAAAAAAAGACCCTAAACTGGGCTTTTCTATCTTGGTAGGTCCTACCACTTATCCTGACCTTTAAGAACCCAGGTCCACCTCCACCCCATGATATGACCAGAGGACTTGAGAGGAGGAATAATCTGTATAGCATTTCATTTTTTTTCAATAAGCTTTCACATCCATTTTTTTTTCTTTTACGGCCATCTTTGGTAATTTTCTCTACATGTCTAATAAGGTACTTTCCATTCTAGGGGTGTTCAACTTGAAATATTTTCTCAATGTACTTTCCTTTTTAAAGGCAGAGGGTTCAGGAAAGAGAATTGGTAGCTTGTGTTTGTGTAGATAGATACAGATTGGATAGATAGACAGAGATGTGGATAGATGATTGATAGAAGATAGATGTAGATAGATGATAGATATAGATGATACATAGATTAGATAGATATAGATGATATATATAGATATAGACAGATGATACAGACGATAGATTAGATAGATGATAGATATAGATAGAGGATATAGATGATCGATACAGATGGTATAGATGATAGACGGACAATAGATAATCAGTCTCCCAGAGGTCAGTGATGAGGGCGCCGTTATTCTCACTCCCCACAAGCAGCTCAAAAGCGCTCGTTCACGCCCAAGGGAAGTCTTCTCCCATCGCCTAAGTACGCATAACGCTGTTGGTGGTTGATTATTCACACGAGTAAGCCGCTAGTATTAATGATAAAGCGCAGAACGCAGCCTAAGAGCAGCAGGGTGGCCGGACTTCTTTTTCTTCTTCCACACCTCTCCTTCCACCCCCATTTATTATTATTGTTGTGTTGTACCAGAAGCCAGCGAGACATTTATTAGCCGGCGGCCATTGGGGTACGGCACCACAAATCAATGGCAAATGTGTTGGGGTGATGGCTTGGCTTATATAGGATATGGGGGTACAGAGTGGGGGGGGGGGACAGGAACAAAGGTCCTGGCTGATCAGAAGATTCAGTCAGGTTATCGTACTAGTGGGATAATCTCATTTACATTCCTTGGTGGAGTCACGGAGCCCCAGGGATATCTGCTAGACAGGGTCTGCCAGGTTATCCTTCAGTGGGATGGTCCTATCTACTGACATTCCTTGGTGGAGTCATGGAGTCCCAGGGGGTTTGCTAAATGCCAAAGATATCTGAGTCCATTCTTTCTGGGGTTGCTTGTCAGTAGCTAGGGGTTACTCAGGGGTTCCTAATTTTCCTTGTATTACAGTTGTTTTTTGCAAACAGGTGATGGCCTATAATGTATCTATCTAGGACGGGACATGGAGGGTTGGGGGCTGCGGATGCTGAGTTTGAGACACTCAGCACTGGGTGGGAGTGGGGGAAAGGGGGCTGCGAAAAACTCTTCCGGTTTGGGGGCTATTTCCTGCCCCGGATCTTGCAGAATCTGGGAGACCAAGGACAGGTCCCTTCTCCGCCACAGGGGAAGGGAGCTGAATCCCGTACTCTGGCGCCACCTTCCCCTTTATCCATTTCCCGCTCGTCTGCTCCTTTTCCCGCCTTTCCTCCCCGCCTTTTTCGTAGCCTTTCCCCGCCCTCCAGGTCGCTTTAACGGCCACAGCAGTCGCGGGAGGGGGAGGGGGAAGGGGGAGGGGGAAGGAGGAGGGGGAAGGGGGAGGGGGAAGGAGGAGGGGGAAGGGGGAGGGGGGAGGGGGAAAGAGGACGCGCGACTTCCGGGTCATGCTGCGCATGAGTGAGCCAGTCACCGCCCCACCCTGAAACCCCATCCTCTTTTTCCCCTCCCCCTTACAATCCCCGCCTCCCGCAACCGCTCTAGTGCGCAGCCGCGCTGCGTCTCCCCCGTACTCGGTTCCTATTCGGAGCTCAGTGGGCGTGCGCGCTTCGCCCTCTCCGCTTTGGCTGCTCTGGCGGCCATGTGACCCACAACCGTCAAAACCACCGCCTCGGGAGTTCGCGCGGCCTTTGCCCTCAGCCTTCTTCACGGGGATAGGGGCGGGCGCGGGGGTTCGGAAGGGCCCCATAAAAATTAAGAACGGAACTTGACAACAAAACGAGGAGCGAACCCCGATCTCCTTCCTCCTCCTCTCACTGGCGCAGAGTAAAGCATTTCTTAAGGGCCTCAGCCTCCCCCGCAGCCCCCGTCAGGGAGGGGCATTTCAGCCTCCTCGGCTTTTCTGGCTTAGGCCAAGCCTAGGCCTTTATCCCGTCCCCAGGTGTCTGTCTAGTAAAGGGCTTTCCATCCCTTCCTCCAGTAAAGAGGAGGGGACGCGAGCCGGGTGCAGTCGGGAGCCTCCCTCTTTGAAAATCAGTTCCTTTGATAATCCAAACGTCCCCCGGATGATCCAAAACGACCTAAATACAGGGCAGGAGGTGGAAAAGGCAAGAACTGATGAGCGGAGAAAAGCCGGCCTCCTGCATCCTCGGATGGGGATAATTAAATTGTACAAACCAGGGTCTGCCGTGTGAAAGGCGCTCTTAAGGACGTTCGATCGCCACGCATGACGTGCTTTCCGTGTGTCAGGCGCTGTGGCGCGCACTAAAACAAAGAAAAGGCAGAAACGGTTTGCGCTGAGGGCATCGTTCTTTCCAGAGATGAACGTGAGGGTGGGATACCTGCTTTGTTTTACCTGAAGTCTTCCATAAAAAGATAAACCAGTCTGCTTTTTTTAATTAAATTTTTTAAATTAACATGTTTCTCTTTCCCACCTCCCCATTGAAAGAGAGAGAGAGAGAACAAATATGTATAGTTAAGGAAAAAAAAATCCCTCTTGGCCTCGTCCAAAAGCGAGTGTCTTATTTCTCCATTTTAAACCCACCCTCTCTTAGAAGGTGGGTGGTACACTTCAACAAAACTTTTCAGATGGTTGTCCTGGTTCTCATTCACTGTATCAGCGTATAAGTCTTCCCAGGTTTCTCTGAAACCAACCTTTTCATAACTTCTTATGCCACAATGATAATACACTACTCCAAAAATACCATAATTTATTTAGCTATTCTTCAATTGCTGGGCACTCCTTTCTATTTCTTCACCACTACCAAAAGAGCAATTATAAACATTTTTGTACACGTGGCTCCTTTTCCTTTCTGAATCCTTTGGGGACAAAAGTTGTTTTCAGAAAATAATTTAATAAAATAATAATTATTTTTATTAATAATTTAATAAAATAATAAAAATGAAAATAATTTAAAAAAATAAAACTCGGTTAACCTGTGTTAGCAATTGGCTCCCAGCAGCAGTTAGGTTGTTTAAATTCATCTCTGTTTTAAATAGAATAAATGAAGGAATCTGTACTTCTGAATTGATTCATCTTATTAATAGGCATCACTTAGTTAAGAGGATTGAATCACTGGTGGACCCCTTCTTTCCCCACCCTACCCCCTGAACTATACAGTCCTCATCAGTTTTCCAGGCCTTCTTTCTTTAATTCTTGACCCTGTTTGGAAATTCCCATGAGCAATGTTCGATGCTGTCTTATTAACTAGATAGCTTGATAGGGTTTATATGGTGCTCTAAGGTTTTCAAAACATTTAACATGTTATCTCATTTGATTTTCTGCTTCTGTCTTTGTAACCTCAGCTCCTTCTGGTCCCACATGGCTTCCATCCCCTTAGGGCCAGGTCCAAGCTGCCTTTCCAAAAGACAGATAAACTAATCGTTCATCATGCTGATGCACTAATGGCAGAAAACTAAAGAAGCTTTTTGGGCCCCTTTTTCTAGTTCCTAAGATGGACCTTTGTTCAAGCCTTCTGGAGATAATAATTTTATTGTTTTATTGGATTAACTTGTATAAAGCAATAAAATGTATAGAGCAATACAGATGAGCCTGTTATAAAGCGTTTTTGGCATCATTTGAAATGTTTAGAACTTAATAGAACCATATGATCATATTAAGAACATATACATAAATAATATGCAAACCACATAAATATGGGTCTTTATAAATAGTAATAAATGCAGGTCTTCACGTCATAATCTAGGGATATTGATGAAAATGCTTCTCCCCCCTTAAAATGTTATAGCTCCCTGGCATAGGGAAAATGTGTTTGTTATCGCCATGAATAAAGAACTGATTTCTAAAGTAGATATTGCATATACACTATATATACACTTAAAAACAAACTGTACATAACAAAATCCCATGTTATACAAACCTCTTATTTGTTGCGATTAAAATGTTTGTTGAGAGTTAAGTTCACAATTAAAAAATTAAAAATAAATAGATGGATTGTGCTATCTGTATGCAAAACCGTGAAGATTTTCCTTGGCACCTTAGCCCACTCTCCCCCCCTTGATACCATTTGCAGCAGATATGTATTGCTTGCCTCCTACGTGCAGAGCAGTATACCAGTTATTGGGATTATAATTAAATATAAGACACGGTCTCCGACCTCAGTTGGGAAAAAGTCTAAGAACATTATTTTAAAATGACAAAGCAGACAATTTCAGTTGGGAAGAAGTCTAAGAACATTATTTTAAAATGACAAAACAAGACAGTACATGTTACATGTCAAATGTGTGTGATGAATCTCCCATTTAAGCTATCCTTCTATGGAAGACCTCAATAAAATTAAGCTTATTTACTTCTACTGATTTGTTTGTGAAAAGACTTCACATACGCCTTTGCAATGATTTGAACACGGTGATTCAATGACCACGTTAGATTTTTGTTTTAAGGTTTTAATGCTATGTGTAACCTATAATATGACTATATCTGTCTCTAATTATAATTTGCTAGGGAAAAAGGGACTGCTAGTTCCCATTACACATGCCTAATCTAGTAAAGCACCACATTCAATTATATAATTAATATTGAAACATCTTGATTAACTGGAACCCTTGAACATAACTTTTTTCTTCTGAACTCAGTTGTTATAAGAAAGACATAAATGACAAAAAATATAATTTTGAAATAATTTCAAGGTATGTCCATATTTAGCCCAATTTATAATTGGGCTAATTACAAATATATCATCTATATATCTCAGTTCTGTGTAATTATGATGTGAGGTCATAATGATGACTTTTGAGGCACTGAATCATCATGGAAGTTTAAATCATCTATGTATACTGCAGTATGACATAGTAGATACAAAGCTAGCTTTAATGCCAGCAAGACCTAGTTCAAGTCTGTCTCTGACACATTCTGGCTGTGTGTGACTTTGGATATCACCCAACCTCTGAGTAGACCAGGCAGCTCTCAGAGACTGTAAGTCGTAACTTCCACCAGACCCAGTAATGTGTCTGACAGGGACATCATGGAGCATGTTTTGGAAAGAAAGTCTTGGTCATCTTACCAAGGATAGACCACAAAGTTTTTAAAAAATATTATCCTCACAACAACCCTCAGAGGTAGGTGCTGCTATTCCTCCCGTTTTACAAATGAGGAAATGGATGCAGAAAAAGGTTAAGTGACTTGTCCAGGGTCACCTAGCTACTAATTATCTAAGGCTGAATTTGAACTCAGGACTTTCTGACTTTAGAGCCAGTTGTAAAGAAGTTGCTGACTTGCTTTCATACGGAGAATTTCCTCAGCTGGGAGTTTGCTGTTCTAACGAAGTCAGAGTTCAGTCTTTACTGTACCTACTGAGGTGACAAAGGGTATTATTAATTCATGTTAGAAATATTTTCAATAGGAGTAGAGACATCAAGACCCAGCTCACTGATTAATGTTTAGATAACCAAAAAGTTAAATAAAATACCAAAGAATTACATAACCTAAAATGACAATTCCCTCAGCATTCCAGTTCATCAAGGTTTTACTGTAAATGCTTTTGGGGGCTTATTAGGGTAGTGATGAGAGTCCATCCTTCCTGTTCTCCAAGACGGCTTCTTTGTCACTATAAAGAACTCATGCTGGGTAATTTTCTAGATATTAAACTTTCCAAATTTCATTGGATGTAAGTTTCGAACTTAACACACAGGTCACAATCTTACCCACACAGGTGATGATACTCTTCCTCAGCCGAGAGGGAACAACAGTAGCTGTGCCTGCGATGAAGAGGAAATGTTACTGAAATTGGCCTTGCAGCTGAGACGCACTGGAGATGAGATCAACGACAGAGTGATTCAAGAGGTGAGATGACATGCCATATCATCCCTAATAGTGCTACCAAGTGGATAGGGAAATGGTTCGAAGAGAAAGTGTCACAAAAAAGTGGTATGATTTCCAGGAACTCCTTAGAAAAACTGCCACTGCCGATGCTTCACTGAAGGGAAGGTCTCATGGAGGGAAGCCATTCACACAGCTCTAACCTTCAAACATATAAACTGTTACACAGAGTCAGATACGAGTTCCACCAAACCCAGTAATGTATCTGGCAGGGACAGCAAGGGACACATTTTGGAAAGAAAGTCTTGGTCATCTTAGTAATAATAGCTAACAAAGTTAAAAAGAATTACCCTCGCAAAAACCCTCAGAGGTAAGTGCTGTTATTACCCTCACTTTACAAATGAAGGAATTGATGCAGAAAAAGGTTAAATGACTTGTCCAGGGTCACCCAGCTAACCATTGTCTCATGTTGAATTTGAACTCAGGACTTTCTGACTTTAGATCCAGCACTCTATTCACCATGCCTCCTAGCTGCTTTGTCTTCTGTAAATCATGTGTAAAAGAGGGGAACATAATCTCTAAGGCATCTGGTTTCCCTTAATAACCTGCCATGGATCTGTGGATAACTGCTAAGTTGTTCTTACTTTATTTGAAGTCTATATTTTCAGCAGATACCATGTCTTAGGTCTATAAACTCATAAACGATGTTCCCCCCACCCCAGACTGCCTCTGTGTGGGGGAATGGAGGAGAGGAACATTTTTATTTATCTATCACTGTTCAACCCAGGAATGCCTTTTCTTTTTCCTATTTTTTGATTGGTGGGATTATATGTTTCCTTGACATATATAATGTAAAACACTATATCTAGTAACATGGTTTGAGTTAGCAAATCTAGCTTTCTAAAGAGTATTATTTCCTAATAGATACCATGCTATACTATAATTCAGGTAAGCTGTCTCCAGGTAGGTGGTGACACGATCTTGTGCCTTATAGTTGTAGTAGCTGGCTTCCAAAAATCAGATGACAAGCATTTATTAAGCATTTGTTAGGTGCCAGGCACTTTGCTGAGCACTGGGGATACAAAGAAAGGCAAAAACAGCCCCTCCTTTGAAGAGCTTACATTCTAAAGGGGATAAGATATCATATGTAGATAAATAGATGTATACAAGATAGGTTAGATTTACCATAAGTACGGTTAATTGAGTCAAAGAAAATATAACATTCTTTCCTTTCAGTTGTTTTTCTGTTAAAATAGAGTTCTTTGTTAAAAGTTAAGCAAGTTAATCACAAATATATTTATCCTATATTAATATTAAAGTTGTTGTTACTCATTTCAATCTATGTGCAGATCTTTGAATTGAAGATCTTGTGCTTACTTCTCCCATTTTTGCCCAAATGGCCAAATATCAACCGAATAAGTTCTGCCCTCCAGGTTGGCCATGTTTAGTCCTGTGGTATCTAATCTGATGGTTGAGCAGTGCATCTGTTCTCCCTCACCCTTGCTACTTGACCTGCCTAGCATTCCTTCCATTGCATACCTGGTTATGGTAAATTTCTACTCTTTAAATTTTGTAGAAGACCAACATTCTGATCAGTATAGGCAGAGCTATGGAGTTAGACATTTCTGCCATGATCTTTGTAATATATTAAGCTGCAACTCATCTAAACCACTTTGCTTCTCATGGTCCATTCATTATCAGTACTGTTATCTTGCTCGAGCTGGTAACCGAGGTACCTATGTTCCATGGTCTCTTCTTTCTGCAAGCTGGCTATTTCTATATTATGCCTTGTATGTAGTGTTTATTTTATATAATTTTAGAGCAAGATTATTAAAAAATTAGACACCTATTGCAATGAAATGTCTTTCTTCTACTTAGAAGGTCATACAAATCTTAATCTAAAAAGAACTTTGAACTCTCACACTTTAGGGTACTTGTCAGTGCTGCTGGGGCTTTATACAGTTTTGTGGGCTCTTGGAGTTAAAGCCTCTAGCACAGAGGACCTTGGAATCATGGATGTGGAACTGCAAGACAATTTAGAGGTCATTTAGTCTAACCCTCTCATTTTTATAAATGAGGATACTGAGGCTCGAGAGAAATGACTTGCTCAAAGTTACACACAGTGTCAGAGCTAGAATTTGAATCTCACACTTCTGACTCCAAATCTAGTACTTTTCCCACCAAGCCACATCTTTTTATTCATTTATTCATTCATTTAACACATATTTAAGTGCCTATTATGTACCAGATGCTAAGCATATACAAACCAAAAAGGAAATAGTTTTTACTCCGTAGGAGCTTACATTCTATGAAGGGAATACTACAGATACAGATAAGTACATATAAAGGAATTTGAGAAAGGAAAGAGCATTAATAATTGTGGGGAATGAGGGAAGGTTTCACAGAGGTGACACCTGAAATTGAATCTTGAAGGAAGACAAGGATTTTGAGAAGAAATGAGAAGGGAGAGATGAACATGGAACAGATGGCCTATGTAAACTCTGGAGGTGGTATTAATTCAGGAAACAGCTTCTAGCCCAGTTTTGTTGAAACTGAAGTATATAGTATGAGATAGAGTTGGAGAAAGGTAGGTTCTACCCACAGAATGGAGGGCCTTAAACTGCTAGGCTGAAGAATTTGTATTTTCTTTTCCTGTGGCTTTAAAAAAAGAAAGGTTTATTTATGACTACTTTCTATTCCTCACAAGAAAGACTTTATGTTACCTTCCCAGCTCCCTCATTCAATCAAAATCATTCATTCTTCATACATTCACTTATTCAGCTATAGAGAGGTGGCACTTCTGTGCTGGCCAGAGGCATAAAAACGAAAGAAGTAGATTAGTGTTTTCATTACTAGTAGATATTTACAATAAAGGAATGCGACGCCGATCTTTACCTGGTTTTTGTTTTGGGCCATAACTTTGTATAACAATCCAAAAGGATCTTAGAAATAAGGGTCCTTTAATTGCCCTGGCCTCCATATAGATGCTGTGAGATTTCAGGGACCAGAGACCTCAAAATAATGTTTGAAGATACAGGTTTAGAATCAGAATTGGAACATGAATTACAAGAAATTTTTAATCTTAAATCAAATAATTAGCTGGTACCACAGACTTCTATCAGTGCCACATAAATATCAATTAGAAGAATAGACAGTATTTTTTTGAGAGTTTTTATTTTTAGTTTACAACACTCGGCTCTACATAATTTTGAGTTCCAGGTTTTCTTCCTCCCCCTCCGCACCTCCCTCCCCAAGACGGCATGGAATCCGCTATATCCTTTATGTATAACACACTAGCCGAGTTGTGAAGAAGAACCAATCACGAGAAGGAAGAAACAGAACCAAAAAAAAACCCCCAAAACAAAAACAAAAGAGAAAGGCGGGGAAAAGGCGAGCGTAAAGTGTGCCTCAATGTGCATTCAGACTCCACAGCTCCTTCTCTGGATGTAGCTAGCACTCTCCATTGTGAGTCCTTTGGAGTCGTCTTTGCTGAGAGGAGCAAAGTCTATCAGGGTTAGTTGTCACAGAATCCATATATCTGTGGTTGTGTACAATGTTCTCCTGGCTCTGCTCTGCTCACTCAGCATTATATCGTGTAGGTTTTCCAGGTTGTTATGAAGTCTGTATCATCCCCCTTTCCCACAGCATATTAGTAAGGAATAGATGATCTTAGCCTGGGAATATTCTTCTGGCTTTTTTTGACTGCTTGCCCTTGTCAGAGAGAAGTTTTCTAGATGTTATATTTTAATGAATGAGAGAAGCCTAGCATGAATGGCTCTGAAGAGCTGAAGCCCAACAGATGGTAGCAGAGAGCAGCTTGGAGACGATAAGACTCACAGAGAAGCACAGCAATGGTAATATAATATTTAAAAGAGTGGAGAAGTAACACCCAAAAGACAGTAACATAATGTCACCATAGGCATTGGGTAGTGAATATCCAGCCTCTACTCTAGGCAGGCCTATAGATGTCATAAGAGGATGTGAACAGTAGTATCTGAAGTGTGAGTTGCCCCTGCCACATGTACATCCTGGCCTCATGTTATCCCTCTGTATGCACATGTTCCCTTCCATATATGTACACTGGTCATATAGGTTTCTGACATATATCTCTTCTTGAGTGTGTCCTCCATGAGTGTTCTCCCATCATATGTGTTCTTTGTATAAAAGCCTTTAAGGGTATGTTCCCATATGTAGATATATATGCATGTATGTATGTACATATGGATCTTTCCTTATAACTTCATTTATTTTGCTATTTGATGAAATGTCTTTTATTTTTAACTGTGTCTTCTAGATGGCTGGTATGATTAACAGAATGATGGGATCTCCTGAGCTATGATTTCTAGTGCTGATCCACAAAGTGTCTTGAATCTGGGGTAGCTGTTCTAGGGCCCCCCATACGTGCTAAGGTGCTACACAACAACATGCCTTGAGCTTTTGCCATTTGAAAGACGCTTCGTTAAATAAACTGTAAATGGTCAACTCTGTGACTAGTGTAGGTTCCCTTTTGTCTTTTATAAATAGCGTTTATATAGTGCTTTTAAGGTTTACAAAGCATTTTGCATACATTATCTCATTTAATCCTCACAAAAGACCTGTGTGGTGGGTACTGTTATTATCTTGATTTAACAGATGGGGAAACTGAGGTAGTGAGAAGTTGAACAGCTTGCCAAGAGCTGAGGCAGGATTCAAACTTGGATCTCCTAATTCCAAGTCTAGCACTCCAGTCTATTACATTACCTAAGAAGAAAAGGAACTTCTCTGTTGGTCAGAATCATCTGTATTATTTCTGCATGTAGAAATACTTTTGGCATGGCAAAGCGGTAATGGTATTATTTGATTCAATTAAACATATATTAAGCTGGAAGTACTCTAAGCATTGTGCCAGGCACTGAAAGTACAAAGCTACTTCTAGGTCTGTATCTCAAAGAGATCATAAAAATGGGGAAAAGACGCACATGTACAAAAATATTTACAGCAGCTCTTTTTGTGGTGGCCAAGAGCTGGAAATTGAGGGGATGTCCATCAACTGGGGAATGGCTGAACAAGTCATGGTATATAAACATAATGGAATACAATTGGGCTATAAGAGGTGGTGAGCAGGCGGACTTCAGAAAAACCTGGAAAGACTTATATGAATTGATGCTGAGTGAAGTGAGCAGAATGAGGAGACCATTGTACACAGTAACAGCCACAGTGTGTAATGACTAACTTTGATGGATTGCTTCTCAGCAATGCAAAGATCTAGGACAACTCCAAAAGACTCGTGATGGAAAATGCTATCCACATTCAGAAAAAGAACTATGGAGTCTGGATGTTTATCGAAACATGCTATTTGCTGTCTCTTTTTGTTTTGTTTCTTCTTTCTCATTCCTCCCATTGGTTCTAATTCTTCTTTACAACATGACTAATGTGAAAATATGTTTAATATGAATGTATATGTAGTGCTTATATCATATTGCATGCTGTCTTGGGGAGTGGGGAGGAGAGGAAGGGGGAGAAAATTAAAAAATCAAAATCTTCTGGAAACGAATACTGAAAACTATAAATAAATTTTTTTAAAAAGAAAGTACAAAGGTAGAACCACCTCTGTCCTTAGAGAGCTTACAATCTAATGGGGATGAAGACACATTCAAAGTCACAAGGATTATTATCACAAAGATACAAAGAAGTTCAGGCAATTTTTTGTGAGCTGTGTGGAGATCACTTTTAGGGGAGGATGGGTCAGAGAAGATTTTTTTGGAGGAGTTGGTGTCTGAATTTGGACCTGAACAAAGGTAGGGACTTCAAAAGTTTAAGGGGTGAGTGGTCAATTTTGGTCTGGGAGAGACAGTGCAAAGATAGGAAAGATTAGGATGAGGACAATGGTCAGAGAATGGCCCTGTATGATTGGAAAATAAAGTACGTGAAGGAGAGAGATCTGAGATCAGGCTGGACAAGTACATTGTAGCCATGTTGTGGAGGTCCTCTGATGCTAATATAAACTGTGACTTAGAATCTCAACTTTGGGTTTACATGGACTAGGTTCAATTTGGGGCATGAGGTCCTCTCATAAATCACTCTCTGACTTATTTTCTAGGAAAAGTAAATGGGTGCTAGATTCCCATGAAGCACTTGAGCTTAATATAAGATAGTCTGTGTTTTACTTGAAAGAAAATACAAGACACAAAAGTATGACACCAGAGTTATAAACAGTGAAGACAATCCTTTGTTCTCTAGTGAGCCCCACCTCCCCATGGGTCCATATAGTCTTCCAGACTTACAGTTCTGTTCTGAGGTTGAGGCTCCCTTGAAAGTGGAGGGTACCAAGGGGTCACTAAAGAATCCACATAGCTCACAACAGTACTAGTGAAAGGTACAATCTGTAAAACAAAGATAATGACAGCACCTACCACACAGGTAGGTCTAATGAGATAATAAATGAAAACACTTCAAACTTTTAAAGCACTATATAAATGTTAGCTATTATTGTTCTACTTAATGTCGTATCAATGGGCAAAGAGATATTTAGGGCAAGAGTGAGTCTTCATGGATGTATCATCGAGTAGAAGGTATCACCCAAGACCCATATGTGATGTCAGTGAGGATGCTCACATCTTCTGTAGGGAAACATCGTCAAAGCCAAACCAAAGTTCTTTCCTTTTAACATGTTAATGTTGACCAGGTTACAAGAGATTTCTTCATCTGAATGATTAATCGTCAAAAGTAATCTGGGAAAACTGAGTGGAGCTCGTTGTTAAACCCTAATCTTATATTGAGTTAAATGCCTGTGTCATTTCTATATGAATGAGCTGAGAATTAGAGATGTTGCTTAGATCTAAAACAGGAACTTAGTAGCAGCTCTGATAGATGACATGGGATTTGGAACAAGAAAAGAAGCCTACGAGAAGAAAGCCATTGTGATGTTTCAGATTTAGAAGCTTCATGACTTAGAGTGAATCTAAGTTTAGAAACTAATCCAGATTAAGAGATGAAGGATCTTGGCTTCGAGACAATGTTGTGACAAGGTATGGGAATGAGGCTGATCCCCCTTGAGCTGGGCCAGTCAAGCCATCCTGTTGCTAGATCATAGTTATCTTAGGATAAGAGATCTGCACTCCATAAATTCACCCTTTCTGTGCTTTCATTTCACTTTGTTGTCTTCTTAGTTGCCTAGTAAAGTGCTTTTGAAAAACAAAAACAATTTTGTCTCTGCTGAACAAAGGAAAGAAGTGGAAATTCAGGAGTGGTAAAGTTCAGATGCAGCTTTTCAGCAAGTTAGTCCCTTTAAAAAATCAGAGGGGGTACAAGGTTGAGGGAGCTTGCAGTAAGAGAATACACACACTGGCTCATTGTTAGAGGGAAACTACAGAGAGAAAAAACATTACTACAAAGAGATTTGTCATTTACAATTTAGCCCAATTTAATTTACAGTTTAATCCTACTCTTCTGACATCTGACTCTGATTTCTGATTTTCATCTCATTTGTATTCCTGACTGTCCCACTTGACTCTTTGACTTGGCTTTAGTGTTCTTGACATCCTATTCTGCTTATTCTCTTGGCTTGATGTCCTCAGCATCCTTCCTAATATAGACTGGGTGCTGACATTCTTTGTATTGTTTGCCAAAACTTCATGCCCCAGTTTCTTCTCTATTCTTGAATCTGTCCTCAACACCCCATCTCTCTACTCACTGGCTGTCCCAAATGCCTGGAATTCTCTCCCTCTTTGCTTCCATGACTTCCTTCAAACCCCAAGTAAAATCCTACCTTCTACAGGAAACCTTTCCTAATTTCCCTTAATTCTAGTGTCTTTCTTCTGTTGATTATTTCTAATTTATCCTGTAGATAGCTTGTTTGTATGTAGTTGTGTGCATGTTGTCTCCCCCATTAGATTTTTAGCTCTTTGTGGGCAGATACTGTCTTTTGCCTTTCTTTGTGTCCCCAGCATTTAGTACAATCCCTGGCACATAATAGGTGTTTAATAAGTGTTTGTTGCCTGACTGTCCTCTCTGTACCTACTCACATGCTACTGAATAGAGCTGAAGGAAGTCATGCGTGTGTACTGATTTGGTCCAAATTTATTATGGCTCCGTGGTACTTGAATGCTTTCTTTTTTGCTCTTTGCTGTTTTTCTTCAAACTAGAAGCTCTGGATTTTGGCTATAATGTTCCTTGGAGTTTTCATTTGGGGGTTTCAGAAAAGGTGATGACCAGTGGATTCTTTCTATTTCTACTTTGCCTACTAGTTCTAAGAGATATGGGCAGTTCCCTTTTAAGTTTTTTTGAAATATCATGTTTAATCTCTATTTTTGGTCATAGCATTCAGGTCATCCAATAAGTCATAAATTTTTTTCTCCTCAATCTGCTTTCCATTTTCTTTAGCTTTTTTCTTATCTTTTGACACTGTCTTAATATTTCTTATTGAATCATGGAGTCATTGACCTCCATTTGGCATATTTCTAATTTTCAGGTTGTGTACTTCTTGTGCCAAGCTGTTCATTCCCTTTCTGATTCTTTCTTCCATAGTTCTCATTTCTTTTCTGATTTTTTCTTCTAGTGCTCTTGTTTAATTTATAAAAATTTTTTTTTATAAAAACCTCTTCATCTCTTCTAGGAGTTCTTGTTTAATTTCTGTTTTTCTTTGATGCTTTGCTTGTAGATGTTTTGGAGTCCCTTTTCTCTTCTGGGTTTTATGTTTTGAGTATCCCTGTCACTGTAAGATTTTATAGTGGAATTCTGTTTTTGTTTGCTCATTTTCCCTGCCTGCTTTCTGACTTCATATTAGGGCCAGGCTCCGTTCAGTGCTGGAGGAAAGACGTAGGTTAGTCCTGTTGCAGCTTTCTTGTGGTTTTCCCCATAGTTTTGCCTACATCTGTTCTTTGTACTCATCTCACTCTTTACTGTATCAAAGTCATTTGTTACAAATGCTGCAAACTCCTTCCCACATTAGATTATAAATTTCTTGAAAGCAGAGTCCATGAGATAAAATGTACAAAAAGGGCTTTGTAGCCTTAAAGTATATAAATGCTAGCAATTATTACTACTACTACAATTATTAATCTTCTATATTTGTACCCTCAGTGCCTATATTCCAAATGCTTAGTGAATAAATGTTCTGTAATACTCATTTAGCACTTACTGCTTTTTCACTCAAAGTGTGTATAATATATCTTCCCGACTAAGTGGTAAATTCCCTGAGGGCCGGGATCCTGTTTTGTCTTTGTATTCAGGAGAAGAGTTCCTCTCCTAATTTTAAATGGGGGGGGGTGGAAATTAAATTCTGAGCAATAATTTGTTGACTTGGGGAAGAAATCTACACAATTCAGGCATAGACAGACATACCATCACTGCTACTATAACCATTCATTTTTCATTAAAAAAATTTTCCTTTAGTTTTTCTCATAATTGATTCTACTATCTACTTAAAATCGAAGGACCTTAACTGATTTTCACAGAATCCAAATGTCCTTGAAATCAGTTTAGACAACAATGCTGAGATGATTTAATGTAAAATTTTATTTTACCAAGTTTTGGACACTTTTGACAGTTCTCTTACAATAAATCAGTATGTTCATGGTAAAGATGGAAATTTTTTTGAGGAGGAAAGGAAAAGTAAAGTTTCCAAATTTCCAAGTGATTTTCAAACAGGAACTAGAACAAAACCTTCCAGTTTTTGAAAAAAAAATTATGAATCATAACTGAAGAAGCTTGCTATAACCACAGGATTGATATTTATAATTATATTGAATTTCTAACTCAATACTTTTTATGTCTTTTTACAGGGTCTTCAATTAGAAGATTTCAGAGACACAGTGGCTCATTTTGTCTTATTTTTGCTTAGCAAAGCTGATTTGGTTTTGAGCTATTTTTTGGCTAACTGGCCAAGGTAGAACAAAACTTCAAATTTAAGCTATTTGTTTTCTCTCTGCTTTTTGAGATATACAAGTTCCCCTTATTGAACTACAAAATCCCGAAGATGAAGACTGCACCTCACTGAGCTTCCTATCTCCTGGGTGGTTTGTACCTAGTAGGTGCAGAGAAGAGCAGCAGCACGGCATAGTGACCTGAATGCTGGAATTGGAATCAAACCTCAACTCAAATTCTGGCTGTGACAGTTACTGGCCGTGGGATCCTGGACGAGTCACTTAACTTCACTGAGACTGTTTCCATATCAATAAAATGAGACTACTTATAATGCTTGTACTATTGATGTCCTAGGATTGTTTGACGGAAACATTTTTTCCCCTGGCGTTCTGCACATATCAGGAACTTAATAAATCTTTAAAGAACAGAATGGGATGGAATGGGATAAATGTTTGTTGAATGGGTAATAAATGATAAGGGTACAAAGAAAACCTCCCTCTTCTCCTTTGTCTGATTTTATCACAGGTGGGCTTATGTTTGTTGTGAACAGAGAATACAATGAATCAGTAGGCAGATGTGTGTAGTAGCTACCTTTGATACTTCCGAGGGTCTTATAGGAATATTATTTGTATGGAGCATCTGGGAAACTAAGCAAACTTGCTTATAGAAATGACGTATTAAAAGCTTTCCTAATCTGTGGGTCAGAGAATTTAGTTCATTCAGTTTAATTATCTCATTATGTACTATGCCCTTTCATTGACCTAAGAGAGCATTTGTGTACTATTGGCCTCGATAGTTTTCCTGCATATTCTCAGAACTGTAGGATAAATTCCCTGTTCTTATATCACCATTCTTGTGATCTTTCTATTATTAATTTCAATGCCCCGTTAGTACCTTACCTACATATATCCACCTCTTTCTCTAGGCCAGCCTTTCACTACTCTCAGGTTACAATCACTCTTGTATATCATAGAGTACTTTTTAGTTTCCTTTTCTTTTTTTTTAATTCCATACTTTATTATTTAATATTTTTTAGTTTTCAGCATTGATTTCCACAAGATTTTGAGTTACAAATTTTCTCCCCATTTCTACCCTCCCTCCCACTCCAAGATGGCATATATTCTGATTGCCCGTTCCCCAGTCAGCTCTCCCTTCTGTCACTCCCTCTCCCTCCCCCCATCCCTTTTCCCCTTACTTTCTTGTAGGGCAAGACAGATTTCTTTTTTTTAAAATTTTTTTAATTTTTAGTTTACAACACTCAGTTCTACATAATTTTGAGTTCCAGATTTTCTTCCCTCTCTCCCCGCCTTGCTCCCCAAGATGGCATGGACAAAAGAGAGAAAAAGAAAAAAAATGGGGGGAAAAAAGGCTAGCATGAAGTGTGCCTCAATCTGCATTCATACTTCATAGTTCTTTCTCTGGATGTAGATAGCATTCTCCATCGTGAGTCCTTTGGAGTTGTCTTTGTACCTTGTGTTGATGAGACAAGCAAAGTCTGTCAGGGTTAGTCCTCACAGAATCCATATACCTGTGATTGTATATAATGTTCTCCTGGCTCTGCTCCACTCACTCAGCATTATGTCCTATAGGTTTTTCCAGGTTGTTATGAAGTCTGTGTCATCCCCATTTCTTATAGCACAATAGCATTCCACTACCTTCATATACCACAACTTGTTCAGCCATTTCCCAATTGATGGGCACCCCTTTGATTTCCAATTCTTAGCTACCACGAAAAGAGCTGCTATAAATATTTTTGTACATATGGGTCCTTTTCCCACTTGTGTGATCTCTTGGGGATACAACCCTAGAAGTGGTATTGTTGGGTCAAAGGGTATGAACATTTTTATAGCCCTTTGGGCATAGCTCCAAATTGCTCTCCAAAATGGCTGGATCAGTTCACAACTCCACCAGCAATATAACAATGTTCCAACTTTCCCACATCCTCTCCAGCATTTATCATTTTCCTGTTTTGTTATTTTAGCCAATCTGACAGGAGAGATGTGGTATCTAAGAGTTGTTTTGATTTTCATTTCTCTAATCAATAGTGATTTTGAGCATTTTTTCATATACCTATAGATATCTTTAATTTCTTCCTCTGAAAACTGCCTGTTCATATCCTTTGACCATTTCTCAATTGGGGAATGACTTGTATTCCTATATATTTGACTCAGTTCCCTGTATATTTTAGAAATGAGGCCTTTATCAGCAACACTAGTTGTAAAGATTTTCTCCCAATTTTCTACTTCCTTCCTAATTTTTGTTGCATTGGCTTTTTTTGTACAAAAACATCTAAATTTAACATAATCAAAATTATCCATTTTGCATTTTGTAATGCTCTCTATCTCTTGGGTTATGACTTCTTTTCTTTTCCATAAATCTGATAGGTAAATTATTCCTGGCTCTCCCAAATTACTTATAGTAGCAGCATATACTCTGATTGCCCATTCCCCAGTCAGCCCTCCCTTCTGTCACCCCCTCTCCCTCCCCCCATCCCTTTTCCCCTTACTTTCTTGTAGGGCAAGATAGATTTCTATGCCTCATTGCCTGTACATCTTATTTCCCAGTTGTGCGCAATAACAACTTTTTTTGAGCATCTGCTTTTAAAACTTTGAGTTCCAAATTCTCTCACCTCTTCCCTCCCCACCCACCCTCCCTAAGAAGGCAAGCAATTCAGCATAGATCACACATGTATCATTATGCCAAACACTCCCATACATAGTCATGTTGTGAAAGACTGATTATATTTCCCTCCCTCCTATCCTGTCTCCCTTTATTCAATTTTTTCCCTTGTCCCTGTCCCTTTTCAAAAGTGTTTGCTTTTGATTACTTCTTCCCCCTATCTGCCCTCCCTTCTATCATCCCCCCTTTTTTATCCCCTTCCCCCTACTTTCATGTGGGGTAAGATACCCAATTGAGTGTGTATGTTATTCCCTCCTCAAGTCAAATCCCCCTCACCTGCCCACTCTTCCTTTCCAATGAACTGCTTTTTCTTGCCACTTTTATGTGAGATAATTTACCCCATTCTATCTCTCCCTTGCTCCTTCTCTCGATATATTCGTCTCTCATCCCTTAATTTTATTTTATGTTTTTAGATGTCATCCCTTCATATTGAACTCACCCTGTGCCCTTTGTCTATATATATATATATATATATATATATATATATATATATATATATATATATATACATATATATATGTATGTATATTCCCTTCATCTACTCTAATACTGAGGAAGATCTCATGAATTATACACATCATCTTTCCATGTAGGTATGTAAGCAAAACAATTCAACTTTAGTAAGTCCCTTATGATTTCTCTTTCTTGTTTACCTTTTCATGCTTCTCTTGATTCTTGTGTTTGAAAGTCAAATTTTCTATTCAGTTCTGCTCTTTTCACTGAGAAAACTTGAAAGTCCTCTATTTTATTGAAAGTTCATATTTTGCCTTGGAGCATGATACTCAGTTTTGCTGGGTAAGTGATTCTTGGTTTTAATCCTAACTCCTCTGACCTCTGGAATATCATATTCCAAGCCCTTTGATCCCTTAATGTGGAAGCTGATAGATCTTGTATTATTCTGATTGTGTTTCCACAATACTCAAATTGTTTCTTTCTGGCTGCTTGCAGTATTTTCTCCTTGACCTGGGAGCTCTGGAATTTGGTGACAATATTCCTAGGAGTTTTCTTTTTGGGATCTTTTTCAGGAAGTGATCGGTAGATTCTTTCAATTTCTATTTTACCCTCTGGCTCTAGAATATCAGGGCAGTTCTCCTTGATAATTTCTTGAAAGATGATATCTAGGCTCTTTTTTTGATCATGGCTTTCAGGTAGTCCAATAATTTTTAAATTATCTCTCCTGGATCTATTTTCCAGGTCAATAGTTTTTCCAAATGAGATATTTCACATTGTCTTCCATTTTTTCATTCCTTTGGTTCTGTTTGATAATATCTTGATGTCTCATAAAGTCACTAGCTTTCAGTTGCTCCAGTCTGATTTTTAAGGTAGTATTTTCTTCAGTGGTCTTTTGGACCTCCTTTTCCATTTGGCTAATTCTTCCTTTCAAGGCATTCTTCTCCTCATTGGCTTTTTGGAGCTCTTTTGCCATTTGAGTTAGTCTATTTTTTAAGGTGTTATTTTCTTCAGTATTTCTGGGGGTCTCCTTTAGCAAGTCATTGACTTGTTTTTCATGGGTTTCTTTCATCATTCTCATTTCTCTTCCCAATTTTTCCTCTACTTCCCTTACTTGCTTTTCCAAATCCTTTTTGAGCTCTTCCATGGCCTGAGACCAATTCATACTTTTCTTGGAGGTTTTTGATGTAGACTCTTTGACTTTGTTGACTTCTTCTGGCTGTATGTTTTGGTCTTCTTTGCCACCAAAAAAAGATTCCAAAGTCTGAGTCTGAATCTGAGTCTGTTTTCACTGCCTGGCCATGTTCCTAGCCAACTACTTGACCCTTGAGTTTTTCGTTGGGGTATGACTGCTTGTAGAGTAGAGAGTACTTTGTCCCAGGCTTTAGCGGCTGTGCTGCTGTTTTCAGAGCTATTTCTACACAGCAAACTCTGCCACACCAGCGCTCCTGCTCCCCCAAGAACTGCCAATCCAGACTGCAACCTAGATCCAAGCAGGCTCTGCACTCCTGCTCAGATGTGCCACTTAATTCCTCCCACAGGGTTGGCTTGGGGCAGAAGCAACTGTAGCTATAGCTCTGGGAGCAGCCCCAGAGCTGCACCACTTCCACACCCCTGGGGCTAGGGCTGACCACCCACTCCTTTCACTCTGTCCCAGCAGCTTTTCCCACTAACCTTCTCTGTTGTCTTTGGCGTTTGTGGGTTGAGAAGTCTGGTAAACTGCCACAGCTCATTGATTCAGAGCCCTATGGCCTGTTCCACCTGGCTCTCAGTCTGGTTGGTCCTAGTGAGGCTCATGCTGGGCTGTGCTCTGCTCCTCTTCCAGCTCCGTGATATAGACCTTTCCCAGCAACCATCCAGGCTTTCCTGGCCTGGAGCCCTGCTTCCCTCTGCTATTTTGTGGGTTCTGCGGTTCTAGAATTCATTCAGAGCCATTTTTACAGGTGTTTGGAGGGACCTGGGGGAGAGCTTAAGCAAGTCCCTGCTTTCCAGCCATCACCTTGGCTCTGCCACCCTAGTTTCCTTTTCTACCAGCCTTAGACACCACAACTTTTAAGGCTCCCACCAACCACATTATGCCTTCACTCTCTTCCTTACCATCCCTTCTCTTCAAACAGAATGAATCAAAATCTCTGAGCTTCTCCTAAGTACTTTCACTACCTCTCTATTACAAATTTTAGTTACCTTTCACACCTCTTGTCTTTCCAAAAAGGTCCTGAGTAGTAAGTAATACAAAAATGATAGGGACCTTTACAGTGGTATCAGGAATGCAGAGCAAAAGTAAGCAACTTCCAAGAGCATGATTGGAGTTAAAAGGAATTCACTCATATTAACCCACCTAGGCAGGAATGGGAAGGGGGAAGAGAAGGACATAGCTAGTCAAAATTGACAGAGGTGACTAGTCAAATATATATGGGTCTTAACAGCTGCCTGAAGTGCCTTTTTGCATGCTAATGGGGAATAGCTGTGGACCTAACTTATAAAAGATATGAAAATATGTTGATTAGCCCCCAGGCAAGTTGGCTCAGGACCATCACACAAAAGAGTGACAACATTCCCTTAGAAGAAGAAATAGAAGAAGAAATAATAGCAGTAGCTGGTAAAGGGCTCCAACAGATGACAACAGCAGCTCACTGCTGAAATAGAAAACATTAGCTTCAGAGACAGGAACAGCAGTTGTGAAAGCGGAATGAAGTTACAGAGAAGTAAGTGAAGTAACACAGACTGTTGCCAGGAGTCTGAGCTGTGAGAATTCTTCCAGCTATGATGCAACTTTATAAATTTGAATTGTCTAGGGAGTATTTGCCCTAAGGAGTGCATCTCTCAGGAGTCCATGGAGATTTTGCCCCCTTCGTATGGGAAGGGATGGAGAATGGTTCTACTATTAGATTCTCTTTGCTGTACACTTTGCTATTCTTTCCTAAATAAATGCCTTGTTATTTGACTTACGGCTCCTGCTTGGTCTCTTGTTAAAAAAAAAGACATTATATTTGAGCCATATTTGCATATTTTTGATTAGCCCAAAGTATCCAAAATTGAACCCTAGGTAGTAAGAAATATCAGAATCAAGTGAATCCCTTGTTATAGTTGTAAGGTGGCTAGTGTTTATGTGCTTAGATGGTACAGAAACACATCATTATTTGGTGATACAGAAGAGATAAAACTTGGATTTCTTGGTGAGAGTGGAAGAGTATATGTAGAGAATTGACCAGTCTAGAGGCTGGGAAGCATGAGGTGTTGGCACCCATAATGTTCGATCTTAGGTCTTGTGTTGGCAGTGTTGTATGTGTAGGATATTCCTGGGTGTATTGGTCAAATTCATACCTCATGCTGCTCCTATGTGCTTTCCTTACCCACATTCTTTCCACCCCTACCCTGCATCAGAATTAGGGAGGCTAATGATGATAACTTTGGTCAGATGCAGTCTGGTAATGCTTATCTAAATTGGACCATTCTTGTTCCTATTCTTGGAGCAGGATGCCTAAGGAAGATTAGGATTAATAAAAGAGGACAATACCATAGTATTGTTTAGATTGTTAACTAACATTCATTTCATTGTCAATATTCTCAGCCCAATGACTAAAGACTTGTCATGATGCTAGAGGAACTGTCTCATACTAAGTTCAGCATTCTTGCTATGAATGAAATCAGAAGACAAAGAAGTTTAACAAACACTTATTAAATATTTACTTTGTGGACTAAATAAGATGCTGGGGAAGATACAAAGTTTTGATAGGACATGATTCCTGCCCTTACAAAGCCCATGGTCTGGAAGAGGAATAAGATATTTGCACAATGTCTGTGATCCATAATAATACCTACATGAATTACAGAGTTAGAAAGCAAAGGGCTCTGAGCGGGAAAATGTCAATACTGTCATGATGTTTCATCCTGTAGGTCACCCTGTGTATTCTCCCATCCCCCAAAACTCCTCCCTGCCAAGGAAATTTCTTCCTGACCAAAAAATAGGAAAAATTCAAAAACCAGTTTCACGTACATTGTAGCAGACAGAATCCAATCTCATAGAGATTTTTTGTTCTATCATGCCCCATTGGTATCACTGTATAATTGGAAAAAGGGTACTAGCAAAAAAGTCAATATCATATACAGTCATATACATCATATACAGTCTTTCTCCTATACAATGTCATGCATAGTGGGGCTCCCAAGCTCTACACTTGTCCAAGCATGCACCAGCTCACTCTCCCATACGCTACTAAGTCTCGTAGGATTGCTAATTCTCTAGAATTTTCCAAGTTGTGTTATCAGTAAATAGGGATAGTTTTGTCTCCTTTTTGCCAATATTTGTGCCTTCCATTTCTTTCTCTTCTCTTATTGATATCATTAGCATTTCTAGAACTATATTAATAATATTAGAGAAAGGGGACATCCTTATTTTAGTCCTATATCCATCGTGAAAACTTTAGTGTTTCCACATTAGATATGATGCTGCCTTTGGCTTTAGATATATACTTTTAAAATCATTTTAAATGGTCTTTCTACACCAATGTGGTATAGACTTTTTTAGCATAAATATTTTGTACTTTGTCAAAAGACCTTTTCCTGTCATTAGTGATATAATTACAGGATTTGGTGTGTTTTTTAAAAATATGATTCTTTAGGTTAAATGTTTTCCCCCAATGTTGAGTTATCCTTGGTATAAAGCCAACTTGATAACGCTGAATAATTTTTGAATATATTGCTATAGTATTTTTGCCAGCATTTTACTTTAAAATTGTGAATTGAGGTATAGTAGATGGAGTGCTGGGCTCAGAGTCAGGGCTTAAATCCCTTGAAATTTGAATCCTTAAGTGGATACTGACCCAAAAAGTACCTCAAAAACTATGGTAGTTCTCTAGAGACCCATAATTGAGGGAGATGGAATGTCAAGTTTGGGAAATAGCTAGTAAAATAGTTTGACTGGAAGGAAAAGGACAAGAAAGAGACTAATAAAATCAGTCCAGATTTGAACTCAGGTTTTCTGAATCCTACTCCCCTCCTTTGGCCATTATGTCACTGTGTCTCTTTACATATACTGTGAGCCTCAGATCATTTTTTCCCTTTATTTTCCCTGGCAGTCTCCCCTTTTTCTTCTCCTTGAGAAGGAATATGGGCAGGGACTCAGATACAGCAATTGAACCCATAGGAACATAGGGGAACCCAAGAAAGAAAGGAAAAAAAGAAAAGAATCTAAGACAGAACCTTGTGGAAACAAGGACATTAAAAAAGTAATCTCTGCTTTTAAGGGAACCAGAATTAAACTGGGAGATCCAAAGCACATACCAGGGCTATGTCATCCTGGAAACACTCTGGTCTCCGAGCAACTCCCTCACTTCCCAGTGCAGCTTTAGGCAGGGTAAAGGAGGGAGATGAGGATTAAAACAAGAATCAAGGTGATTACTTCCTCACTACTCACTCTCTTCTCAATCTCTTGCATTCTGGCTTCTGACCCCATCACTGCTCTCAGAAAGGTTAATGACAATCTTTTACCTTTAATCATGTGACCTTTTTTTTCAATCCTCCTCCTTGTTGACTTCTCCATACCTTTTGATGGTTACCCTTCCTGTGACTTTTCTCTTGCCTTTTTGACCACATCTTCTCAAGAATTTTTTTTCTAGATCATCACCTATATCCCATCCATGAAGCATAGGTATTTCCCAAGACTCTGCCTTTGAGTGCCTTTCTTTTCTTTCTATGTTCTTTCCCTTGGGGATCTCATCTGCTTCCATGGTTTCAGTTATCTCTATAAACATGACTCCCAAAACTATATATCCACCACTAAGCTCTTTTCTGAACTTTAGTCATCTAGAGTTCACAACCTGTTTGCTGGATATTTCTAGCTGGATATCTTGTAGATATATCCAATTTGGTCTAACAAACATTTATCAAGCACCTACAATGTGCCAAGCACTGTGCTAAGTTCTGGGGACACAATTACTAAAAAGAAAGACAACCCCTGCCCTCAATGAACTTGTAATCTAAAGGGGGAGACAACACACAAAAGGAAGGAGGAAAGCAAGGGGAGGAGGGAAGGAGATGGAACACCAGGGGGTACCCAGCATGTGAACATCTGTTTCCATGGGTTGATACCAGGTAGGGTAGCAGATGCAAAGTTGAGAGTCTAGTTTCTGCCCTCCATAAAGGAATGCATTGGGAAGAGTTTGGTACTCTGTCCTCCAGCCCTCCAAACAGAAGGTAGGTGAGGCTGAGAGAGGTGGAGCCAATCAAAGCATCATAGTAGTGAGTTTAAAAGTGATGAGTTTATCCAGGGCAGGACATCTTGTTCAGTGGAATTGAAACTAGGCAGGGCAGCAGATGTCTGAAATGGAACTTGTTATGTTCCCCCAGTAAATCTATCCATCCTCCAAAATTCTTCTTATCCCTTGAGGTCGCTACCCCCTCTCAATCACCCTAGTTTGTAACTGAACAGTCATTATGTATTTATTCCCCTTCATTCCTCCCCCACACTCAGTAGGTTGCCAAATCTTGTTCATATTTCCACAGTTTCTCTTATATCCCACTCTCTCAACTCATATGGCTACCCTAATTCAGATCCTCATTACACCTTGCCTGTACAATTGTAATAGACTCCCTGTTAGTCTCCCTGCTTTTACTCTATTCCTCCGCTATTCCTTCTCCTCATAGCTACCTAAATCATCTCCCCAATACATAGGCCTAACCATACCACTTCCCTAAACACTTTTTATTGTTTCTCTGGTAAAATTCAAAATCATCACTGGCATTTTACACACAATCTGGCTCCTATCTGCCTTTCCAGCCTTATTTCATATTATTCTCCAGATTTCAGTCAAACAGGACTTCTAGCTGGTTCCCTGAGCCCAATATTTCATCTCTCTCCTCCATGCCTTTGCATAAGTTGACCTCTATGCATGAAATGCATTAAGAATCACAGAATTTCAGAGCTGTAAGGGACTTTAGTGGCCATCTAGTCCAATTCATACCCAAACAAGGCACCCCACTTCAACATTCTCAGAGAGTGGTCATCTCATTACTGTCCTAATGACTATACTACTAGGCAACCCACAACCTAGGAAGCCCACCCTTTCCTCTCTTGAATATCTCTCTTTTCCAGACCAAACTTCCAGTTCCTTTGGTTGGTACTCATACAGCATGGACTTGAAGCCTTTCCCCATTCTGGTGGACTCCCTCTGGATGTTCTCCAGCTTATCAATGTCCTTTCTAAAATGTGTTGCTCAGATCATGCTACTCTAGAGGTGGTCTGAACCAGAATTACTACCTTGTCATCTATGGCTCCCAGAATCTCTATCTTCCTTCAAGGCTCTTTCAAGGTGTCTTTCTTGATCTTTGCTCCTGTGTCTTTCTCTCTTAAATTATCTTGTTCTATACCAAAGGTTCTTAGGACCCCCAAGAGATCCTTGAATAGATTTCAGGGCGTCTGTGAATTATATCACAAATTTGTCTTTTTTAATATTTTTATAACCATTTCAATATAATTGATTTCCTTGGTAATCCTACCCTTTCATTTTTATGCATTTAAAAACATTATTCTGAAAAGAGGTCCATATGCTTCATTAAACTGTCAATGTGGTCCACGACATAAAAAAGGCTAAGCTCCTTATCTATAATAATCTACATACATGGTATCTCACCAATAGGTGCAAGATTTTTGAGCGTCTTTTCGTGTACAGCTTCTTGTGCATTCAATTCACTGCAACCGGCATGTAGTAGGTACTATAAAAAGTCGAATTAAATTGAATAAATTGCAAAGAGTTCCTTTGCAAATGGCCAAATTCTAGTGTCAAGATGCCCGTTCTTGCTTCTCCAATCCCGTCCTTCTAAACTAGCTAATCATTTCTTAAGTGCCTACTATGTGCCAGGAAGCATACTTGACAGATGGTCAAGGCAGCCTCTAGCCAGAGGTTCTCTGGAAACCGTCAGACTGAAAATCACGTCAAGCGGGCTTCCAGTCCGGCAGCACCTCGGACAGGCACTTCAAGAAGCGAGGGATGAAGGGAAGAGTGCGCGACAGACTCCCAGTGTGAACAGCGCTGGACGGAGCTAGGACGCAGGAGCAAATGTGGAAGTTCTGGGGGAGGGCAGGAGTCCTGTCCCTGTCTCCTGCCCTCCGCCTCCGAGGGGAGGGGGGCGGGCGAGTGGAAGCCCAGATCCTGCTCTTTCGTTTTCGTTTCCCGGAAGGATAGTGACTACCGGAACCCATTACTGCTCCAGGATCGCAAGCTCCACCATCCCTAGGTCCCTAGAGCTTCAAAGTAGTTTACTACTCACACCCATCTTTCTTTCCCTGGTCCGGAATAAGGGTTTGGGTGGAAGTAGGGCCGGAAAAAGAAGACCAAGGTCACTCCGCAACAGGAGCCAGCTCAGCCCTCGGGAAAGAAGGACGGGCTTCCGCTCCACCTGTACAGCAGGTAAGAGCCCCTGATCCCAGACCTAAAGAGCGCTCAATTCGTCCCGCTCTTCCTAAATCCCTTCCCCACTTCACAGGAAACTATTTCCTACCCAGCTCTCTCCATAGAACTCACACTCACTTTTTCAGATTCCTTCCCTTCCATTCGCGGGGCTGTGCTTCCCTCACCAACATATGTAATGTTGATTTGGATTTGAACCTAGATTCTGCTACTTACCTCTGTAACCTGCTTCTCTAGACCTCAGTTTTCACATCTGCAAAATGAACTGTTTAGACTAGATAATCTCTAAGATTCTATCCTAGCTCTAAAGTCTATCATATTATCAAATTTCCATTCATTCGCACTTCCAAACATTGTCTCCCAACTGCCGGCATCACCGCTCTCATTCTACCTCCACAGCCCTAATCGGGTTGATTTTGAGTATTTTCTACTCCAGTCAGTCCCCACGCACTTTCCCCCCTGATCCTTTCAGTACCCCTTAAATTCTTCAATCTACTGAACTCCCTGTAATTCACAGTCAGCATTCACCCTCACCCCTTAATCATATTCTCTCCCCACCGAATATCTTACAACCTTTACAGAGTCCTCACCATCAATACCTTTCTTTAGGGCCTTGGTCCCTCCCAGCAGTTCTGGGGCTTCTGGGCTCACATCTCTCTTGCAGTTAGCAGCCTTGGAATTCCCCTTTCTTTAGTCAGTTCTTACTTGGCAGAAGTTGGAGGGGGCAAACACTGGATGTGTTCTTGGGATCCAAAAGCAGGTGGAGTGCTGGCCCACAGCCAGCTTTGGAGGGTAGAGGTGATTTTTTTTTTCTGGAGAATGCTTCCATTTCTAAGTGGAAGACCAGTAATAACAGTTGTGCGTGAGACCTATGATCAAAGCCACAACCGAAAGGCTTGAATGAGAAATGGAAATTCACTAGGAACTGAAACGGAGCCCTAAGTTCGTTTCTGTTGGCTCTTCTGCCAAACTGCAGAGAGTACTGAAAGCTTGGGTTCAAGGTCTATCTCTGACATATCTGCAGTGTGACCTTGGGCAAGTCACTCAATCTCTATGCTCTTGACAACTCTCCAAGGCTTAATAAGTTAATAAGTTGTGGAGGAAGTTTCCTTACCTGGAAGTTCCCTGGAAACTCATTCAAAATGTCACTAAACTGCTCTCCTTGAAATTCCAGGTTCAATCCTTATCCTCTCTACCAGCCAAGTCTAATTTGTTGCCATCACTTCCAGAATCTTTTTTGTACAATAGCTCAGGAGATGAATGCAAAAATGTAGAAGATCCTTGCTAAAAAGAGTAGAAGGTTTGCTTTAGTTTTGTTTTGATTTTTAACCTGAAACTGGTTTCACTTTTACTTTTCTTGAGTTAGCTATCTGTCACTGGCAAGGAGCCCCAAGTGACCTTCTAAGAACAAGATCCAATACTGAGCCCCTTTATCAGTACCAAAATAGAGCAGAGAGAACACTGCACCTGGAGCTAGGAGACAGAGGTTCGAATGCTGGCCCTGCTATTTCCTATCCCTGGGACTTTAAGTAAGTCATTACTCCTCTGAGTCTCGGTTTCTTTAACTGTCAAAAGAAAGAAAAGGTTGGACTAGTTTATGGGGTCTTTAACCTTTTTTGGTATCATGGATACCTCTGACTCTAGTGAATCCTACAGGTCTCTTCTCAGAATAATGTTTTTAAATGCATAAAATTCATGAAATTACAAAGGAAATCAATTACATTGAAATACAGGTATCAACGCACATCTATAGCCTATATCATCCCATGTTGGGGAGAAGGAAGAGAAGGGTGGGAGGGTAGGAGAAAAATTTGTAACCCAAAATCTTTCAAAAAATGAATGTCAAAAATTGTCTTTACGTGTAATTGGAAAAAATAAAATACTATTAAATAAAAAGAAATATAGGTATCAAAAGATAGATGTTTTTTAAAAATCACAGACCCCAGGTTAAGAATCCCCTGATAAAATGGTCTCTAAAGTCTCTTCTTGTTCTAAAGTCTATAATCTCATTATTTTAGTGACTAAGTTACCTCTTTGGGTTAAACTGATTTTAAAATGCTATAAATGAACACACCACTTTGGGGGGTGGGGCAGCCAGGGTAAAGGTCTCTTTATCCTGGCTGCCCTTTCTTCATGTACTTTAAAAAGGGTTTTAAAAGCATGTCAGTTGGGAGTACCATTGGCCTTTCAAACCATATTTTCAGGCCCTAAGATCTTATGCCTCGGAAATGAATTTATACCCAAGAATCCTCTGGTGGAGCTTGTCGTTGTGGGTACTAGCAAGTTTGGATTAAATTTTTAAAAAGTAGTTATTTTTCTTTTAAAAAAGCTTAATGGGTTAGACTAGCAGAAAAAGTCTCCTTTCTTTTGAGCCAGTTAATGATGACCTGTCTTGTTCTGCTTCATTTCTCTCTAGGGAGGAGAATTGGCTAATTCTTCTTGCATCCCTGTGTCGCCAACACCACCCCCGGCTACTCAGTTTGAAGCCAGATGTGAGACTGGAATGCAGCTCATCCATGAGCAGGAGATCTGCAGGTTACCAGGCAGACTCAGTGAGTAGATGAGAGATCAGTGCTGAATTTTTGCCTTTCGAAGACAAAGGCCTGAATGAATTTAGTTCTCTCCAACGTAAGCCCTGCTGGCGCTTATCCCTGGTTGCCACTATTTGCCCTCATTTTATCGAGCTGTTTTTGGAGATGAAGTCAGCAAAGGTAAATTTGAAATCTTTCTGTTGAGGGATCGGACTGCCCGTGATGTATAAACTTGGCATGACAACCATGGGGCAGTAGGTACTTTCTTCCTCTGTATAGGGACAGAGTGGAAGTGTCCCTTCTAGCCCTAACATTCCATGAGATTATGAAAACCAAACAGGGGAAAATCACCTAATAGGACTTTTTGCTGGAAGGGATCTTTGAGGGTCAAGTAGTTCAACCCCTCTCATTTCAGAGAAGAGTAAATTGAATGGGGATCTCATGCTATATGTTCAGTGCTCCTTCTGCCATGCTAGGTCACCCACAAGGAGAAGAATGGGAAAACAAACCCTTACATTAAGAAGTTCCTAGCTTTCTTTGGAGGAGTCCTTCCTGTATGTCAGGAGAGTCAGTTTTATGCAGTGAACAGCGCACTGGATTTGGAAACAGGTTTCAGATCTTGGCTGTTCCTCTTAGTAATGGCATTTATATAATATTTTAAGATTCGCAGATTTACAAATATTATTTCATTTGATCTTCCTAAAGCACAGGTCTGATCACATCACTCCCTTCCTCCCACCATTTGATAAACTCTGGTGATTTCTTATCATCTCCAGGATCAAATATGCAATCCCTGCTGTTCAAATCCCTTTATAATCTGTTCCCCTTCCACCTTTCCAGCCATCTTACCCCTTGTTCCCAGTGCCCCCTCCTAGCCCCTCACTCTGCTATCCAGTGTCACTGGCCAACAAAAGATAATCCGTATCCCAACTCTGTGGATTTTAATTGGCTGTTTCCTATGTTTGGAATTCTCTACCTCCTTATCTCCATCTCCTAGATTCCCTAGCGTTTTTTTCAAATCCTGGCCCAAACTCTGGCTTCTACAAGAAGGCTTTCCTCATCCTCCTTAAAGTTAGTGCCTTCCCTTTGTTCATCATTTCCAACTTATCCTGTATATAGCTTATTTATGTATAGTTTGAATTGGATTCAAAAATACTCCTTTGGAGCAGGGACTATTTTTTTGCCTTTCTTTGTATCCCCAGTGCCTAGCGCATAGTAGGTATTTAATAAATGCTTGTTGGTTGATTGATCTTCACAACAATCCTGGGAAGTAGATGCTGTTAGTAATCCCATTTCATAAGTTAAGGAATGGAGGCAGGGGCACTAATATACTGTGAACTGAGCCAACCATTTGGAGAGCATCCTGGAATTATGCCCAAAGAGTTATAAAACTGTGTATACCCTTTGATTCAGCAATACCACCATTAGGTCTGTTTACCATGGTGATCAGGGAAAAAGGAAAAGAACCTGTATGTTCTAAAATATTTCTAGCATCTGTCTCTGTGGTGGCAAAGAACTGGAAATCATGGGGATGCCCATCCACTGGGAAATGGCTGAATAAGCTGTGATTATTGTAAGGAACACTACTGTGCTATAAAAAATAATGAGCAGGTCGATTTTAGAAAAATATGGAAAGATTTACATGAAATAACACAGAACAAAATGAGCAGAACCAAGAGAATGTTGTGTACGGCGACAACAATATTGTTCAAAGGATAACTAAGCTATTTGGAGTAATGCAGACATTCAAATCAACTACGACAGACTTGTGAGGGAAAATTCTCTCTACCTCCAGAGGAAGAACTGATATCTGGAATGGTATGCCTCCCCATATGCATCTAGGGAGCAGCTAGGTGGCACAGTCGATAAAGCACCTGGCCTGGAGTCAGGAAGGCTCATCTTCCCGAGTTCAAATTTAGCCTCACACACTCAGACACCAGGCTCTGTGATCCTGGGCATGTCACTTAACTCTGTCTGCCTCAGTTCCTCATTTGTAAAATAAGCTGGAGAAGGAAATGGCAAACCACTCCAATGTCTTTGCCAAGAGAACCCCAAATGGAGTCAGGAAGAGCTGGACATGACTGAAAAGACTGAACAACAACAGATATCTATGTCAAATATTAGTGGTCTCTAATCCGGGGTTGGGAGGGAGGGAGACAACTGGGAGCCCAAAATGTAGCAAAAAAGAAAGAAGGAAAGAAAGAGAGAGACAGAGAGAGAGAAGGAAAAAAAGAAAGAAAAAGAGAAACAGAGGGAGAGAAAGAAAGAAAGAAAGGAAGGGAGGAAAGAAGGAAGAAAGAAAGAGACAAGGAGAGAGAGAGAGAGAGAGAGAGAGAGAGAGAGAGAGAGAGAGAGAGAAAGAGAGAGAGAGAGAGAGAAAGAAAGAGAGAGAGAGAAAGAGAAAGGAAGGAAGGAAGGAAAGAAGGAAGAAAGAAAGAGAGAGAGAAGGAGAGAGACAGAGGGAGAGAGAAACAGAGGGAGAGAGAGAGAAAGGAAGAAAGAAAGAACGAATGAAACAAAGAGAAACAGAGGGAGAGAGAGACAGGGGGAGAGAGAGAAAGGAAGAAATGAAGGAAGGAAGGAAGGAAGAGAGAGATAGAAAGGGGAGAGAGAAACAGAGGGAGAGAGAGAAAGAAAGAAAGAAAGAAAGAGAGAAACAGAGGGAGAGAAAGAAAGAAAGGAAGGAAAGAAGGAAGAAAGAAAGAGAGAGAGAAGGAGAGAGACAGAGGGAGAGAGAAACAGAGGGAGAGAGAGAGAAAGAAGAAAGAAAGAAAGAACAAATGAAACAAAGAGAAACAGAGGGAGAGAAAGAGAAAGAAAGAAAGGAAAGAAGGAAGGAAAGAAGGAAGAAAGAAAGAGAGAGAAGGAGAGAGACAGAGGGAGAGAGAAACAACAGAGGGAGAGAGAGAGAAAGAAAGAAAGAAAGAAAGAAAGAAAGAGAAACAGAGGGAGAGAGAGACAGGGGGAGAGAGAGAAAGGAAGAAATGAAGGAAGGAAGGAAGGAAGTGAAGAGGGAGATAGAAAGGTGAGAGAGAAACAGAGGGAGAGAGAGAAAGAAGAAAAAGAGAAACAGAGGAAAGGAGAAAGAGAAAGAACAAGAGGAAGGAAAGAAGTAAAGAAAGAGAGAGAGAGGAGAGGAACGAGAGGGAGAGAGAACAGAGGGAGACAGAGAGAAAGGAAGAAAGAAAGAAAGAACAAATGAAACAAAGAGAAACAGAGGGAGAGAGAGACAGAGGGAGAGAGAGAAAGGAAGAAATAAAGGAAGGAAGGAAGAGGGAGATAGAAAGGGGGAGAGAGAAACAGAGGGAGAGAGAGAGAAAGAAAGAGAAAGAAAGAAAGAAAGAAAGAAAGAAAGAAAGAAAGAAAGAAAGAGAGAGAGAGAAAGAAAGAAAGAGAGGGAGAGAGACAGAGAAACAGAGGGGGAGAGAGAAAGAAAGAAAAAAAAGAAAGAAAGAAAAAGAAAGAAAGGAAGGAAAAAGAAAAATGGAGGCAGACTTCCCCAGGATTACATAACTAGTGAGTAAGTTAACATTTGAACTCAGGTCTTCCTGACTCCAGGCCCAGTGCTCCACCCACTGCACCACCTAGTTGCCAATGTGACCTTTCAGCAAAGTTACTTCATTTCTCTGGCCCTCACTTCCCTTCCTCTTTGAGAGGGGCAGAATTAAATGACCTCTCAGATCCCTTCCAGCTTAAAATCCTCTTCTAGAAGGCTGGCATGTTAAGTTTTATGCATCATGGACATTTAAGCCCTTAACATGAAGAATTTCAGCTTGCTTTCACTGACTTAAACATCTTATGACCTCGAAGGTCATGTAACTTACCATCCTATACAATGCAGGAGGATGGTCCTCAAGCTTCCGCTCATTTTTTATTTCCAAGAATGGGGAGCTCATTGCCACCTAGTTCCATTACTGGACAGTGATGGGTGTGGTAGTCAGAGTGCCCTGTTTTACATCAAACTGGAATTGTTGAGATGCCCCTCACAGCATCTGAGGAATCATGACACATGCTCATTGAGATACTTCTGAAAGTACCTCTCGATGCTGTTGTTTGATAATTTTTCTGTGACCCCATTTGGGGTTTTCTTGGCAGAGACGCTGGAGTAGTGTGCCGTTTTCTTCTCCAGCTCATTTTAGAGCTGAGCAAACTGAGGCAAACAAGGTGAAGTGACTTGCCTAGAGTCACCCAGCTAGGAAGTGTCTGAGGCCAGATTCGAACTCAGGAAGGGGAGTTTTCCTGATTCCAGGCCAGGCACTCTATCCACTGCACCATCTAGCTGCCTCCTAAAAATACCTTAGCTGTATCCTGTGGTAAATATTTAACTGTCTCAAAAGATAAAATGAAGATAATATACAATTTTCATGTTCTTGGCAGGAACAAAAGTAAATGAACTGCTGACAATTGGGAAGCTGGGGTGTAACAACAGTGTGACTTTGGCTACTGTGGCTGTGTAAGACCAACAACACCAGCACACAGAAGGGCTGCCAACACAGGTTCTTTGATCTGCTTTTCTAAGGAAAGCAACATTAAGGGGTTAACAATATCATTTTAATCAAACATACATATATCATTCACTTAGTTCAGGGGAAAAAGCCAGCACCCTGAACTTCAGAGCAAATACAAACAGAAATTACAGAGACAATACAAACAGATCAAATAAACACAAATCAGTCTATCCATACCAATACGTAGTTACCACGGAAGCACCAACAACTGGGTTTCTTCAAAGCCAGGGTGCCCTTAACAACAGCTGCCCAGAGTCTAGTCAAATCAAATGACACTCTTCCAGTGAGTGAGAGCCCCAAATAATACTAGCCTGAAGGCTTCACATCTAATCAGCAGAAGGGTGTGGGCCTGGGGCTTAGCACCAAGCAAGACTTAATCAAAGGCACTTGATTACTTTAGAGTTCTCAAAGAAAAAATGGTAAAAAAAAAAAAAAAAGGTCCTACACTGCTGAACATTACATGGGGCTCTCATGGCATCTCAGAGCTGGTTGGATCTGTCACTGAACAGGAATTCTTGCAGAACTGAACAATGTCCCTGATATTTTGTCATCTAGTTTTCTCCTGGAAGTTGTGAGTTCCAGGGACCTGCACAGCCTTCTGAAGCGGTGGCCTCCACCTTTGGGCAGCTTGAATGTTATGAAGATTTTTGAGCTGAAAGGCACAGCTTTTTAAAGTCACAACCTCTCAGAGATAGCCCAGACCGGGGGGTGGGGAACCTGAGGCCTTGAGGCCACAATCAAAGAGCTGCACTTGAGGACCTAGAAGGCCACATGTGGCCTAGAAGCTGCAGGTTCCCCACCTCGGGCCCAGACCTTAGAAATCACCTAGTCCACCTTCCCACTTGATGCAAGAATCTCCTTTCTGTATGGTATCTCTGAATACATCATACAATAGGGAATTAATTTATAGAAGTTGTTCTTCCTGTTCTGTCCTTCCCACCTCCCGCACCTAGGTTGTATGGACACAGATTTCAAGTTGAAAGGAAGGCTTAGAGATTATCTAGGCCAGCACCTTTATTTTACAGTTGAGAAAACTGAGGCCCAGGGAAGTGACTTGCCCAAAATCACATAGAGAGCAAATGGTCAAACTTTAATTAATGAAGACTTATTTGGAGGGAGGGAAAAAACTGAACTCTTTTTCTTCAGAATCTCTGTTTTGTCTACACTGGTTCCTCATCCTTCCCTCTCCCTCCTCCTATTCACCTCATCCTGATCCTCCTTGTCAGTGTCGTGCTCCTCCTTCTTCCTCTTCTTCCTCTTTCTCCTCCTCTTCCTTCTCTTCCTTTCCCTCCTCCTCCTTCTCCTCTCTTCCTGGGTCTCCTTATCTCACCCAGGCTAGAAATGCAGCAGCCCCTCTCACAGCCCAGTCTCACCAATGACAGACATAAAAGTTTTGCTTTGTTCTATTTCTGACCTGGGCCGGTTTAGAAACCCCTCCCTGGGTAGTTTGTTTTCCTCCCCACCATGGGGTTTGCCATATTGGTGCCTGCCTTAGTGCCGGCACCCCATCAGCTTAGCCCTTTGCAGTTCAGAACTCCTGAACTGGAGCAATCCGCTAGCCTCTGCCCCCACCACCTGGCAGCCCTTGCTTTCTAATAATGAGGATTTGACTGAATTATGTTGTTTTACTTTCCCAGCAGGAAACTGAGTAAACAAGAACAATAAAAACAGTGTTATTTGCTTTTTTGACTCATAACCAAGTGGTGCTTCAATGTTATTCTTCTTTCTCCTTCTCTTCTCCCCCAGTCCTCCCATTTCCCTCTTCATTTGCCCTATAGCGTTGCACAATCATGTGGCTAGGGAGAACAAATTAGGCACTCTTCAGGCATTATTTATAGTCTCCAGGGTTATGCCCTGTTGAAAGGGGGTGGACCATGGCAGAGACGCATGGCCCAATGACAAAACTGGCTGGGTCCAACACCCACATCATCATCTCCCTGTTTTGCATCAATATATTCACATCTGTTTATCTCTTTGGAAAATAAGGGAAGTTTGGGAGATGGGGAACGAAGAGAAGGGAAAATCCTCTTCTTTTGGAGTCCTTTTGGAGTACACTGAAACAGAACCAGTGTAGTAATATTAATAGATGGAATTTACATAGTGGTTAAAGGCTAACAAAGCACTTTGTAGTCTCTCAATTAACAAACACTTTGTACTTGAGTTGAAATTTGAACCCAGATCTTTCTGACTCCAAGTCAGAAATCCAAAACATGTGAAGTGTGTGGTGTTTAGTAATTGTCTTTTGTGAAAGCAAGAAAAGGAAGGTCTTGTTCAGTTGTGACTTCCAGGTCAGCTGGGTCCAAGTAGTCTGGTTGGGGTGGCGGAGGCAGTATGTAGAAGGGAGTTGCATGAGATTCTCAGAAAGTCCCTTCTATGGTTCTTTGAAGGAGAAGAGGCTCCAGGAAGCCCACAAAATGCAAAATAGCAATGACTTCCATTTCTCTAAGCATTTTAAGATTTGCAAAGCATTTAGAGATTTGCTTAGGGTCTAAGAGGTCCAGTGTTTTGCTCATGGTGACATAGCCAGCATGGATCAAAAGCAGAATCTGAGCCCTGTGTCTCCTCTCCTCAAAGGCAGGCTCTCCATTCACCGTTTGCCACTCAGGACAAGTATTGGTTCCATTGAAAGGTTAAGGAAGTTGTGAAAGGTAGTGAATACCGTTGGATCTGTAGCCAGAGGACTTGGGTATGATTCCTGGCCCTGGGGCAAGTCTCTCCCTTGTGTTCAAGTCTCTCCTGACGTTAGGCCTTATGTTCATTCAGCTATACCACACTGATGCTAATAAAAAAAAGGAAAATTTTGAAATAGATAAAAGTAATTAACAGCATGCACATAACAGAGGGAAAAATGATGGGGAAAAAGTCCTCCTGAGATGAGCTTCAAAGAAGGATCTAAGGGATCAGGGAAGGGTGGCCCACCAACTTCCATCAAGAAGAGCTGATTCTGTCCTTTGAGGCTGACCACCTAGTGACTGACCTTCTTAGCACCCCTTTCCTCCCCTTCTCTAGTACTTCCCTGTTCTTATAGCATCTCCAGCCCAAAGCCACTCGTGAGTGGCAGTTTGGTACCATATGAAGAATGTTAGCTTTGGCTCCAAAGTTTGAGTTGGGTTCAAGATGACCTTTGAGGCCTCTTCTAGCTCTGGATCCATGAAGCTCTGACTCCTGGGCTGTGTGGGCTCTGAAAGGAAGTCGTCAGGGCAGGAAAGCTGCTTGTGGTTTTTCCATCTACACTTCCTAAGACCTGCCTCTGTCACGTAAGCCATGTGACCTTAAGCGAGTTCTCTGGGCCTCTGTTTTCTCCTCTGTAAAATGAAGAGATTGGATTAGACAGGCTCAGAGGTCCCTTTGCAGCCCTATGATCTCATACTCAGGATATCAGTGGTTCCCATTCTGATCTGTGTCTGTGGTTGGTTACAGGAATTCAGCCTTCACTGTGGAGTAAGGAGGATGTGATTCACTGGCTAAGATGGGCCGAACAGGAATACTCCCTCCCACGGACGTTGGAGCACAAGTTTGAAATGAATGGCAAGGCCCTCTGCATTCTGACCAAGGATGACTTCAGACACAGAGCCCCCGGTTCAGGTCAGCAGACGTAACAGACTTTAGTCAAAAAGGAGATGGCCGGGCTGGTATAAGATGGATGTGGTCAGTTGCCTTGGGCAGGAAGGATGTCAGGGCAAGAAACCTACTTGTGGTTGTTCTATCTGACCTTCTCTCACTCACGTCTCAGCTGAGGTTTCTCTCTGCTCCACATTTGGCCCCTGAGCAGGAAAAGGGGGCTGTCTTTCAGGGCTGGGCCTTTGGCAAAATTGTGCCCTTTCTCCTACTCAGTGGTACCCCTTCTCTTGTCCCTTTTATAGTTTTCTGACACCCCCTTTCCCCACGAACACACTATACACCTAGTGCTTTCATGCTCCTTATCCTCAGGAAAAGATCCAACAAACTCCTTCACAAGCAGGTATAAATGACTGATAACCCTGAACCCCCCTCCTTATGATCTGTCATATTAACATGGATTACACCAAAGATTCCTAACCTGGGCTCTGGGAACTAGAACTTTTAATATTTTAATAACTGTCTCAAATAATTGATTTCCTGAGTGTTTGGTTTTATGCTTTTAAAAACATTACTCTAAGAATGAGTCCATAGGCCTCACTTAACTTCCATAGGGGTCCAGGACACACACAAAAAAGGTCAAGAACCCCTGCCTTAAACCAAAGGAACAGATTTGGAGGTAGAGGACCTGGATTTGAATCCTGATTCTGTCACTTTGTGACCTTGGGCAAGTCACTTAATTTCTCTAGGACCTTAGTATCCTCATGTGTAAAATGAAGGTTTAGATTAGATGTCTTCTCTAGCTCTAGAGCTCTGTTCTAATGATCTTGAATGATGAAGTGGTAAGCATCAGTGGCCAGGTAAGTGAGGTATTCAGGGATCAGAAACTCTTGAAATCACACTCTTTGGACCAAAGGTATGAAACACAGCTGGGTCCCTGCCAAGTGACCCCTAGTGCTACCCAAACCAGACTGAAATGTAATTGGGAGACATTTAACAAAATAAATAAAAATACAATAGAACATAGATATTGTTGATATGTGTTTTTCTGTCGATATAGGCATCTGCAGTGATCCTCATGTAGCGTTTAGTAGCCCCATTTCTATTTGAGCCACTGCTGTAGACACATGTCTGCTCTGTCTAATCCAAAGACTGCTTTGGTCTCAGCTGGCACTTAGCCACACTGCATATGGACTCTTCCCTTTCCTCATGAATGCATTACATTTCTCAGGTTTCTTTGTTGTTTTTTTCAGCCTATAATTACAAGAGTCAAAGAGGAAAGTTTTGAAAAGTTTCCATTTCCTCCTCTTCCCCTCCTCCTCCTCCTCCTCACTCCCTCAGTTCCTGTTACAGAGTTCCCCAAATTAGTATCCATAATGGGACTGCTAGTATGTTTGATACCCTCACTGAGGAGCTGGAAGCCAGGATCTTCCTTCCCTCAGAAGGGTCTGTTCTCCCCCTGTAGTTTTTAGGTGAGTTCCCTTTTCCTGTGAAGTCTCAGTTCCTTGTTGCCTTTCACCTCTGGCATGATTATAGCTTCAAGAAGATGGAGGGTCTATGAGAGATGGGTCTATGGATCTCCCACAGGGCAGAGGACATCCCAAAGGATGGGAGACACTGCTCCTTTTTGAGGAAAAAGGGTAAGATGTGACCAAGACTTGCCCTGTATCTGATTAGGCTAATTTCGTAGGGATTTGAGCTAGCAAGAGATTTACAGAGGTCATCATAGGATCATAAGCATCAGAAGCAGGATTTGAACCCAGGTCCTCTGACTCTGTAGCCAGTACTCTCCCCCCCCACCTCCAGCCTCCTTTTCATTTTATTGATGCTGAAGAAACTAGAACCCAGAAAAGGAAAAAGATTTGCCTAAGGTCACACCACTAGTCATTTGTCCTTCATTCTGGAAGAGCCGTGACGTCAGGGACATGATGACATGACTTGCAGTCGACTTGGACTTGAGCGAGGGAGGGCTGTGCAAGGTCACCAGCCTCGCTTTCTCCTCCAGAGCCATCCTCACTAGTGATTAGAGAGATCAGTGAGTCAGTATTCAAACCAACATCCTCTGATGCCAAAGTCAGCCTTCTCACAGTGGTGCACTCTGGCTTTTGTTCTTCCCGTCCCTCGAGTGTTCCAGTCACCACACTCTTGCTGTCTAGATTCTGCCCCCCCAAACACCCCTCTCCCTGGGCAGCGTGGTGTAGTGAGGACTAGGTGTCAGGGTTCTAGGCTCAGCTATACCGCTGAGTCACTGTGTGACCTCAGGCTGGTTGCTTTCCATCCGTGGGCTTTGTTTCTTTATCTGGAAATTGAGAGGTCGGACAAAATGCCCTCTATAGTTTGAGCCTAGTGTTACACAGACAGGATGAGTCAGAGACAAGATTCGAACCTAGTTCTCCTTGACTCTCTGCTCACCACCTTTGGTTCAGTGCAAGCATTTTTCTGTTTTAAAGTCTGGAGGTCCCTCCCGGCTCTGACATTCTGTGAATCAAAAGCCGATCCCCAATGGACCTAGAAGCCAAGAACCTTTCTTTTCCCTGCCTCTGCCAAATACCAGAACAAAACACCACCATACAAATACCCGCTTAGCTCCTCCGAGTTCTATCTACTCAAATCCCTGCTGTGTGACTGTGTCAGGAAGGCATTAATAACAATGTAGATGATAGTTGTCAAAAGGTCACATCTAAATTGCCATCACAGTGACAAGAATTTGTGTGATAAAATACTTAAAGTTAAGGCCATGACTGGCAAATATTCAAGTCCTCCTTTGATGAGTCATGGCCCCTTCTGGGCCTTCAGGTAGTTATTTATCCATAGAATGAGGAGGTTGGACCAGGTGGTCTTTAGTTTTTCCCCATGATCTCTCTCACATAACGTTCGCTTTTTAACATCGGCTTTTGAACCTCAAGCAAAAAGCGTAAGTAATTCGACCATTTGGTCGCTTTTGGAAGCATCTATGGGGAAAGCCCTTGGAGGCAAGCGACCCTTTTGGCCCTTCCTCAGCCTTCAAAGTATACCATAGAGGAAGTTAGCTGCTGGCCCTAGGTAGGGCTGACAGGCAAGGGATTCAATCCAATTCAGCAAGTATGTATTGGACACTTCTACTAAAGACAGAGAAAGAGAATATTCCAAGTCCTCGAACAATTGTTTCTTGTCCTTTGAAAGCAGAGACCTTGTTCCATTAGGCTGGGGGATCATAGGATCGTAGATTTGATGCTTGAAGAAGGGACCTTAGAGGCTATTGAGTTCAACCCCTCATTTTACAAATGAGGAAACTGAGGAACAAATTTGCCCAGGGTTACACTGCTAGTCAATGACCTCAGCTGGATTTGAACTCAGGCTTCCTAAATCTAAGCCAGGTACTTGTACACTGTGTCACCTACCTGCTTGGCAGTGCTTGGTCTGTGTCTGATGATGCAGAGGCTGTAATGCCAGAATAAAATGACCTAATTCAATCCAGCAAACACTTACTGGACACCTACTATGGGCAGAACGTTGCGCCAAGCAGTGGTGGTGGTGGCAATGGCGATGGTAGGAATGGTATTTGAATCAGATACAGTGACTTCCCTAGAAAAGCTTACAGTCCACTAGTGAGGATAGGACAGGTACAAGGCAGAATATCAAAGGGTAGATTAAAAGTGTCCTTAAGGAAATGAGGAGAGCTTCCTTCCAGCTGGGATGGATCCAAGAAGGCTTCCTGGAGAAAAAGGCACTGGAGCTGAGTGGAGAAGGAAAAGAAAGCTCTCCACAGCTTCTGGGGATGAGAGAGAGAGTGCAGGGGACACATCGCCCTCAACTCCACTCAAGGGCGACCTATCCAGAGCCTGAAGATGCACTCCCTGCTCCCTTCTCAGTCAGATTCGGAGAGCCCTGGTCAACACCCTCTCTCTCCCTTGCTGCCAGGTGATGTCTTGTATGAGCTGCTTCAGTATATTAAGACCCAGAGGAGAGCCCTGGTCTGCGGACCCCTCTTCAGCACTCCATTCAGGCCTGTGATTCCCTTCCAGCAGCATCGCTGTCCTCTGGAAGGTGAGGCCGTCTTCTCTTTGGCTTTTGTAACCATCCAGAAAACCTTCCCATCCCTTCCCAGAGTGTAACTCCCAAATCTCAGGGCAGCACCAGCCATGGGCAAAATTATCCTGTGGGCAACTGTGAGAATTTGGGGTGTCACTTCCCCGCTCTAGGCTCCAGTTTCCCTATCTGTATTAATAACAAAACAACGATAGGGAAGCTGTATGGTGCGGAGGATGGAGGCATCGAGAAAATTCATTTGCATGAGTTCGAATTTGGCCTCAGACACTAACTAGCTGGGTGACCCTGGGCAAGTCACTCAACCTTTTGTGCCTCAGTTTCCTCATCTGTAAAATGAACTAGAGAAGGAAATGGCAAACCACTCCAGTATCTTCGCCAAGAAAACCCCAAATGGGGCCACAATGAGTTGGGCATGACTGAGATGACCGAACGACAACAAAATAATAATAATAATTAGCATTTATGTACTGCCTCATTAATCCTCACAATAATCCTGGGTAGATGCTGTGGTTACCCCAGCTTACAGATGAGGAAACTGAGGCTGAAAATGGTTAAGGGATTTGCCCAAGGGTCACACATCTAAGAGGTTGCCTGAGGCAGAATTCAAACTAGAGTGTAACACTCTAGCCACTGTCCCACATAGTTGTCATCTGTAAAGTGGGGTGTGAGGGTGGGGGTGGGGAGCTAGATCAGGGGTGTGCTGATAAAGATTTAACAACCAGCTTTTGATGGAGGGGAAGGTTATTATTCAACACATTTTAAAGTTTAGTCTGCATTTTTAACATTTTCTCTGTCAGTTTCTTAAGTCTAGGCAATCCACAAAACAATAAATCAAACCCTGATTTGTAATGATTTCTGAAGTACAAATGCTCACATATTCTCTAAGAATTAACACTTTCTTTTCCTTTTCTACGTTTCATTTAAATGCTGGTCAGGGCACATTTTTTTTGTGTTCATCAGTGCGTATCCCATGTAGATTTCTAGATGGTCCCCAGCAGTTCTCTCCCTTCCCCTTTTTTTCCTTTTCTCTCCTCTTCTCCCCTTTGGAACTTTCCCCCTTCTCTTCCCTCTGCTCTTCTCCTCTCTCTTCTTTTCTACCTTTCTGAGGTGGGAGAGAGAAAATTTGTTTTTCACCAGGAAGCGCAGTGGCCCAGCACATGGATCATAGGAGCATAGTTTTGGAGCTTGCAGGGACCCCAGAGACCATCTAGTTCAATCTCATTTTACAGATGAGGAAACTGAGGCCCAGAGATTTAATGACTCACCCAACATCACACAGGTGTGGCAGAATGGAGATTTGAACCCAGATCCTTGACTCCAAAACCGAGAACACTTTCCATTGTTCCTCATATACATAGAAGGCACCCCAAAATAAATAAATATTGGTTGGATTGGATAACAGATAGAAGAAGCCAATGCTTGTCAGGACTTTGGTTATAGATGTCCCGCCCGTCACTCTAGAAATGGTGGCAAGAGTTTCTCTGGAGAAAAGTTCTGGAGGCTAGGAGAAAAAAACCAACAATTCCACATTTCCTTGCAGGGGGGAACAGCCCCTTAAAACCTACCTCTCAAGGGGTTCTCCTGGCACCCCCACGGAATGAGGTATCCAGCAACACCTCTGGCCAGCTGGATCCTGCATCTCTGCCAAGGGGAGCTTTCTTCAGAGAAGAGCCTCTCAATCTCTCGCACATGTCTGATGTCAGCTATAGGGCAGAAGTCATTGGTTCCTTTCACAGAACAAAACAGGACTCTATTGATGGAAAACTTGCCGGTGAGTGGAGGGGGCCCTGGCCTCTGTATGGAAAGAAAGGATGTCATTGCCTGAATAGTGTATTTATAGAAAAAAAAGTATTTTAAAAATTGATTTCATTTGTTGATAAATTTTATATGTTCAGTAATTTTAACATTTAATTAATTACTGTTGGGAAAGGAGGTTTCTCTAGTTCATTAGATATTACTTATTTAAAGCCAGGCATGGGATGGGGTGGATGGGGTGGGCTGAGGAGCTCAAGCTTATTAATTAAGTGGGAACAATATTATAGTTTTGTTAAGGATTAAGAAAATAGCTAACACATGCCTGGATTTCTCTGGCACTCAGGTTAAGATTAAAATAAGAGGAGTTAAGTGACAGGTAAGAGAGTGGCATTCAACTAGAGCGGGTGACTCCACTCATCTGTTTACTTTGGTGTGACTGCACATTTGGATTCAGTTCAATAAATATTTATTAAGTGCGTACTATACGCCAGGTGCTGTGCCAAGCAAGCTCTAGGGTTACAAAAAGAAGCAAAAGACGGTCCCTGCCCTCAAGGAGTTTATGATCGAACGGGGAAGACAACATGCAAACAAATTTATACAAAGCAAGCTTTCTATAAGAAAAATGGGAAATAAAGGAAGAGAAGGCACTGGAATTAAGAGCGGTTGGGGAAGGCTTCCAGTAGTAGGTGAGATTTTAGCTGGGACTTAAGGGAAACCAAGGAGGTCAGTAGCTGGAGCAGGGGAAGGAGAGCATTCCAGGCAGGGGGACAGCCAGAGCAAATTCTCAGAGCTGAGAGAGGAAGTGTCTTCTCTTGACTGTGGAATGACCAAAGAGGCCTTGATATCACTCTGTGTCACATGCATTGGGGAGTAGGGCGTAAGAGGACTGGAAAGGTAGGAGGGGGCTGGATTATGAGGGGCTTTGAATGCTCAATGGAACATTTTGCATTTGCTTCTGGAGGCAATGATCAGAACCGCATTTTGGGAAAATCGCTTTAGTGGCTGAATGGAGAATGGATTGGAGCGGAGAGAGACTTGAGGCAGGCAGATGCACCAACAGGTGATTGTCATAATCCAGGAAGGAGGTAATGCGGGTCTGCATCAAGGTAGTAGTAGTGTCAGAGAGGAGGAGGTGTATTGAAGAGATGCTGCGAAGGTGAAATCAACAGGCCTTGGCAGCAGCTTGTATATGGGTGGGGTGAAAGATAGTGAAGAGTCCAGGATGACTCCTAGGATGTGAGCCTGAGCACTGGGAGGATGGTATTACCCTCTACAGTCACAGGGATACTTTAGATGTATTGTGTTTAAGATGTCTACTGGACATCCAGTTTGAGATGTCTGAAAGACAGTTGGAGATACGAGATTGGAGGTCAACATAGAGACTGCGGCAAGACAGGTAAATTGGAGAACCATCAGCACAGAGATGGTAACTAAATCCATAGGAGCTTATGAGAACACCAAATGAGATAGTATAGAGGGAGAAGAGAAGAGGGCCTAGGATTAGGGACTAACCTATGGTTAGAGGGCATGATATGAAGGAGGATCCAGCAAAGGAGACAGAGAAAGAGTGGTCAGATAAGTAGGAGGAAAACCAAGAGAGAATGGTGTTTCAAAAACCTAGAGAGGAGAGAGTATCTGGAAGCATGGTGGGATCAGCAATGTCAAAGGTTACAGAGAGGTCAAGGAGAGTGAGGATGGAGAAAAGGCCGTAGAATTTGGCAACTAAGAGATCATTAGTCACTTCGGAGAGAGGAGTTTCGGTGGAATAATTAGGTTGGAATCCACGCTGCAAGGCGTTAAGAAGACAGTAAAAGGATAGATAGTGCAGGCACACATTGTGGATGGCCTTCATGAGGAGCCGAGCTACAGAGGGCAGAAGAGATACAGGACGATAGCAGAGCTGGGAGGACCACGTGAGGATTTTTTCAGGATGGTGATATTTGTAGGCAATAAAAAATGAGCCAGTAGAGGAGGAAAGATTGAAAGTGGAGACGGTGGGGGTGTCAGAGGGGGCAGAGACAAGGTTGGAACGGAATCACTTAAGTAGAAGAGTTAGCCTTGGAAAGGAGTAAGGCCATTTCATCGTGTGAAACACAGGGGAAGGAAGAAAAAGTGACAGAAGGTGTCTGAATGATGAGAGATGAAGAAGAGGGGTGAAGAGGGAGTTCACAGAAAATGGCCTCAACTGCTTCCTGTAAAATATGAGACAAGGTTCTCTGCTGAGAGGTAGGGGCAGGAGGTGCTATGGGAGGAGTTGATAATGGAGGTATAATAGAATTGCCTAGCAGCAGGGAGGGCCCGGGTGTGGTTGTGTAACATAAACTTGTAGCAGACGCAGTCAGAACCATTGTCTGATCAGCAGTACATGTGTAAGCATGAAACCTGGTGAATGGTAGGAATGATCTAAGTCTGAGGCTTGGTTGAATATAATGAGTGATATGAAAAAGGAGCTAGGGTTTCAAGACAGGAGGATGGTGTAGAGTTGAATTGGCTTACCAAGGGAAACTGGGGGAAAGGAGAGAGTAGCTAATGCAGGGCAAACGACCTGGGAGGAGCATCCCTTGAGGGGTCAAGGGATAGAAGGTCATGGTGAAGATGAGGAGTAGGGATATGTAAGAGAAGGCAGAGGGAGAGGTGAAATGACCATAGATTAGGGTCAGATAAGGGGATTTCAGAATTCTTGAACATGGAGGTGGTACATTTGTGGGTGATGACCAGATCATGGGTGCGACTATCTTTGTGTGTGGCTGAGGTGGGGTGGAGCAATAGCTCATGGAAGGTGACTAGGTTGAGGAACTGAGAAGTTAGGGCATTTGAGGGAGAATAGGTATGTCAAAGTCTTCTAATACAAGGGCAAGGAGTTGAGAAGAAGAGAAAAATGGTAAGTCAGGTCTCAAATTCATTGAAGAAGGAAGGAGGCTGACCTGGGGGTCTGTAAACAACAGGTACCAGGACTTGGATTGGATGGTAGGTGTAGAGGATAGAGTGACATATAAGGCAGTCCAACAATGGATGTAGCTGCTTTGGGAGAGGGGCACCGTGGTTCCTGAGGGTACAACCTAATTTATATACCTAGCTGCAACACAAGTTTTGACCTAGTGAATGGACAAGGTAAGACCTCAGGCTGAATGGATTAAGTGCCTGAGTCCTTGTTCCTTCTTGTCTTGTACCATGTAGTACCATGTGTACCATGTGGTTGTAATCTAGTGTCAGACTGATCTTTCTGCAGAGAGGGTCCCCAAGGTCTCTCTAGACTGAAGAAATCCAAGCCCGTTTTCTGACCAGGTAGTTATTTATCGCCAAAGATAATTTGGATGCTAGCCAAACTAAGGCTGGCCACCCTGGATGTTCATTAAAAAAAGTCTTGACTGAACAATGAGAGACTGACTGATCGGCTAGCTAAACAACTAACTGACCGACTGATCGTTGACTGACAATTGGTTTGCAGGGGCGTGTGCTTGGAGCCAAACCTTCTGAGGTAGTTGTTAAAGTTTTAGTGTGACCGTTACCTCAGAATGGACAAGTGTTATGAATCAGGTCTTGATGCATTGTTTTGTTGATAATCTTTCTGGACGTAAGAAAGTGACAGAGAAGACTTTGAGATTAACCTTAAAATTAAGAGACTAAACTTTTAAAGTGTATCATGTGTACATTTCTTTTTTCCGAGAGTCTGACCAACTGACTAATCTATAGGTTAACTAATTGACTTGACTAGCTAACTGATCAGGTGACTACCTGACTGATCAACTGGTAATTCATTTGAGTAGATTGACCAACCAACTACCTGGGCCACTGATAGATGGATTGGTTGACTTGAGCAGCTGACTGACAGGCTGGTTACTAGACTGACCAACGGACAAACTCTCTGTCTGCCTGACAGATTGATTGGCCATCTAACAAACTAATGAACTCTATCAACAGATGAACTAAGTGACTAGCACTCTATCCTCTGTGCCACCTAGCTGCTCAAGGATCAAATTAGATGATATTCGTTAAGGGCCTAGCACAGTGCCTAGAACACAGTAGGTGCTTGATAAATGCTTGCTTGCTCTGTGCCCTGCCTCCCCTATCACCACGTGCAAATTTTACTCAGAAAAATGCTTTCTGGACAGCATCTTTACATGCTACTGTGTCTCACACTTGTGTTGTCCTCTGATCCACTACAGACTGCCGCTTGCTGTGGGACTATGTGTATCAGCTGCTCTCTGACAGCAGGTATGAATCTTACATCAAATGGGAAGACAAGGACTCCAAGGTCTTCCGGGTGGTTGATCCAAATGGACTTGCCAGGCTCTGGGGAAATCACAAGGTACGCTTGGGCTCCGGTACAAGATGGCCCTGCAAGTTTTCCTTTTGGGGATGGTGTTTGGACTGGAAGCAAGGAGACTGGAACCCCAGCCACTAGGTCCATGTAACGAATGTTTGTTGGAATGAATTGAATCCCTTCCGGCATGCTTGAACTTTTACAGCTTCTTCAAACTGCAATTTGTCTGAACCTTGTTATGCCATTTCATAGGTAGGAATACTGAGGCACAGACCCTGAGCTTTTTTATAAATTGAGAGCACCAATGGGACTCAAATTTACACTTACCCGTTTATTGTTATCCACTGCACTGGATGACTCAGCAGATAGAGTGCTGGGCCTGGAGTGAGGAAGACCTGAATTCGAATCGGAACTCAGACACTTACTGGCTGTGTGATCCTGGGCAAGTCACGCGACCTGTATTTGCCTTAATCCCAGAAGGAAATGGCAAACCATTGCCGTGAAAATCGCACGGAAAGTACGGTCCACAGGGTCCTGAAGAGTTGGAAATGACTGAACAACGACGACGCGCTATGATTTTACCATTCCTGGGGTTTGGTTGGTATGAGGAGTTCCCAGTGAAGAATTCCCTCTACCAATGTAGATTGACACCCACTTGGCAACTGAGAGAGTTTTCTGGGCCACTGATGGGAGAAGTGACTTGTCCAAGGTCATATGGCCAGTGTGTGTCAGAGGTAGGCCTTAAACTCAAGCCTTCCCTGGTCAAAGGCTGCCTCCGTATCCACTGTGCCACCAGAAAACTCTATATTCTGCTTTTTAGGCATGAGCCTGCCAGAAATAACTTGTATTAACTTGGAGTGTTGTCATCTAAGTACTTGTGCTGAGCTGGAGAGGCCCAAACACAGACAGAGTCAGCCCGTGACCCTGGAAATCTCTCTCCAACAAAAACCATTTTTGGTTAACAGTTTATTATATTCTCATAACAATTCCATCTTGGACTAAAGCCCAGTTAACACACTCAGGATAAATTTCCCTTAGTGTCTTGGGTCATCACAGCAGACCTAGATTCACTTCACTTTATGCTCTCTCTTGGAAAATGATTTTCCTGAAGTCACTCGGTCCCTCACCTTAAGAACTCTCTTTTCCAGTGGACGAAGGGGATCTCTAGCATATTTCTGTTGGGTGAAGCCATCAAAGAGGCTCCTTCCATTTGATCATTGTCCTTCATCCCTCCAGCCCATGGAAAAAGGCGATGGCCTTAGCTTGTGGTAGTTCAGTCATTTCTCGGTTATGTCTGATTCTTTGGGACCTCGTTTGGGGTTTTCTTGGCAAAGATACTGCTGTTTCTTTCTCCATTTCATTTTACTGATAAGGAAATGGAGGCAAACAGGGTTAGGTGACTTGTTCAGAGTCACACAGCTTATGTTTGTCCTTCATTCTCGAAGAGGACTGTGACATCAGGGAGATGATGACATGACGTACAGTTGACTTTGATTTGACTGAGGGAGGGCTGTGCAAGGTCACCGGCCTCACTTTCTCCTCCAGAGCCATCTGGGTCCGGTGGCCAGATATTCATCAGGATGACTGGAGATGGCCCAGGTTGCAATGGGAGACACTGACCCTTTTAGGCTAAGGCCTTTCCAGGTGCTCACTGTGAGTGAGGCAACGCCCACTCAGTGAATAGGCCTCTTTAAGAAGTTAATCAAGGGAAGACTCCTTTAATCAAAACTCAAAAAAAAGAAAAGAGGAATCTTCCTGACTGGAGGCCTAGCACTGCATCCACTGCGTCACCTAGCTGCCCCAGCCGGCCTTAGCTAGATGGAGATATTTCCCTGTTTGAAGGCTAGTTACCAACCTTAACTCTTTTTCAGAAAACTTAGCTTTCACTCATAACCTTTTACGTAGTCAATAATAATTATGATAATGGAATTTATGTGTCGCATTCAGTCCTCATAACTTGGGAGGTAGATGCCATCACCATCCTCATTTTACAGATGAAGAAATGGAGTCTGAGAGAGGTTCAGTGGCTTGTCCAGGGTCACACAGCTAGTAAGTGTCTGAAGCAGGATTTAAACTCGGGTCTCCCGGACTCCAAGTCCTGTACTCCCTTCACTGGACCACCTGAATACCCAAAAGAAAGTGGTTAGGCTTTAGATTAAAGCAATTTAAAAAAAATATACTTTCTTACTACTTGTAAAAGAGGGAACAGGTCATCCATTAGCCTGCATCCAAACTAATGGTACTTTACATTTGTATAGTGGTTTTTTAAGTCTTTCAAGACTACCTTTGTATGATAAGAAGCAATTTTTTGTTTCAAGTTGAGGCTGCAGAGGTTAGTTCTTAGAAGTGCGATAGGGGCCTGCCCTTACACAAGCCTGGGGCAGGCTCGGAGGGAGCTGGGCCGGCTGACTTCCACTTTCCCATGCCATTCTAAGTTTGTATGATTTGGTTATTTCCATTTTCATAACAAACATTTGCCCTATGAAGAAACCGAGGCCCATGGAGGTTTGTGTTGAGCTGGTAGCAGAGGTAGGACTAGAACTCAGGTCCCTTGACTCCTGATGCTTCCCGCCATGTCATACTTTTATCTTTAACTGCATTTCAACCACATACACTTTTCGGCTTACCCTGTGAGTAATTTAAGAAGGAAATAAAACTCTCCCATCCTACCCCTGAAAAGCAAGGAGACTTCTGGGTTAATGCAAGCAGAGAGAACCAGATGGTGACTTCTCCAGCAGCATGAGGATCTGGGGCCTTCAAGGCCCAGAATGGTTCGATAGCTCCAGGTCCCATCCATCACACGATGCCTGCTTTCTGTTCCAGAACCGGGTGAACATGACCTACGAGAAGATGTCAAGGGCTCTCCGACATTACTACAAACTGAACATCATCAAAAAGGAGCCAGGCCAGAAGCTTTTGTTCAGGTAAGAACAGCTCAGATGCTGTGGGAGTGAGGAAGGGGAAGTGGGCTGGGGCCAGGAAAGGCCCAGGGTTGACCTTTCCTCCTGGCTCAGGCAGCGAGCCTCTAATGATTTTCCCCCCCGCACTTTTCTGAATTCCAGATTCCTGAAAACCCCTGATGAAATTGTTCATGACAAAGCCAGCAGGTTGGAGCAGCTGGAACACCAGGATCAGGAAGAAATGGATTTTAAGGAGGAGATGTTAGAAGTCTCACCTTAAGGGACAGTCAGTAGGCAGGGTTGGATCTCTCTGATCTAGAAGAGATTTTTTTACCAGAGGAGGAGGAAGAGGAGGAGGAGGAGGAAGAGGAGGAGGAGGCAGAGGAGGAGGAAGAGGAGGAGAAGGAGGAAGAAGAGGAAGAGAAGGAAGAGGACGAAGAGGAGGAAGCCGACCACTTGCACTTCCCTCCAGACTTGGAGAAGCCAGAGATTCTGGATGGAGGGTGCAGGTGGGGGCCAGAGGAGGGGAAGGAAACATCCTTCAAGCACTCTTCGGAGGATTCACATATAGGACTCAAATCTGGACTTAGATCAAGGTCAACCCAAGGCCGAAGTATGACAGAGGACGAGATGGACGGGACCCTCGCCCCGCCCCCCGCCTCTTTCTTTAAATGTCCCTTTGGACAAGTGAACAGAACTGGGTCCCGTTTCTTCAGACACTTTCCAACAGCAGACACACGTGCACTGTCTTCAATCTCCCTCTGTCGTGTCTGTTTCCCTGCTGTTCCTTCCTTCCTTCCTTCGCTCAGCAAACATTTTTGTTAATGAACATTTGTGCTTCAGTCATGAGAACAATTATCGGGCCATTCTGCCTAAGGTTTGCAAGGTTCTTTAATCTGTTACTTCATTCCATCCTCACCACAACCGTAGGAGGTAGGGGCTTTTATTACAGCCACTTTCCAGGTGAGGACATTGAGGCTGAAAGAGGTTAAGGGATGTGCCTAGGGTCACACAGTTGGTAAACGTCTGAGGCAGGATTTGTACCTAGGTTTCCCAGACTCCAGACCCAGAACTTTCTCCATGATGCCACATAGCGTCATGTAACTTAACAAGCAGCTAGCTTTCAATGAAGCCTGGTTACTAGCCTCAGAGCCAGGAGGACGCGGCTTCCAATAGTGCCTCTGATGCTTACTAGCTTCGTGACCCTGAGCAAGTCACTTGACATCTCTGGGACTTAGTTGCCTCGTTTGTAAAATAAGAAGATTAGACCCAATGGTCTCTAAAGTCCCTTAGCTTTAAACCCACGATCCTGTGATCACCTCCTTGGATGCAAGACACTGTGCTGGGCACAGGGGTCACTAAAACAAAATGAAACGCTGTGCCCTTGCCCTCACATTCTATGGGATACAATACTCCAACCCGGTGCTGCTGCAGATGGAGTGCCGGGCCTGGTGTCAGGAAGACTTGAGTTCAAATCCTGCTTCAGACACTTACTAGCAAGTCACTTAACCCTGTTTGCCTCAGTTTCCACATCTGTGAAATGGGGCTCATACTAGCCCAAGGCTGTTGTGAGGACCGAGTGAGATAATGGTTATAAAGCACTTGGTACGGTGCTTGGCACATAGCAGGCGCCATTTAAATTAGCTATCATTGTCATTCTTCCTGCTAAGACGTGGGCCTGAGGAAGGCTGGTTATTTATAGGACAGAAGGAAGGTTGGATAGTAAGTCGTGGTGGGCCTTCAAATCCTGGCTTTGTTACTTCCTACCTATAGGACCTCAGCTGAGCCACTTGACCCCTCCGGGCTTCAGTTTCCCCAACTGAGTGATGAGAGGGTTGGACCAGGTGATTCCTATATTCCCTCCTGTTTCTAAATCTGATACTTGCTATGATCAAGTTAGCAGTTTAGTAGGGGGATAAAGGAGACACACACAGGTAAGAAAATTGCCCAGGTTCCTCTGAGATCCTTTCCAATACTGAGAATTTGCGCTTGTGCGAGGGTGGAGAGAGTAAGGAGAAGGAAGAAGAGGAGGGGGAGGAGCAGGAAAGAAGCCAAGTGCCAAGGTGGGAGGAAAGGGGAAGAGAAATGACGGAAGGGGGAAGTTGGATAGAAAAAAAAGAAACAGAAAAGGCAAATGGACAAAGTGGTGGGAGTGAGGGTGGTGAGGAAGGTCATATTCAGTCCAGGGAAGTCAGTCAGTCAACAGCCATGTGCAAAAAGCCTTGCATTCCCAGCTATAGGATGCACAGTCAGTCAGTCAGTCAATAAGTATTTATTAAGTATTTACGATGCGCCAGATACTGTGCTAAGAATGGAGGGTATGAAGAAAGGCAAAAGACAATCCCTGTTCTCAGGGACACAGATGTGTCTGGTGCGGTCCCTCCCCGCCCACAAGCTCACAGTCTAGTAAGGGACGCATGGGATACATCCAAGAGAGAAGGCAACACCTCGATGAATCACAGACTAGGGCACAGTTAGCAAATGTTGTGGCAAGTGGCAGCTGGCATCATATGCATACTTGGTGGATGATAAACTCACTCTCTGTATGACTTAGCAAATCCTTTCCCCTCTCTGGGGCTCATTTTCTTTATCTGTAAAGGATCCAGCTCTAAATCTATGATCTTTCAGGTTCAAAGAAACTTGCAATAGCTCACCTTTATTTAACATTGTAAATTTTATAAAACCCCTTCCTCACAATGACTCTCACTGGGGGCTGGGAAATGCTGGTATGGACCTTTGGCTTCACCTTTGTGAGGGGGCTCCTGGTAAGGAAGATTAACTGTAATAATGGGGTTCAGCAATTCATCTACAGCTTATAGGCTCAAATCACACAGCCGGTCTGTGTCAGAGGCAGGATTTGAATCCACATCTTCTCAAAGTCCACGGCCAGCTCTCTGTCCACAATATCACACTGACTTTCAGCGCAAGTAGAATTTAGTCCCATTTTACAGGTGAAGAAACCACAGGCTCACAAAGCTAGTAAGTGTTAGGGTTGGAATTCATGGAATTGAAGAATTTCAGTGGAAGAAGGAATCTCCAAGGCCATCAAGTCCAACCCTAAACCCAAGAAGAAATCTCCTCTATGACATATCTGAGAAGTGATCCTTCTCTTCTCCACGTGCCTTGAACAGTCATCATCTATCCCGTGGTCTTAGGGTCCTTCACCATCCTGGTTGCCCTCCTCTGGACACCCACTAACTTGTTCACGTTTCATAAAATCATGACACCTAGAACTGAACACAAGTCTGGATGTGGTCTGTCCGGGGCAGAGTATGAAAGAACTATGGACTTATTTCTGGAGGGCACTCACACTGCACTTAGACTTTTTCTCCCATGCCCGCATCCTCCCACACCTACTTTTCAGTTCTCTTTAATATGTCATCTTCCCCCATTAGAATGGAAGCTCCTTGAGGGCAGGGACTGCCTTTTGTCTCTTTTTGTATCCCCAATACTTAGCATAGTGCCTGGCACATAGTAAGCACTTAATAAATGTTTGCTGACTGACTGACAGAGCTGTCCTAATGCTGACCAAGATTTTTTTTTTTGTAATTACATCAGACTGCTAACTTATATTGAGCTAACAGTCTGCCAAGACTTCCAGACCTTTTCCATACAATCAGTCACTCAGACAATAAGCATTTGTTAAGCGCTTACCCTGTGCCAGGCACTGTGCTATACTCTGAGAATACAAAAGGAGGCAAAAATATAACCCCTTCTTTCAAGAAGCTCTCTTTGAAGGGGTGAAACCACGTGCAAAAAAAATTATCCAAACTATAGTCTAATCATACCTCCCCTATCTTGGACCTCTAGGTTGATTTGTTGAACACAGGTGTAAGACTTTGTATTTATCTCTATTAAGTTCAGATCTTTTTTGGATTCTGACCCGTCATCCAGTGTGTTAACTCTGCCTCCCAACTTTGTGGTATTTGAAAATTCAATGAACATGCTGACATGCTTTTATCCAAGTCATAGCTCGCATTTATAGGGTGTGTTGAGGTTTACCAAGTAATTTACAAATATCATCTCATTTCATCTTCAAGACAACTCCTCGAGGGTGGTGCTATTCTTATCCCCTTTTTACAGAGGGGGAAGCTGAGGCAAATAGAGGTTAAATGACTGGCCCAGGGTCACACAGCTACTAATTGTCTGAGGCTGGATTTGAACTCAGGTCTTTCTGGCTCTAGGTCCAGTGCTCTGTCCTCTGCACCACTTAGATTTTTTGTCATTGACCAAAGAGTTAAACAGCATAGAGCAAAGCACAGATCAAAGACCTCCTGCCAAGCTGATATTAAAGCATTCCTGACCATTCTTTGAGTCTGGCCATTCTACCCGTTCTGAATCTATCATATTTGTATTATCTTCTAGTACACATCTTTCCATGGCAGTTAGGTGGTGCCGTGGATAGAATGCCTCTAGTCGGGAGGACTTGAGTTCAAATCCAGCCTCAGATACTTACTAGCCTGGGCAAGTCGCTTTACCCTGTTTGCCTCAGTTTCCTCATCTGTCAAATGAGGTGGAGAAGGAAATGGCAAACCAGCGAGAAAACACCCAATGGGGTCACGAAAAGTCAGGCAGGACTGAAACAAGTGAACGGGAACAACAACACATCTCTCTATTATCAAGAAGAGTGTGAGACTTTCCCAAAGTCTAGTTAAACTTCATCTATAGCACCCTCTTGACCTACCAGGAGATGAGGGTGGTCTGGCATGACCTGTTCTTGATGAAGCTACCACTCCCTAATAAACGAGATGTTCATTAGCCACCTGTTAAATGATCTGTTCTTGAACTTCTCCCAGGAATTGAAGTCAAGCTCCCTGGCACATGTTGTGTCCACTCTGTTCACTTCCTTTTATTTGAAGATGGGAAGATATTTGCCCTCCTCCAGTCTTAGGGTGTTTCCCATTCCCCGGTGTTCCAAGAAATCCTTCAGGTCTCAGTGGACTCAGTACCATTTGATGAATTTGCTCCCAGGAAAGTGAACAAGGCAGGCTCTGTGTTGATTTTTTTAGCTGGGGAAAAATGCTTTTCTGATGGCTAAGAGGACAAAGATGGAACATGTCATGTTAGAGGACTCTAGAGGACATTAATGCCCTATGGGAGAGTGGAGCTGTGAATTGGTCCATCCATTCTGAAAAGCAATTTGTAGCTGGGCTCCGAAAGTCACTAAATTGTTCATGAATTTTTTGATCCTGAGACAATCCTATAATGCCTATACCTCAAAGAGATCAAAGAAAGAAGAAAAGGATCCATATCGACAAGTAAAGTCAAGTCCACAAGCATTTATTCAGCACCTACTATGTGTCAGGTAATAAATGTATAGTCAGTAATGAGGATATAAGGAGGGGTTGGGGAAGGGAATAAACATCTGGCAAAAATAGTGCCTGCTCTCAAGTATTTCCTAGTCTAATGGAGAGAGTCAACAGGCAAACATGCCCACAGCTCTGTCCAAATAAGCTATATACAGGATAAATTCTAGATAATCAGTAGGGAGAAGACACTCACACTAAGGGAGAATCAGGAAAGGCTCCTAATAGGTAGGATTTTAGCTGAGACTTGAAGGAGCAAGGGATGCTGGGATGCAGAGATGCAAGGGCAAGCAAAGTGGGACTTTTTGTTGTCTTTTGTTTTGGAGCGCTTCCCAGCACTAACGCAATCAAGTGCCTTTGATTGAATCGGGAGTCTTTGATGACCTGCTTAAGTCATGGGAAGGCCAAGGTCACATGGGTTTGAGTTGCATGGTTGTGACACCCCCTGACCCTGAAGAAGTGTATATATAGTCTGAGGTTAGCATTTTGCTTGGGGCTCACTCGCTGGAAGAGTGTCATGTGATTTGACCAGACGAGACTGTGGGTAGCTGTTGGAGCCCCCTGGCTTTGAAAAACCCAGATGTTGGTACTTCTGTCTCTGGTAACTATGTATGTAGTGTCTTAGAAAGACAGCTAGAAGCCTGTCTGCTGATTTGTGTTATTTTGCTCTGTTTATATAAGTTCTGCTTGTAATTTCTGTTTGTGTTTTCTCTGAAGTTTCAGGTGCTGACTTCTTCCCCTGAACTAAATGAATGATATATGTATGTTTAATTAAAGTGAGATTGCTAACCACTTACAGTTGCTTTCCTTAGAAAAGCAGATCAAGGAACCTATGCTAGCAGCCTTCCTGTGTGCTGGTGTTATTGGCCTTACACCTCCACAGTAGCTGCAAGCAGCATTGTTGTTACAAGAGATGAGAAGTAAGAGCATGCCATGCATGGGGGATAACCCATGAAAATGCCCAGACTCACAAGGGTGGAGAACCTATGGCCTCGAGGTCATACGAGGTCCTCTAGGTCCTCAAGTGCGGCCCTTTGACTGAATCCAAACTTCACAGAGCAGATCTCCTTAATAAAAGGATTTGTTTTGTAAAACCTGGACTCAGTCAAAAGGCTGCACCCAAGGACCTAAAAGGCCACATGTGGCCTCAAGGCTGCAGGTTCCCCAGAATTTGGAGTTACTGTTTTGTACAAGGAACAGCGAGGAGGACCTCTCAAGTACTTTGGGATTAAAGGTCACAGAGTATTTCAGTGTGGGGCCCCAGTTAAGGTATAAGAAGACTGGAAAGGTAGGAGGGGGTCAGGGGATGAAGGATTTTAAAAGCCAAATAGAAGGTTTTGTATTTGACCTGGAGTGGATAAGGAGGCATTAGAGGGAATTTATCGTGTAGGGAGGGGGTGATATAGTCAGATCTAGGCTTTAGGAAAACCACTTTGACAACTGAGCAGAGGATGGGCTGCAGCAGTAAGGGAAATGTTGAGGCAAGGAGATCGACCAGCAGCCTATGGCAACAATTCAAGTGTGAGATGATAAGGACTTGGTGCACCAAGGTGGTGCCAATGTCAGAAGAGAAAAGGAGGTAGGAGACGTGATAGGAAGGTAGAGCTGATGAGACCCAGCAACAGACTGGATATGGAGACTGAGTAAGAGGATAGCACCTAGACTGCAAGACTGGGTGATTGGGAGGATTGATAGTGACAAGGAAGTTAGGAAGAAGGGAAAGATGAGCAAGCTGAATTTATGATGTCTATGGGACATCCAGATGGAGACCTCCAATGTGCAGTTGGAAATGTGAAACTGGAGGTCAACAGAGCGGTTAGAGAAGGATAAACAAATTTGAGAATTATCGGCATAGATACGATGGTATAATCCAGGGCATGTGGCCCACAGTTCAATTTATGCAGCCCACCTATAAGCATAGACATTTACATAAATGCTTTGGTAAACAAAGCTCCCGCTAAAATGGCAAATCCAAATATATTGTCTATTGTTTCCATAAAAACCTAAGGTTGGACAGTCCTGGTGTAATCCGTTAGAGATGCTGATACCAGGAAGAAAAATAGAATTGGGGGGGGGTGGGTGAAGAGAAGAAAACCCAAGACAAAGTTTTCGGAGTCTTTTGTCTTGAGGTAACCCATGGTTAGTAGATATGGCTGGATGAAGACTGAGCAAAGGAGAATGAGGAATATTCAAACAGGCCGGAGGAGAACCAGGGGAGAGCAGCATCACAAAAACCTAGATGGAAGAGAATATAATGGTATCAGAAGTCAAAAAGGAGGAGGATTAAGGAAAGATGACTGGACCTGGCCATTAAGAGGTCAGTGGTAACTCTGAAGAGAGCACTTTCAGTTGAAAGATGAATTTGAAAACCAGATTGTCTGGACTTAAGAGAGTGAGAAGAAAGGAAGTGGAAACATCTATTGTAGACAGCCTTGTCAAGGTGCTAAGTTACAAAAGGGAAGAGAGATATATAGGATGCTAGCTAACTCGAATGGACGGATTAAGTGAGAGGATTTTTCTTTGAGAATGGGGGAGACGTACCTATTTCTAGGCAAAGGGGAAGCAGCCAATGGACAGAGGGAGAGTTAAGATAAGTGAGAGACTGGGGGTAATAGAAGGGACAACCTGGTAGAGGGATTCTCCCAAAGAGAAGGGCCACCTCTTCGTGGGAGACAGGAGTGAAGGAGAAGGTAGTACCAGAAGGCATCTGAGTACGTGAAATGAGTAGGAAAGAAGAGAGCACTCTTAATGAATAGCCTCCGTTTTTTCAGTGAAATATGAGGCAAGGTTCTTGGCTGAGAAGGTGGAGGAAAGGGAGTCATAAGAGGTCAGAGGAGGGATGAAAAGCTGTGCAAGAGCCACTGTGGTGAGCAGAATAGTAATTGATTAGGGAGTTGGAAAAGAATTGCCTTGCTACAACAAGGGCCGAATTCAGATTATATAACATAATTTTGCAGTTGAACCCATCCACATGGCTCCATGTTTTCCAGCAGCTTCATTCAGCAGCATGTGAATTGGAATGAAAGCACTATGGTGGGAATGATCCAAGGTTGTGACTTGGTGGGGCAAGATCGGTGGTACCGTAGGTGATCTAAGGACTTGAGAGAACTAGAATTTGTTCATCAAGGGGTCAAAACAGGGAAGGGAGGAGAGAGCAGCCAGTGCAGGGGTAATGGCTTGGGAAAGAACTGTGGGGGGTGGGGCAGGTTTGGAGGTCATCGTGTGGACCAAGAACAGGGTTAGAGTTTGTAAAGGATAGAGAGAGATGGAATAAAATAATTATGACAATATAAAGAAATTTCAGAGTCCATGAACATGGAAGCGGTGCATTCATGGGTGATATCAAAACCAACCCTATGACCCTTTCTGTGTATAACCGAGGTGGGAGGGTGGGGTAGGGGAATAGGTCATGGGAAAGGAGTAACTTGCAGAACTGGGAAGTTTGTATGTTTGAGGTATCAGTATGTAGGTTGGTGTCCTCTACTATGAAACCAGGAGTTGGGAAAGAGAGAAACTGTGAGCCAGGCACTGAATTAATTGAGGAAGGAAGGAAGATTTTTGTACTGTGTATACAAAAATATTTATAGGAGCTCTTTTTGTAGTGGCAAAGAACTGGAAACCAAAGGATTGTTTGAACTAGGGAATATTGGAACAGATTACGGCCTATAAATGAATGTATGAATATATTACATGCAATTAAGTCATTTTTCCATTGTATCCAACTCTCTGTGACCCCTTTTGGAGTTTTGTTGACAGAGATACTGGAGTGGTTTGCCATTTCCTTCTCCAGCTCATTTTATAGATAACAAAAGTGAAGCAAACAAGGTTAAGTGACTTGCCTAGGGTCACACAGCTTGTAAGTATCTGAGGTCAGATTTGAAAACAGGAAGATGAGTCTTCCTGACTTCAGGTCCAGAGCAGTATCCACTGTGCCACCTAGCTGCCCATGAATATACTATTGTGCCCCAAGAAAGAATGAAAGAGATAATCTAAGAAAAATCCAGGAAAACTTGTATGCACTGATGCAGGGCGAAGTGAGTAGAAAGAACCAGAATAATTTATATGCAAGGAAGAAAAAAAATCAGAATTTATTGAGTGCTTACTATGTGCTAAATCCTTTACAAATATTATCTCATTTGACCTTCACAACAATACTAGGTAGTAAATGCCATGATTATCCCCATTTTAGCTGAGGAAACTAAAGCAGACAGAGGTTAAGTGACTTGCCCAAGGTCACACAGCTAGTAAGTGTCTGAGGCAAGATTTGAACTCAGGTCTTCCTGACTCCAAGCCCAGCCTTCTTTCTATTCACTACACCCCCAACTGGCAGCTATAACAACAATGTTATTAAAACAAACAACTTTGAAAGACTAAAGAACTAGGTAGTTGGCAAGGCTCTGGACTTGGAGTCAGAGCAGATCTGAATTCAAATCCTGCCTCAGACGCTTACTGGATGTGTGACCTCTGGGCAAATCACTTAACTTTTCTCTTCTTCAGCGTCCTCGTCGGTAAAACAGGGACGATGATAGCACCGGCTTCCTGGGATTGTTGGAAGGATGAGATTAAGCAATACAGGCAAGGCACTTTGCAAACCTTACGTTGCTATGCAAATATTAGCTGTTGAGGGAATTGACGGGACTGGAACAGCGAGCCGTTAATGGTGAGACTTACGTGAAACACACTGACTCCGTACTGTGACTCAGTTCCCTTTCTATTCAATCATGGGTCTAGTCCAATTTCTGTCCTGTGAGAAAACTTTATTCAATTGTGGGAACTGAGAGAAAACTTTATTGCATTGTTTGAACCTAGCCCTGCATGGCTGGGAAGCTGGACCACCTCTACCCGCTGCTTAGAGACCCTTACCCAAGGACCTAGATTATGCTAGCGTGAAACTCGGTCAGATCTGAAAAGTGATGCAAGGAGTTTTCTCACGATTATCTATCTAGGTAATCCCTATGTCTTATCTGAAAACTGGCCCTATCCTGGTCAATCAGTTATTGATTCCACATTCCTTTGATTGTTTATAGGCACTTGGGGAGAATGGGTCACCTCTTTTTCTGAATGTGGGGAATTGTATCTGTTCACTGTCCCCATCCCAACTTGGAAAGTCTCTAGTCTTTCATCCATTTGTAAATCAGATCACCTGATTTTGTATCCTGGTTAATTGTTTTCTTTTAATTAATAGGTCTTATTTGATTGTCTTTAATGCAAAAAAAAAATCTGGCTCCCCCTGTATTCAGGGTTTAGTGCTAAAGCTGAGGGGGCCTCACCCCAATTTATTAGGCAATTGGTATTCATTGCTCAATAAATCCATGTACTCTAGGTTTCTTGCCATCTTGGGGGAGGGAGAAAACATTTGGAACTCCAAATCTTATAAAAGTGAATGTTGAAAACTATCTTTACATGTAATTGGAAAAAAATAAAATACTATTAAGTGGGAAAAGGAACAAAAAACCCCAATAAAAACAAACCCACCATTCTACTTTCTCTATGGCCCCTAAATATAAATAAATAAATATGCTCAGCTTGAACCTTTGCTTCCTCAGTCTTTCGTTTTTCACCCATTGCATTACCAACTATTATTAAGTCAATAAATCAAGTTAAAGTGCTTACAATGTGCCAGGCACTGTGCTAGGCCCTGAAATACAAATATAAACAGAAAGGCCATCCCTGCCCTCAAGAAGCTCACATTCTAATGAGGAAAGACTGCACAAAAGGGAGCTAAAAGGGAGAGGAAGGGATGAAGGTACCTGGCTGTAGTAGCAATTTAGATTTGAAGATCTTTCCCACCCATTAATAGGCCATGTGACCTGCTTTCATCACAGGAAGCCCAAGTTACATGTGGTGGGAGATGCTTCCTGACAGGAAAAGGAAGTTATGTCACAGGAAATGCTGAGAGAGAGAGCGGTCATGTCTGCTAATCGCTGCCCCCATGATAGTTAGAGCTGAACAGACTGACTTAGCTGTACTGTGAGTCTGTTTTTGGGAAGACTCCAGCAGGGGGTCAGAGAGGTTTTGGGATGGTGAGGCTCCATGTTGTGATATGGTGTTTTAAGTTCCTTGCTGTTATGATAAAGTGGGCTGACTGGCTGTGGGAGCTGAACATTTGGTTATGGGATACGATCTTCTGGTGTCTGAATAAATGTTCTACTTCTTTTACCTCCTTTATGGAGCGTCTCTCATACTTTGGGACACAGAACTACACAGGCATAGTCACGATTATCATTGATGTTGTGTTTATTGCCTTACTGATACACTGGCCTGGAGAGCATTATTGGGAAGGTCTTGAAGAGTTGGGAGCAGAGCCTGGAACGAACATGAAGACTTGGCTGGCCTTCGTCTCCTCCTTAAAATGGAGGTTTTGAGAGGAACCGGTTAATCAAGGGAAGAGGCTGAAAGGGCTGTGAGCACTTGGAATATGAGAATTGGTCCAGGAGTTGAGTGAGCTTCCAGGGAGAAGAGGTTTCTGTGGCATGAGAGAGGAGGTCTAGAAGAGGCAGGAGGGCAGGCTGGAGAGGATTATTATTATGGATGCAATGGCCAACCATGATTCCAGAGACGCAGTGAGGAAGCCTGTTATCTACCTCCAGGCAGAGAGGGAATGGACTCAAGACACAGATTGGGATGTACAACTCTGGACATGGCCCATGAAGGAATTTGTTCTGCCTGACTACATGTATTTGTTGTAAGAGTTTTGTTCTGTTTTGTTTTTCAATTAGGTGGAGTTGGTTGGATGCTGGTAATGGGTGGGGGGAGGGGGGGGAGAAGGGAAGTAAAATAAAACAAAAGTTACATTTGAAAAATAGTCTTTGAACTTCTCCCAGCACTCAAGGGATAGCATGGTGCAGGAAAAAAGTTGCACTTGGAATCATAGGCTCAGAGTTCAAATCCTGCTGCGATCACTATCATCCTATGTGACCTTAGATAAGTCTTAACCTCTCTGGGCTTCAGTTTGCCAATCAGTAAAATGAGATTGAACTAGATAATCTCTAAGGTTCCATATAGCACTTCTAAATGTTCCAACGATAGTCACAAATCTGAGCTGCCTGCCTAGGAGGAGAAAGCAGCCTCTTAATTTAGTTAAAAACTCTTTGGATTCAGATTTTTTTCATATGAAAAGGAAATCACCTATCTTCTCTCTTCCCAAAAGTTGATTGGGAAATCCCCGCACCTCTGAACCCAAGATTGCTGATGATGAATCATTGTGAAGGACGAGATTTTGAACAAAGTACCTTGGACTTCAGGCTTCCAAACAGGGATGAAGCTTGTTTGGGAATCTTCTGGCATTGTTCAAAGATTTTTGTTTCCACCCTAAAGTGAAATATCCAACCTGGGAAATGGGGAGAATTGTTCCCAGTCTGAGCACCACCCTGGTGCATTTGGAGACAACACACTCTGTCCAGGGCAGCACACAGTAGGGGCATTCATGGTCTGGTTGAGGGCCCAGAGCCCCTCTAAGCTCAAATCTATTTATCCTTTGAGACAAAGATGTATGATACCAATGAAAGACTGCCCTCTTATCTAAAGGACCAGTAAAGAGAGAGTATTTTCTAAATTACCTAATAAGGAGGGAGGAATGAGGAATAGGGAAGTAGGAAACTTAACCCTACAAGTACCATTCCAGCAAGAGACTGAAATGCGGGTGGGGGTGGGGTAGAGGCTTTGGATCTGTACCTGTCCAACTATTTTTGCTGGCCAACAAACAATAAAGAGGAAAAAAAAAGAGGAAGGGAAGAAAAGTTCAGAAAACTAGCCAACACACCAAAGAAGATGACAGCACAGACAACGTGCCACTCCCATGATCCTCTACCTCTGCAAAGAAATATCATCTCTTCCGTGTATCTTCTTTTTGGCCAAGCTTGGCCTTTGTAGTTCCCCAGCACTCAGCTTTGAGGTTGCTGCGTTTTTCATTTACATAGTTTTAGTCATTGTATAGGGCAGCCAGGTGGCACAGCGGAGAGAGCTCTGGGTCTGAAGTCAGGAGGACCTGAGTTCAAATCCGGCCTCAGTCGCTTACTAACTTTGTGACCCTGTTTGCCTCAGTTTCCTCATCTGTCAAATGAGCTGGAGAAGGAAATGGCAAACTGCTCCAGTATCTTTGCCAAGAAAACCCCAAATGGGGTCACAGAGGGTCAGACACGACTAGAAAATGCTTGAATTGAGCTAAAGGTTTAAAAGTGCATCGCAACCCTGTGAGGTAGGTGGTATCATTATCCACATTTCACAAATGAGAAAACTGAGGTACAGAGAGGTTGTGATTCGCCCAAGGTCACACAACTGTACATGTTTGATGAAGGGCACTCAGTTCTTACTGACTCTTTATCTGACATCACTTTATCCCCTGCGCCACCTAGAGGCCCCTCAGAGAATTAGATATCCGTATTAGAAAGCCTCAAACCCACAAGCTTTCGTTCACTCTCTAAAGTCTCTGTAGTTTCAGATCGTGTCCACCAGATGGCGAATGAGGACTCATTTTCATGAGGGTGAGCACACCCTCTTAGCCGCCCTTCATCCCTAACCCTCTTTAAGAAGGGGAGATTATAGAACTGTGTGTGCTGGGACTGAGCAGATTGTTAAATTCTCAGCGTGGGCATTTACATTTTTGGAAATAGACAAACACTGCAAATCCGGCCTTAATTTATTGCTTTGTTGGTTGTTGAATCTTATGAAGGTGATAGAGAAAATATTAATAATGCAGATATTATTGTGTGTACACCCCCCACCCCCCAAAATTGACTGCCATCTACCAGCACGCTCCTGACTGTAAGGAACTATAGATATCCCCCAACCCAAACCCCTTATTTTACAGACTGGGAAACTGAGGGTGTTGTTCACCCTTCCTTCTTGAAGAGGATCATGACATCATGGAGGGGCTGGCTAGGGAGACAAAGCAATTAACAGTTCTGCATTTCTGCTATGGATCACCACTTCCACCTGTCTTTACAAGGAGGGGGCAAGAAATTCCTTTTGAAAGTTAAGAGCCTTTATTCAAGAGGAATCCCCACTCTATTCTATCGGACCTGAACTCTGGTCTTGGCAATGCCATTTGTGATCCCTGTGACCTTAGGCCCTGTGACAACCTTCCTGGGCTTTAGCTTTCTCATTAGTAAAATGAGACTGGCCTAGATCAGTGAGTCATCTTCAGGCTTTCAAATTTTTTGATCATGCACTCCTTCAATTAACAAAAATGTTGAGAATATACCCTCCCCACTGCATGGATACTTATTTATTTATAAACTTATGTCTCAACTATTTATATACTTATAAACTAGACAATATACTATAGAATTTACTGATGAATATGTTAATTATGAAACTTACACAGAGTCCTGTCTCTGATATACTGAATGTGTGACCCTGGGTAGGTCACTTATCCTCTTTTTTGGGAACTCTAAGACTTTTCTAAGTTGTAGAGAAGGCGCCAACCTCTATTGGCAGAGATACTTTCCTCACCTCAGAGTTCTGTGATGAAATCCTAGATGCAGTCCTTATCTGAAAGCTTACACACACCTGTATCCAGGGCTATTTCTGGTCATCCTGATCTATATCTGGCCACTGGACCCAGATGGCTCTAGAGGAGAAAGTGAGGCTGATGACTTTGCACAGTCCTGCCTCACTTAAATCCAGTTCACTTGCAAGTCGTGGCATCACCTACCTGATGTCATGGTATTCTTTGAGAATGAAGGACAAACCACACACACCCCCATACCCACACATACCCACACCCAATTAGCCAGACCCACCTACCCAGCCTTATCTCATTGTCCCAGTCCAGATAAGCAATTATGTGGCTTAGCAAGGATTTCCACAAAAGAATCAGACATATCAGTAATGGATAAATTGGTAGGTCTTTTATTGTGGAACATACCGACTCACACAGAGAGCTACCACTCACAGCCTAAAATGAAATCCTTGGCGGGGCAGGGGCATGGAGGAATGGGGGCCACAAAGGAAAGGGGAAGAAGAGAGGATGGGAGCTCAGTTGACAGGGTCCTGAGTGGCCGGGTCTTCAGGACAAACGAGCAAGAAAAGGAGTCAGACTAACTTGGATAGACTTGGCTCTTCTTAGTAACGCAAGGTTCTAAGGCAGCTCCAAAAGACTCATGATGGAAAAAGCTGTGCGCATCCAGGGAAAGAATTATAGAGTCTGAATGCAGATGGAGGCAAACTATTTGCTCTCTCTCCTTTTTGTTTTGTTTCTTCTTTCTCGTGATTCATTCATTACTCATAATTCTTCTTTGCAACATGACTAATGTGAAAATATGTTTAATGTGAATGTGTATATAGAGCCTATATCATATTGTATGCCGTCTTGGGGGCGAGGAGGGAGGAGGAGAAAATTTGGAACTGAAAAGCTTGTGGAACTGAATGTTGTAAACTATTTAAAATAAACAATTTTTTTAAAAAAAGAGTCAGAGAAGATTTCTCAGACTTTACTTTCTCTCATTCTTAATAAGCAGAGGGGGGATGCAATCACCTTCACACCAGGGCAGCTCATTTCAATTCAACTTAACTCAATTCGATAGGTATTTATTAAGCACTTACTGTATGCTGGGCACTGTGTTAGGTGCTAGACCAAAGATAAGAACTAAAGATAGACAATTCTCACCTTTGAACAGGTTCCACTCTATTGGGCTCATGGATTTTTATGAAGAGGGGCTGGATTCTTGCAAAGAAGGTTGATTTCTCGTCTCTAATGGCGCAGACGGGGAGATATCGGGCACCAGCTGCACAGGTTTTGGTGAAATCGACTAGAATCTGTAAGCATGAGGCATGAGTTTCCCTAAAATTACTGGGATGAGGGGTGGTGGGTGGTGGTAATGTTAGGCAGGAAATGGAGGCATGTTCTGGCTGCTTCTGAGCCCTGTGGATCTCACAAAGGCTCATGAGCTCATGTGCAGCCTTCAGTTATTGATATCTAGAACAGGGAGAGGCTGAAGGAGCTAAGGAAGGCCTGCTTTTTGTTAATCCCATATAAACCAGTATTCACAAGGGGATGTTGTTCTTTGGGCTTCACAGATTTTGAATTAGTCCGCTGGCCAGTACTATTGATCTGGGCATATGCCCACGGGCAGGGACCTGGAGAGTTGCATAATCTTCCAGAGCGTTTGTGTTCCCAGACAGGGCTTTTTAAAAATGATCTGCCTCTTCGACTCAATCTGTCTATTCATACTGAACTTTCACTTGGGACTGGAGCCCCTCTGACCCAAAATAAGCACTTGCTCCCCTCCCTCCTTCCTTTTGGTAGTCTGGTGAAGCCCATGGACTCCTTTGCAGATTTTTTAAAAAAATTCATAACTGAAGGAGATATTAACTTTCACTTAGAGGTCAGTGAAAATAAAGATATACAGTTTTTCTGTCCACAGTGGGGAGACAGGGGGAATTTGGGGGCATGGCACACCCCATGCAATCTGGAAAATCCATATAAAATTTTTTGGCTCTCCCTCCTTACCAGAGAAGAAGCCTGAATTTTTTCTTTTTCTTTTATGGGGTGTTTACAGCACCTTACTGTAAAATTCGGGTTAAGTATTTGATCATAGGCTCTACATAGGGTCAATGTGAAGTAAAAAATACTTTTTCTGTGTCATCTGCTGGCCTTCGTGTGTTGTCCACAGCTTCTGCAAAACTCCCCCAAAGTTCCCACTTAATTTCTTGTGCCAACCTGCGATATATCAAAACCACGATGGGGAAATTTGTGAAGTAGAAGGAACTGTATGTATGTGTGTGTGTGTGTGTGTGTGTGTGTACACATATTTATATATGCACACACATACATATATACATATATATTTATATACACACATATATGTGTGCGTGTGTGTATATATTTTAGATATAAATATATACATACATATATGAATATATAACTATAATAAATCAAAATATATCATAATATGAATTATGTATAATACATAATAATAAATATATATAACATATATTTTCCATCTGTGTTCACAGACTCCCAGAAACCTAACCACAGGCACTTGAATGGGGGGACTCCAGGTTAAGAACCCCAGATATACTCTTTTACCATTTGTGTCCTTGCCCCTGCCCCTTCCCTGCCCCCCATTCTCCCTCTCTATCTGGGCCTTTGGGGATTCTGCTCTTGGTGCCTTCCCTTTTCCCCTAAGTTGTTCCTTCAAGAACATTCCTAGAGGGGCAGCTAGGTGAATAGAACATCGGACCTGGAGTTAGGAGGACCTGAGTTCAAATTCGGACTCAGACACTTGACACTTACTAGCTGTGTGATCTTGGGCAAGTCACTTAACCCCAGTTACCTTGCCTTGCCTTCCCCCCCCAAAAAAGAGCATTTCTAATGCCGCTTGATATCCCTCCTTGTCCCCCTTACACTGTCTCCTGCATTAAACTCACCTGGGAACATTTTTCATCCTTCCCAGTAGACGTTGGCTTCTTAAAAGACGAGGAACTCGCTGTGGTTTTTTTTTTAACCTTTACATCCCCAGGGCCACAAAATAGGTGCTTCATGAATATTGGTTGAAGAAACGAAGAACCTTGTGAGGTAAGTTAATAGGGAGGAGGACCTGACCTATGATTTTCCTGTGAGGCAACTCCCTCTACCAATTCAGGTCTCCACTCTCCCTCATCTGATAGTCTTAGAGAGCTGGACAAAACTCCAAGAGGTTAAGTGCCCTGCCCAGAGTCACCTATCCAGTATGAATGGCAGCTAGGTGTCAGAATGATAAATCATCATAGAAGATCTTCCATATTATAGCGTAAGCCTGGCTTTTCTTCCTTCCCCCATCCCCCAGCTCCTGCAAGATCCTTAGACTTTCTGGCTTGGAATAAAGAATCAGACATTCCTTTCCAACTGATCTCAGACGTTATAGGCCCAAACAAAGAGTAGAATACACTTCCACTAAGAGACAGTTAGGTCTTGAACAAAGGACAGGAAATTCTGAAACTGCTCCTTGAGGACCTAGCCAGTTCTCAAAAACAAAATGATTGACAAGATCTTCCCCTCCTGAGGGGAGTGGCTACCCTCGCTGCCCAGGAACATCTGGGACGGTTAGCAGTAGGCCCTCCTTGTTCAGGAAGGTATAAAAGTCCCCGTGTGGAACAAGTGAGTGGGATCTCACTATGGAGAGGAAGCTTCCTGGGATCGGTTTCCCTCTCGGGCCTTGATCGAGCTGGGCTATGTAAACTGGGACCCCCCTCAGCTTTGAGAGGATCAAGTGCTGGAGTTCCCCCCAGAAGTGATGAATCTATGTTGTTTGTGTCTTTGTCTTTGTTGTGTTAACTGTGTTTGTTAGAGTATTTCCCCTGTCTTTCAACAAAAACCATGTTCTGTCGGGAGTGTGCTTTATTGCCAGTGCGAATCTGAATCCGAACCTAACTTAGCTTAACCGAACAGTATCATGGTGGAAGATGCACTGGACCTGAGTTCAAATCCTGCCTCAGGCATTTACTAACGTTGTGATTCCCCTGGACAAGTCACTTAACCTTTCTAGGTTCTGTTTCCCTCAGATAATGTTGTAAGGCTCAAATGAGATAACATATATAAAGTGTCTTGCAAACCTTCTCTATATAAAATGCTAGCCATTAACTTTTATTTTTGTATTAGAGGCAAGTCTTGAACCAGGTTCCGTTCTGCCTCTCAAGTAAGTAATACAAGTATCATTACCTCCTTTTTTTGAGATGGGGTCTCCTATCTAGCCAAGGTTGGAAGTACAGTGGCCATTCATAGACCAATCCCCAAACTGATCACCTCAGAAGCTTTTTCTGACCCAAGCTGACCTGGGCCCTCCCTTAGGTAGTCCAGTGGTTCTTGGATGCTGGAGGCTCACCATATTGGTGCCAGACTTAGTATGGATACTTGCTCCCAGAAGGGCAGCTAAGTGGCAGAGTGCTGCATGTGGAGTCAGGAAGACTCCTCTTCCTTAGGTCAAATCTGGCCTCTGACACTTGCTAGCTGTGTGACCTTGGGTGGGTCACTTAACTTTGTTTACCTCTGTTTCCTCATTTATATGTGTATATTATATATGTATATTTATATATTTGTTTTTATATATTATTTATATTTGTATATAATATATGTTTATAAAAAGCTAGAGAAGGAAATGGCAAACCACTCCAGTATCTCTGCCAAGAAAACCCCAAACAGGGTCACTAAGAGTCAGACGTGACTAAAAAACAAACAACCCAGAACCCCCAAGTGCAAAGCAATCCACCAAGCTCAGCCATCCCCAGCATCATAAATGGCCACCAAACCCTTGGATGGTCTATCTCAATCATTAAACATTTATTAGATGCCCACTATGTGCCAGGAATTTTCTAAACACTGGGGATACAGAAAGAGGCAAAAGACGATCCTTGCTTTCAATCTTATAATTTTCTCTTAGAGAAGAGAAGACTGAAGTTAATTCACAGTCACATGGCGGCACAGTGAACACTTGAAACTCCACAATATTTCTCTTGAACAACATGACTTCCTCCCCTCCCTTGTCCCTGCCACGTCGCCCCTCACACAGACAGACTCTGACTACACACATTCTTATTTATGGTCAAACCAATTCTCTCCCTCATGACTGCAAGGAAACAAGGTTGTTAAGTAATAAAATATCTCTTCCCTTTGCAGTCCTGGAGAAATTAGTCTTCGGTTGATCAATTATTTAATGACCTCTGGCTGGCCTCTAAACAAAAGATAACTCAGATTTATCAGGAAAGTCCTAAGTGGCTCAATAAAGTCCTGCTAGTCCAACGTGAGGGGAGGGATAGTTTCTAGTGGGTGTTGAAAGATAATTGGGTATCCGGGGTGAGTTTACATGGTGGTGGTGACTGGATCAGGGGTGGGTAGGAAGGGATGTTGGTATACTGTCCTTTCAATAAATGGCAGTTATAGGCGGGCCCTGGAATTAGCACGCTAAAATTAGCCTTTAGAAGCTCATCGACACACCTCTCATAGGAAGGTCAGTCATACGTTATAGGCAGAGTAGGTGGCCACCCCCTAATAGCAAAGTCTCTTCGTTTAAAAATATTCCCTCCTTTGACTCCTACAATAATAGCTTACGTTCATATGCCCCCTCACCCTCAGAGATTTATAAAGTGCTTTACTCATGGTCACTTTGTAAAATAAGGCAGTATGAGTATTGGGTCTGGTTCTGAGAGTTCATAGAAATTCCCCATGTAGAAACATCTGTGGTAGCAATGCATCTGTAGCTTAATAGTCTCAGAGAGTTGCCCTTCAATTTTACCATCCCTCGTTCATCCTTCTGGGTTTTAAAGCATCACCCAGACCCTGCAAGGGGGAGCTAGATGGCACAGTAGATAGAGTGCCAGGTCTGGAGTCAGGAGGACTCATCTTCCTGAGTTCAAATCTGACCTCAGATACTCACTAGCTGTGTGACCTTGGACAAGTCACTTTACCTTGTTTGCCTCAGTTTCCTCATCTGTCAAATGGAGAAGGAAATGGTAAACCACTTCAGTATTTTTGCAAAAAAAAAAAATCCAGATGAGGTCACAAAGAGTCAGACATGACTGAACAATAGCTACTTTGAAAAGCTTCTACCTTGGGACTAGACCCTGTTGTTTTAGTTCTGAACTCTAGTTATAACTTTAAGATGGCTCTTCAACAAGACGTTACCCATTTCCTTGGCCACTATGAAGAGAATTCTCCTTTTCCAAGGCTATTGTTAGAGATGATGAGATGAAGTCTTATAAACACTACTGAATGAAGTCACATATGTGTGTGTGTGTATACACATACATACATATGTATGTATGTAGGGGTCTTCCCCTCCCAGTTTGATTTTTTTTAAATTTTGATTAAAGGGGCCTTCCCTTGATTAACCTCTTAAAGATGCCTATTCGCTGAATGGCGTTACTTCACTCAAAGTGAGAACCTGAAAAGGCCTTAGCCTGAAAGGGCCAGGGTCTCCCATTGCATCCTGGTCCATCTCCAGTCATCCTGGTGAATATCAGGCCACTGGGCCCACATGGCTCTGGAGGAGAAAGTGAGCCTGGTGACCTTGCACAGCCCTCCCTCACTCAAATCAAAGTCAAATGCAAGTCATATCATCATCTGCCTGATGTCATGGTCCTGGAGAACGAAGGACAAACACAACCACAACCACAACAACCGCCACCACCACCACCACAACAACAACAAGGCCACGAAGGGCCCGGTTACACTTGGAAGAATCGTCCCCATTCAGAAAACCTAGGAATTTCATTATGTGATGCCTCCACACCCCTATCTAGGCGCCTAACGAGTTTGCCACCAATGCCCCCTGTAAGCAAATATTCATAAAGCTCAAAAAGGGGTGGGGAGTTCACTTATAGGTCAATAGGAATTAATTTCAGAGCATTTATTATATTTCGACGATCAACTGGAATGACCAATCTGGTGGCTGCTGAACAACATTTCTCATTCGCCTTGAAACTGAACCATCCCGGCAACTCAAAGCAATGTCGTACAGGGCTGAGAAGGCCCATATGTCTTGTGCCCTCGAGGCATGACTTCAGTCCTCCAACTGAAGTATTTACCTTTTGGCCATCCTCCTTTGAGAAGGAAGCTGTTAAGGAAATATGTTCCCTCTGGGTGAATGGTGCCTCATGCTGGAATTCACCATAACCCTCCAGGTTAGAAATGTCCATTCTTAGGAAAACTAGTCACTGACCTGTGTACAGGGAAGAAAAAGAGTCAATCCATCAACAAGTATTTATGAAGTGCTCCTGGTAGTAGTTAGGTGGTACAGTGGTTAGAGCTCTAGACCTGGACTCTTTTTTTAACCATTAAATTTAAAATGTTAAAATTGGATTTGTCATATTGGATTGGTGCAGACCCTCATCACCTCATGATTAAACTATTCAGATATCCTGCTGGTTAGTCTCCCTGCCTCACTCTGGTCCATCCTCTGGTCAGCTATCAAAGTGATCTTCCTAAAGCAAACATCTGACCATGCCCTTTCCCCTGCCCCAATAGCTCCAATGGGAACCCTAAATATAAAATCTTCTGTTCAGCATTCAAAGCCCTTCAAAACCTGGCCCCTTCCTATCTTTTCAGTCTTGCTGCATGTTACCTCCTCCACACACTCTGAGATCAAGTGAGATCAAGTCTTCTTACTCTTCCTTATGCAAGCCCCTCCATCTCCCAGCTTCAAGCATTCTCACTGGTGTTCTCACTGGTATTCATTCTCATTCGTTCCATGCCTGGAATGTTCTCCTTTCCCATTTCAACTTCTAGGCTTCCTTCAAGTCTTAAGTAAAACCTCCCCTTCTGAAAGAAACCTTTCCCAATCCCCGCAATGCTGGGGCCTCCCTTCTGTTGGTTATCTCCGATTTACCTGGTATTTATCTTGTTGGTACATAATTGTTTACACGTTGTCTCCTCCATTAGACATCTTGAGAACGGGGGATAGGTTGTCTTTTGCCTTTCTTCGTATCCCCAGCCTTTAGCACCATACCTGGCACACAGCAGGCACTTAATAAATGCTCACTGTTGACTCAGAAGCTAAGCTTCAATTAATGCAGTCAAAAATCACATCACCTTTTTTGGACGCCATATTCTGTTACTGAATCATTGAGCTGTGGTCCACTAAAGCTTCCAGATCTTTTTCAAATGAACTGATATATCTAACTACGGCTCTCCTGCGCCAGTGTGTCAACTGTCTCTTCCAATTATTGGTCATGTATAGATTTGCTAAGCTACGAGAGGCAGCTTTAATACCAGCACCTGTCAGGTCCAGTTCGATTTGGGGGTGACCTGAGTCACATGAGTTGACATCAGTCACTGAATGGTTAACAAAAGGAGGCTTATTTTGTCCTAAAACTACATAGATATGCAACAAGGAAACAGCAGCAGTGGCTTCTGTAGACAGGCCCGCTCCCATCTGCATACAGAAACAGTTCTGGTCAGCAGGGGAGGATGTGGTAACTCTTGTGGTCTTCAGATGTTCACCAAGCTGGAGGCCTCTAACTTCCCATCCACTTGGATGACAAGATGACAAACTTAGATGTCAAAGGAAGCAGGAACCAAGTGGGACCTGGGGACAGTTTTGTTGCCCTTTAGGGAAAACTAATCCCTGTCCCAGGGAACCACAGGAATCCTGGTTCTGTCACATATGGCATCTATTCAAGTCACTAATAAAAAAACTAAACATAGCAGATGTTGATTCCTGGATCATTAAAGATGCCCCTTTTTATTCTTGTTCAGTCATTCTCAGTCGCGTCCAATTCCTCATGACCCCATTTGGGGGTTTCTGGGCACAGATACTGGAGCAGTTTGCCATTTCCTTCTCCAACTCATTTGACAGACGAGGAAACTGAGCCAAACAGAGGTAAGTGACTCGCCCAGAGTCACACAGGCAATGAGTGTCTGCAGTCAGATTTGAACTCAGGAAGATGAATCTTCCTGACTGCAGGCCTAGCACTCTTTTGAATCAATTGAATTGTGTTATCCACTTATCTTTATTCCCCCCCCCCATAAAAATAGCATAAGAAAAAATTTAAAATTAAAATAAAAAATAGCTTAAGAAACTTTTAAAAATGCTTTGCCAAAATTCAGGTAAACTACCGCATTCTCCTGACTTTAGCAAATCTATCAAAAAAAGAAAAAAGAAGGAAGGTCAGTTTGTTATGATCTGTTCCTGAGGAGGCTCTTTGTAATCCTGGCTTGTAATCATCTGTTTAATACCCTATTGTAAAAATTTGACCAGAAGTTAAGACCAAACTCATTTACCTACAGTCTACAAGCTTCCTTGTTCACTTCCTTTGTTTGGAAAAACAGGATGACATTTTTCTTTCTCACTGGTATTTTCCCATACTCCTTAGTCGATCGGTTGTCAATACTGATGGCCCTTTGTCAGTTTCAGTATCTGAGGGCATAGTCCATCTGGGCAGGGTGACTTGAGTTCACCAAAGGCAACTACACGCTCTCTCCCTACTTATCTTGGTTATCAACCCTCTGTTAGCCATGTTCATCCTATCATTTCCAGCACAAGGGAGAAAAGAAAAGCAAGATCTGAATTGAGTTGCCTTCCCTCTGATGTCAGTTACTGTCTCATCCACCCTGAGTAGTGGTCCTGCCGCTACCGTGAGCCTATACTTTTCCCCAAAATAGCTTTAAATTTGTTTTTCTTAGTTTTCCTCACCAGTCTCAGTTTGTTCTGAGTTTTAGCATTCTTGGCACTAGTTTTACGAGTGTGTGCCATGATTTATTATTCTTCCTCTATTGTTTGCCCTTGCTTTTCTCTTCCGCATGTATCTTTTAAAAAAAAATCTAAGTTTGGAGGCAGTGTTTTGTAGTGGACAGAGTACTGGACTTGGAGATATGAAGATGGGTTTAAATCCCACCCCATCCAGCTGTGTGACTCTGGTCAAGCCACTTAATCTCTCTGAGCCTTGGTCTCTTTCTCTGTGAAATGAGGGGGTTAGATTCCATGATCCCTAATATCCTTTCTAACTCTAGATCTATTATCTTATAATAGGATGATAAGGTGGTGAGTTCCATGTGCAGCCACATCAGTCTCTTCAGACAATTCCCCAATGTTTCTCCTCATTGGGATTATTTCTTTTTGTGTTCTCAGAATATTTTTCTGCAGTTTTCCCCTTCCTCATTGGATGACTTCTGTACAATTTTAGTCTCAAGATCTTATCCACCCTTTGAACACCTAGAATTCTGAATTACCAGTATCCGTGGTGCATGTCAGACCATGCCAAGATTTTTCTACTTCTCTACCACAAACTCTAAGAGAGAATGATCACTTTCACCCAATGTTCCCATCAATTCCACTCCCAACAACCCTTTTCTCCTTCTTGATAAAAATCAGCTCCTGGGTAGGATTCCTTCTTGCCTGTTCCACCTTTTGAAGGATGAAATTTTAAGACAAGTCAAGAATTTGTTAAATACTTTGCTATATACCTTGGTCCCACTGCCCAGAAGCCCCATTTCTTGGGGCCACAAGGTCTAAACAGGAAGAGCCCTTCGTTCTAGGTAGTTCAGTGCATGGCACCAGTAATAGTGGTGAGCCTTCACCCTCTCCGGAGAATGAACTAGAAAAAGCATTCAGGAAAAAGAGCCAGACTGGCATTTTCAAAGCTGCAGCCTGTCTAGCTATGAAGCCAGTTGAAGCCAATCTACCACCCATGTGGTAAAGGAGTGTGGGATGTCTTCTCTCAGAAGCAGGGTGCCTCCATGTTAGGTGATCTGAGCATGCTCCAAAACCCTGTAGTACAAGCTACATGAGATGAATTGAGGGAAGATGCTAGAATTAAGGGGGATCCAGAAAGGCTTCCTAGAGAAGGTGGGATTTTAGCTGAGACTCAAAGGAAGCCAGGAGGTCAGGAGGTGGAAATGAGGAAGGGGAGCATTCCACGTCTGGGAGACAGCAAGTGAAACATCTGGAGTCTGGAGATGGAGTTTCTTGTTGAAAAAAATAAGTTGTGAAAATATGTTTAATACGAATGTATGTGCAGATCCTATATCAGATTGCATGCCACTCTGGGGAGGGAGGGGAAGAAAATTAAAACTCACGGAAGTGAATGTTGAAAACGAAAAATAAATACACTTTTGTAAAAAAAAGAATAAAACAAGGAATAACAAGGTCCGTGTCACTAGATAACAGGATATTTCAGGGGTGTATGTAAGGTGTAAGAATAGAGGGAGATGGGCAGGTTATGAAAGACTTTGAATGACAAATGGAGGCTTTATATTTGATCCTGGAGGTGATAGGGAGCCACTGGAGTTTATTGAAAAGGTGAATGACAAGCTTTAGACCTCAGGAAGATCACTTCGAGAGTAAAGTGAAGGATGGACTGGAGTGGGGAGAGGTTTGCGGTAAGGAGACAAACCAACCAGTAGACTGTTACAACAGTCCAGGTGTGAGGAAATGAAGGTACCAGAGAGGTAGCAGTGTCAGAGGAGACAAGGAGGCATTTATAGGAGAGATGTTTCAAAGGTAAAATAGACAGGTCTTGGCAACAGTTTAGATATAGGATTGAGAAAGAGAAAAGTTGAGGCTGACACCTCATTTGTAAGCCTGGGTGACTAGGGAGATGATGGTATCCTCAACAGTTAGGAAGTTTGGAAGCAGGAAATAATAGGGGAAAGATGCTAAGTCCAGTATGGCATATATTAAATTAAGCTGTCTACAGAAATGCAGTTTGAGGGGTCTAAGTAGTGACTGGAGATATGAGACTCAAGGTCAGAGAAGTCAGGGCTGGAGAAGTAGATGTGAATCATCAACATGGAAATAATAATTGAATCTATGGGAGCTGATGAGATAACCAAGGGAAGTGGTCTAGAGAAAGAAGAGAAAACAAACTGCTGTGGGAATCCCTGACGGATAACGTCAGGCATGGCTTGTATGAAGATCCAGGAAAAGAGCTTGAGAATGAGTGGTTAGATAGGTAGGAGGAGAACGAGGAGACTGTAGTGTCCCCAAAACCTAGAGAGAAAAGGATATTAAGGGGAAGAGGATGAACGATAGTGTCAAAGGCTACAGAGACACCAAGAAGGATGAGGCAAAAGATGGCGGCAGTGATCCAAAACTGAGGCTTGCCTAGGGCAAGATCAGTGAGAAGGTAAGGGACAATGGACTCAAGAGAAGAGGAATGAAGAATCAAGATGAGGAAGGGAAGAGAGTAGTTAATGCAGGGGTGATAGCCTGGGAAAGGATGGAGGGCGCCAAGGATTGCTGGTTGTGGTGTGGATAAAGAAGGGTCTGGGGTTGCAAGGCAGAGGAGGGAGACAATAGATTGTGATCAGATAAGAGAATTCCAGAGTTCTTACCCATGAAAGTGGTGCATCTGTGGGTGATGAAGATCAAGGGTGTGATCATGAGTGAATCTCCAAGGTGAAGTTACTGCATCATGATGGGAGAATCTGGAAGTGGCCATGGGATGCAAGGGGTTTTCCAACTCCCCAATGTCAACCAGTAACTTGCAGGAATATGAGTGAGAGTGCAGCCAGTGCTGGAAATGAAGTCCAGGGAGGCCATGTCATCAAGAAAAGATCAAAGGTGGAAGCAGGTTTGTTGCCTTTGGATCAGGCACATGAGAGAACATAGTGGAAGGAGTAGGTAGCTTTAGAGTGGGACATACCTGTTCACAGCCTCTCCCACTAAGTCTCAGCGATATCAATGAGGTCAAATTTTTTTCCTTGCATGAGGATATCTGGTTCCTCTTTCTTACTGTTTAAATTTGGGCATTGATGTATAGACATTTCAGACCGTGGGTTTTACTGATGGTTCTTGTTTGGGTTCTGTCTCATGAGAACTTCTGGTTTTCTTGACTACTATTCTTCCTTCATTATAGCTACTCTTCATCCTATCTAGCCCGTTAGAGTTCTTGCCAGGCTCTTACCTCTTGCCTTAACCTCTGTCCCTTTTAACTGAAATGTTTTTGATCAGATTTGCAAGATGCCAGTCCAGTACTTTCGTACCAAGCTTTTTAGGCATTCTCCATCCCTGGCCATGAATCTGTCCTTCCCTTATTTTAAGCCGATGTCCCAAAATACAAATCTCATTCTCAGACACCCCTTAGCCAGCTATTCACTTTTCAAATCACTTTCTGTCTTCCATAACCCTTGCCTTCAGTGGGCACTAGTGAGGAAAATATAACTTGTGATCCTAAAGCTTTCAGTTTCTTGCCCAAGTCTCTATAATCTTTAGCAATACTATTTAGGTTCCTTCCGTCGGTGTAATGTTTGCCCATGGAATGAGTAGTGTCTTGATAAGACTTGAGAAGATTTCTCTTATGTTTGGATAAATGTTCCAGGAAAACAACAGACTCCTCTACTGAGGTTAAAAATTAGCTGCCTTGATGATCCCGAGCAAGGAATTACCAACAACCACTAACTACTCTTTCTTCTCTGGCCTTTATTAGATGATTTATTATTTACCTGATAAGGTAAGGCAAAGCAACAAGCGTTTATTGAACCAGGCACTCTGCTAAGTGCAGTGGATACAAATACAATTAAAAAAAGAATCTGTCTCTCCAAAAAGCTTACATTCTATGGGCTGCTCCCGAGAAAAGAAAAAAAAAATAGTAACTAAGCCCAGGACAAAGAAAATTGTCCCAGCTTTAAAAAAAAAAACCAATGAACAAACAAAACTAGCCTAAATAACCTCCATAATATCTTGCAAAAATAAGCAACCCAAAGTCGTATTCTTAAGAACAGAGCTCTCATATTTAGGTAAAGAGAGTGGAGGAGTGAGCCCCCATACATAGTGAAGCCCACATGTGGTGAGGACACTCTCATTGTGTACAGCTCAAAAGAAAGCAGAATCTCTCTCTCTCCATTCTTCCCCAAGGGAGACTTTCATTTTTGACAGAAGAGAAAAGCTGGAGATTAGAACGAAGAGCCACTGCTCTCCTTAGAGGAAGAAGGGGTACTGGGCTCGAAATATCTCTATCTGCTCTCTTAAATATTATTTATCTAGGGGATATGATCCAGTCTGAGCTAACTTTTGATGGCTCTGTCATTGGTGGAAGAAGGAAGACCTCAAGTTCTATATTCAAGGCCTTGACCCTTTTCCCACACACATAGCAAATAGCAAAGAAAATTGTTAATCCAAATCATAGCAAAAGAGAAATCAGAGAATGGATACATAGGAGATATACTAGGCAATATAGAGTGAAGGAGCTCTCTCACTGGGAACAAGGTAACTCTGCTCAACCAAGAGAGAAGATCCTGGATCTCATTCAAGGGAAAACTCCCTAAAATCTCTAGAGTAGCAAACTGGGAATAGGGATATGGTGGAGACTGCAGCTCCTCTCATGTCTTCCCAGAGTCTTTTTCTTCAGCAATCTAAAGTGGGTTTGGCCTTTTCCATCTTCTCTCTTGAAGCTGGAAGCCAGGAGCACCTGAAGCAATTTGATGCTAGAAAAGTCAAAGAAGAAAAAACTCTCTCTCACCTCTCACCTCCTGCAGGGCAGGTCCTTCATCCCCACAAATAAAGAGAGAGTCTTTACCAATGGGCTTTGAGACAGAGGTTACACAATCAAAGAGAAAGACAGACCCTACCCCCAAGGAGCTTATATTCTAAAGGGAGCTAAAAAGAGGGAGGGAGATTGCGAGGAGAAGGTGACCACCCTGGGACATGGGGTCCAGATAATCAGAAGCACAGTGCCTAGGTGAATGAAGCATGGCTGGCCTGGGCCTTTCACCAAAATGTAGCTGTTGGAAGGAACTCACCAATGGGAGAAGGCGGTTGGTGTGGTATAGGAATTATTATTTTTTAGGAATTTTTCTTAAAAAAGGAATACTTTAGAGAGAGTATTCTGGCAAGATGGTGGAGTAGGTCAGAAAACTTTTGGCTTTCCATATTTTCTCCACAGAAAAAGATAGAACATTGCCTCAGAGGGAATGAAGAGCAGCAGAAACAAACAAAAGTCAGGGTAAAGCAGCTGTTCCTCTAAGACAACCTAAGAAGACCCCAGGAAAGACCTCCTGAGGCTCCTCTGAATGATGCAGCAAACACCTCCAGGCCAACTCTGTGGAATCAACAAACAACAAGCCTTGAGGGCATCTGGGTTGAGAGGCAGCCTCAACCTTAGAAACTGTCATCTCACAGTGGGGGTTGGGGGGGGGTCTGATGATGGCTGAGTAGGACAAGACTGAAGGACCTTCCACTGTCAAGGGACGCCAGGCACAGTTGTGCTGATCAGACACCTCTCAGCCTGTGACTGGGGTGGGGAGAAGGAGCTAGCACACATCTGGTGAGTGCAGTAGCAGAGGGATAGGGACCCTGCTGACTGTGGGTACTTACAGGGGAGCAGAGTCTCTGGTTTCAGTTCCAGGGAAGGGAGATAGCTGTACTTTGTAGCCACAGGACGGACTGCAGGGAGTAAGATCATTTGCAGGACAGTCTGACCACAGGCTCTAGCTGTGGCTTAGGAGTGGAGAGGACAGCCCCAGGTTGAGCCCTGGGACAGACCTCAGAAAATAACAGTAAGAAGGAACTGAGGCTTGGGACATTACTCCCCACTCCTTGGAACTGGAACTTGATCACACTAATAGCTGCAAAAAAAATAACATAAAATAACCCCCCTCCACAAAGAGCAAGCAATGGAGAAAGAACCCAACCATAGATAGCTACTATGGGTATAGAGAAGATCTGGGGCTAAAAAAAGGCCACTTTTTTTTTCAATGAGAAATGTCAAATGGTCCTAAGAACAAAAAGATTTCTTAGAAGAACTTAAAAAGGACTTTAAAAATCAAATAAGAGAGATTGAGGAAAAATTAGAAAAAAAAAGAACAATCCGAGAAAGTCAAGAAGATTATGAAAAGAAAGTCAATCAACTTGAAATAGAGAACTAAAAACTTAAGGAAAAAAATAATTCCTTGAAAACCTTGGACAAAGGGAAGCTAATGATGCTCTAAGAAACAAAGAAATAATAAAACAAAATAAAAAGATTGAAAAATAGAAGAGAATGTGAAACTTTTCATTAGAAAAACAACTGATCTGGAGAACAGATCAAGGAGAAGTAATATAAGAATAGTTGTATTGCCTGAAAATTATGATTAAAAAAAGAATCTAGATACAATATTACCAAAAAAAATCAAGGAAAATTGTCTTGAAGTTCTAGAACAAGAAGGCAAAGCAGAAATAGAAAGAATCTACTGACCACCACCTGAAAGAGATACCAGGAGGAAAACTCACGGGAATGTCATAGTTAAGTTTCAAAGCTCCCAGGTTAAGGAGAAAATATTGGAAGAAACAACAACAAACAATTGAAACATCATGGAGCTACGACAAGGATTACACAAGATCCAGCAGCTACTATGTGGAAGGACTGTAGGTCGTGAAATACTATATTTTACAGAGCAAAAGAGCTGGGGTTAAGACCAAAAGTAATTTACCCAGCAAAGTTAAGTATAATCCTGAATAGGATAAAAAAATCAGCATTTAATGAATTGAAAGACTTTCAGGTATTTATGACAAAAACAGCAGAACTTAAGGGAAAATTCTACACATAACATCCAGGAGAAGTATAAAGTAAACATTAAGGACCAATTATAAGGGATTCGATAAGATCAAATCATTTACTTCTTATATATGAAAATATCAGCTCTATTATGACTGCCATTTTTATTTGGTTAGTTTGGAAGAAAGGCTTGGGCTGAGCTGAGTGTAATGGAGTGATTCTAAAAAAAATGAAACTGTGCAGGGAGAGATAAACGGGGGAATTATCTCATACAAATGAGGTTAAAAAAGAGGAAAAATTGATACAGAGGAGTGGGGAGGGCAGGTAGTACTGAAACCCTACTTTCATCAGGAATATGTTAAAGAGGGAGCAATATGTATATATATACATATATATATACATATAAAGTCTTCTATATTTAGAAAGAAATAAGAGGGCAAGGGGACAGGGTCGGGGGAGAGGATAAGAGAGGGATTCTTGGAGGGGTGGATAGGTTAAGGAATAGGAGGACAAGGTAGTGGGTAGAAGTAAAGCAGAGGAGTGAGGTGGAAATAGAAATAGGGTGAGAAGGATAGTGAGGAAAAATAGGAAGGAGGAAAATATACAGGTAATTATAGCTTAGAATGTGAATGGGATGAATTTCCCCATAAAATGGAAACCGATAGAATAAAAATTGAATTCAACAATATGTTGCTTTCAGGAAATGCTATAAAAATGAGAGATGCATACAAACACAAAATAAAGGGCAGGAGCAGAATTTGTTATATTAAAAAAATCAGAAATAGTAATCATGATTTCAGACAAAGTTAATGCTAAAATAGATTTAATCAAAAGAGAAAAATAGGGAAACTATGCTACGTGTCAGCCATATTATTTAATATTGTTTTAGACCATTTAAACTAACTAGACAGTATAGAATACCTGAGAGTATACCTGCCAAGATAGACACAGGAACTATACAAATGTAAACATAAAGCGCTTTTTATACAAATAAAGTTAGATCTAAATAACTGAAGTAATACTTATTGTTCATGGGTAGGTAAAGCCAATATAATTTTTAAAATGATAATTTTACCTAACTAATGTATGTAATGCCATCCCAATTAAATTACTAAATTACTAAAAATTTATCTTACTGAGTTAGAAGAAATAATAACAAAATTCATTAAGAAGAACAAAAGGTCAGGAACTTCAGAGAAACCAGGGGAAAAAAGATGTAAAGGAATCAGATCCAGTAGCATCAGGCCTTAAAGCATATGATGAGGTGAGAGCATTGTCGAAATATAAAATGCAGGATTTTGATGATTTTAAATTAAAATTTTCTTGTGTAAATAAAACCTATGCAGTCAAAAATAGAAAGAAGGCAGAAAATTGGGAAATGACTTTCATAGACAATCTCTCAGAAGGGGATTGGTTTGGAATATTGCTTTGGTGTAGGAAATGGTGAGCCAGTTGATTTAGAAAAACATGGAAAGACTTGGGCTTATGAAAGAAGATGCTGTTCACCTTCAGCAAAACAGATGATAGGAGGAAACAAGCATAGCAAGGTATGGTTTTACATATATAATATATATGTGTATATGAGTATATGTGGGTATTTTATAGATATCTTATATGTTTATAAATATACATATATATATGTGTATACATATATATATACATATATGTTTAATTGTAGCCTTCTTGGGGTGGGGGGCAGGAGGGAGAGGAAAAAAATAAAGTAAAATGTGTCCCCCCCCCAGGACAAAAGAAAACCTATAAGGAAGCAAAGAAAAGCTGGACAGCTTCGAAAACAATGTGTAGTATTATTATGTAGGTTATCTTGAAGTGGACATTGATCACTTTCTATTGAATCTTCTCTTATGTCTTGCTGTGTACGTGGCAATGTTTTTTTCTTCTCTTATTTTGTACTTAAGTTTAAAATAAATTTTAAAACTTTTTTTAAAAAGGGACACTTTATTGTCCCTGATAACCCGATGTATGGAGAGGTGTCCCTCAGGTTTTGTCACCTCTTCTAAGAAGGAAAACTGCCTCCATTTGGAACACATACAGCAGTCACTGTGCTGCGGTAGCAATACAAACATTGCCGATTCAACACAAGTCACTGGGAAATTTACCTTATTCTTCATATTGACTGAGAGTCATAATCTTGTTTTTTTTTTATTTTCTAACTACTTGAGGGTCTCACTTTCTAGACCTCCAAAACCTTTTATTGATCACCTGTGAATAGTTTGGTATCTATGCCGCTTCTTTTTCTTTGTCTAGTATGCCCATTCTACTAGCTTTCCCTTTTTGTACCAACCTCTCACTTGTTTCTCCAGTTTATTTTGCTTAAAATTTTACTTTATTTACCTTTTATTCCTTATTTTGCCTTGCCATCTACTCTAACATCTTTCTTCTGCTTTAGTCTTTCTCTTTAATCTTCTGCTCTTTCAATTTTCTTTTCCTAAAGATGAAAGTCAAAAGTAGAATCTGAACCTGGAGACTGTTCTCCTTCAAAATTTCCTCAATTTCTCCTCTCAAAATTCTACATCTGGCCTTCTTCACAAGTCCAAATCCCCTCAAATCCCCTTCACGATTTCCTCTTATTTATCTAGTCCTCACTTCCCCTAATCTTTTCCCCCACAACCTTCTCCCATGGATGCTAAAAGTAACGGCAGAGCTGGGGTTCAAAATCCGGGTCTCCTGACTTCCATACTAGGACTCTTTGCTCTATGATGAGTTAAATTCTGTTATCCTAAGTAGGGGTTAATATACGTGTGTATGTTCATTCATTCATTGAATAAACATGTATTAAGCACCTTCTATGTGCCAGGCACTGTGTTAAGCACAGGGGATACAAAAAGAGGCAAAAGACAATTCCTTCCCTTAAGGAGCTTACAATCTAATATGTGTGTATATGTGCGCGTGTGCATGTGAGCGTGCATGTGCACACATGAATCAAAATAAATTGCAGATCCAACAGATTGAGTAGATAGAGCCCTGGAACGAGAATCAAGAAGACCTCAGTTTAATTCCTGTCTTATACGCTTACTAGCTGTATGTCTCTGGGCAAGCCATGTAATGACTATGCGCCTCAGTTTCCTTGTTTGTAAGATGGAGATAAGAGTAGCACTTGGCTCCTAGGGTTGCTGGGAGGGGAAAAATAAGACATTTGTAAAGCATTTAACAAACCTGAAAGTGTTATAAAAGTGCTAGTTATTAACATTACTGTTATTATTAGAAGCCAGGAATTTGGGAAGAGGGAAAAATATTCAGAGAGCTGAAAGAAAGAGCTTTCTGTATCAGAAGTCCTGGGTTCAAATCCCAGCTCTGCCACTTAATACAGTGTGACACTGTGCAAGCTGACTTCTCTGGGACTTGGTTTTGTCCTCTGTAAAATAAAGATTTGGACCACGTTCCTTTGAAGACTTCTTTGAGCTCCACATCTGAGATTCTGTGACTGTGAACTTCCTGGAAAAGACTTGGTGAGGCACTGGAATGGATGATGGGGAGCAGCGAAGAAAGACCATTTCCTTGATGGCTTTTCTTTTTCTTTTGACTATCTTATTTTTATTGATAACTTCAGTTTTGTAGGGCAGTTAGGTGGCATGGTAGTGCACAGAGTGCTGAGTCTGGAGTCAGGAAGACTCATCTTCCTGAATTAAAATCTGATCTCAGACACTTCCTAGCTGTGTGACCCTGGGCAAGTCACTTAACCCTATTTGCCTCAGTTTTCTCATCTGTCAAATGAGCTGGAGAAGGAAATGGTAAACCACTCTAGTATCGTTGCCAAGAAAATCCCTAATGGAGTCACAAAGAGTTGGATATGACTGAAAAAAAACTTCATTTCATTTCCAAATATATCCCTCCTCCTCTATGACACATGAAACAAAAATTTTAAAAGACACTCAACAAAAAACCAGCCAGCAAAATCAACTACACACTCTGACCATGGCCGAAATGACGCGCAACACTCCGTAGCCATAGTCTCTCACCTCTGTGAAGAGAAAAGGAAGCTACATTTTCTCAACTCTTCTGCAGGACCAGACACGGTCATCCTAATTCCAAAGTGTCCTGATAGCGTTTCAATCCAACTTGACAAACATTCTTTAAGCCTCGACCATGTGCCAGGTCCAATGCTATGGATTGTTAAGAAATTAGTGGATGAAATCTTCCTGTCTGGCCTAAGGGAAGAGGAGTCTGAGTCTGGCACACTGAAGGAGGCTGTGCTAGTCTTCAGGGTGGAAAAAAGGTTAATAATAGCATTTACATAGTACTCTAAGGTTAGCAAAGTACTTTAGAATTATCATCTCAGGGGCAGCTAGGTGGACCAGTGAGTAGAGCACCGGCCCTGGAGTAAGGAGGACCTGAGTTCAAATCCAGCCTCAGACACTTGGCACACGCACTAGTTGTGTGACCTTGGGCAAGTCACTTAATCCCCGTTGCCTTGCCTTCCCCCCTTAAAAAAAAAAGAAATATCATCTCATTTGAACCTCGTAACAACCCTGAGAGGTAGGTGCTCTTATTACCTGAAACTGAGGCAAACAGGGTTAAGTGACTGGCTTAGGGTGACACAGCCATTAAATGTCTGAGGCTCTAGGGTGGGTGTTCTAGCCACTGCACCACACAGCAGGGAAGAGGTGTGATCCTACTCCCAAACCAGCGCTCTATGAACGATATCCAGCTTTCAGCAGGTCCAGGAATGCAGAGCCTGCAGCCTCAAAGCCATATGTGGCCTTCTAGGTCCTCGGGTGTGGCCTTTGGACGGAGTCCAAGTGTTACAGAACAAATTCTTTTATTAAGGGGATTTGTTCTGTGAAGTTTGGATTCAGTCAAAGGGCTGCACTCGAGGACCTAGAGGGCCACATGTGGCCTGGAGGCCGCAGGTCCTGCTGTGGTCATTTCTGCTCTGGAGTTTTGATAATGGACTACATATATTCGTCGTGAGCAAAAATCCCCTCTGTTTCTTGCTCCTAAATGTGTTTCCAAGAAGCGTTTGTTGACTGCTAAGTGACTGTCCTTCATTTCACATCCAGACACGGGATTGTTTCCCACTTGGTAAACTAGTTCTCTATCTGATTGGAAGGCAATGAGGAAGTCAAAATGAGGAAATTATGAAGCGAAACTGTGTTCTCAAACAAGCTTAAGAATCACCTGTCCGTGGATAGAGTCACCTATAAACGTGACTCTATAAATAGATTCCTATCTCAGGTCTGCAGTAACTTCTTATATAAAAGTTGGCACCGTGGAACCCTCACCTGATCGTATCGAAGCTCCGGAGGAGAGAGCTGCCCCGCTGAACACACACGTCCACGCGCCGCACAGACCCACAGCTTGCCCGGTAAGCTCAGTTTGGGGACCATAGGCTCATGGGATTTAGAACCAGAGGGGAGCAGGGAAATTAATCTGGTCCAGGCTCTTTTCACAAAGCAGGAAACTGAAGCCCAGAGAGTTTATTCTGGCAGAGTTTCCTCCATAGAGGAGAAGAGACTTGTTCAAAGTCACCAAACTAGGAAACTAATAAATTAGAGCTGGGATTTGGACCCAGGTCTTTTGACTCAAAATCTAAGTTTCTTTCTAGTGTGCCACACTGGTCTCCTGGGACTGGATTTTGTTGTGATATTTGGGGTTTTCTGAAACATAGGATATAGATCTGTGGTTAGAGGCCACCCCCCTCACTTTACAGATGAGAAAACTGAAGTTGAAGGTTGTTGTTCAATCATTCTCATTTGTGTCTGACTCCTTGTGAACCCGTTTGAGGTTTTCTTGGACGAAATACTGGAGTGGTTTGCCATTTCCTTCTCCAGCTCATTTGATAGATGAGGCCAACTGAGGCCAACAGGGAGAAGTGACTTGACCAGGGTCACACATCTAGGAAGTGTCTGAGACTGAATTTGAACCCTGATCTTCCTAACTCCTTGCCTAGCACTCTATCCACTGTACCACCTAACTGCCCCAAGGTCCAGAGAGACCTGCCCAAAGTCACACAGGTTGTATCAGAGGATTTGAACCCAGGTCCTTTGAATCCAGAACACATAATCTTTACACTGTACCACATTGCCTCTAGTGTGGACTAGAGTTGGACATTGTGCTAGTAATACGTATGGGGCCTTCTGTTGGGGGAGAGAAGGGGGAGAGAGAGATAGAGAAATAGAGAGAGACAGAGACACAGAGAGTGACAGAGACAAAGAGAAGCACACAGAGAAAAGGGTTGGGGGGGGGAAAGAGAGAGAGAGAGAGAGAGAGAGAGAGAGAGAGAGAGAGAGAGAGAGAGAGAGAGAGAGAGAATGACGTTCTCAAGGTTATAGGCCTATGGCAGTGTAGAGAATGGGGCATGGAAGGGACCAACCAGGTAGAACTCCTTTGCTAGTATGAGATAATTGTCCTAGGGCTGATCCAGGAAAGGACATGTGAAAAATTTAAGATCTCTTTCTTTACATTACCTGGGAAAGGGAAAACTCTTTGCAGTTGAAATGATCTGCATGGGAGATAGTAAATGTCTGGGTGGTGGGTCAGTTAGTTGGTGGAGATCTTTAAGGGAGTTTAGGCTTTGCAGAAGGAATTTTCAATCAGTTATGGGTTGAACCAGAATTTCCTTTTACCTCTGAGATTCCATGATTTTTTAAAAAAATATTTTATAGAAGCAACTTTAATAGACTTTATTTATAGCTTTTGTTTTTATGTCACCTTGCTTTCCCCCCTGTATCTCTCTTCTACCCTTTTGCAGAGAGCTATTCCATATAGCAGAGAATAGTTTTTTGCTTTTTAATTAATTGATTCTTAGTTTTCAACATTTGCTTTTATAAGATTTTGAGTTCTAAATTTTCCCCTCTTCCCTCCTTTTGCCCCCTCTCCCCAAGACGGCATGCAATCTGACATAGGCTCTACATGTATGATGATATCAAATGTATTTCCACACTAGTCATGTTGTGAAAGAAGAATCAGAACAAACATGAACGAGAAAAAAAATGAGAAAAGAGTCTGCTTCGCTCTGCATTCAGACTCCGTAGCTCTTTCCCTGGATGTGGATGGCATTTTCCATCATGAGCCTTTTGGAGTTGTCTTAGATTCTTGCATTGCTCAGAAGAACTGAGTCTAACAAAGCGGGTCATCACACAATGTTGCTGTTACTGTGTACAGCGTTCTCCGGGTTCTAGTGGAGAATATTTTAAGAAGAAAAAAGAAAAAAAATCACCCAAACCAATCAATATACATTGAAAATATCTGACACCATGTGCAATGATGAGGGGTGGTGTCTTCTTTGCGGCCATGCTTATTCTTTTGTAATGACGCAACATTCTTTTCTGATTGTGTGTGCATGTGTGTGAGAGTGTGAGAGTGTGTGTGTGTGTGTGTGTGTGTGTGTGTGTGTGTGTGTTGGGGGGATGCATAATCACAATAACAAAAGCTTTGAAGGTTTATAACGTGCTCGTCAACTGGAATGTGGAAGCAATGTTGAATTTGGAGTCAGAGGGCCTGGGTTTGTGGGGACTTGAGGGCAGAAGGACATAAGAGCTGTATGACTTCAACCCATTTCAAAGGTTGTAATGTGGAAAAAAGGATGAGACTTTTCTGTATGGCTGGAGAATGTAGAAATAAGGCCGACGCGTGGGAGTAACAGGGAGTCATGTTTCAGTTCAACGTGAGGAAGAATTTTCTGACCATTGTCAATCAATCAACAAACATTTCTTAAACACTTACTGTGCGCCAGGCACCGTTCTAAGTGCTGGGCATACAAAGAAAAAGCAAAACTAGCTTCTGCCCTTGAGGACTTATGCTCTGATGGTGGAGAAAACATGCATTTAAATGGGTACGCACAAGAAACCTACCAGGATGTTTGCCAAGCAAACTCCAGACGAGGTCACAGCTAAAGTGACTGAGCAACAAAACTTAGATAAAAGGCACCTTGCAAAAGAAAGGCATTTCTAAGTAAAAAGGTTCTTAACTTGGGATCTGAGAACCTTTTAAAAAATTATTATTTTTATTTTGGAGGGGGGAAGGCAGGGCAATTGGGATTAAGTGACTTGCCCAAGGTTACACAGCTAGTGTGTGTGTCAAGTGTCCGAGGCCGTATTTGAATTCAGGTCCTCCTGACTCCAGGGCTGGTACTCTACTCACTGTGCCACCTAGCTGCCCTAAAATTATTATTTTTGATGTTTTAATAAATATATTTTGATAGAATTGGTTTCTCTTGCAATGCTATGTATTTTATGCCTTTAAAGGCATTATTCTGAGAAAGGGTCCTTAGGTTCTACTCGACTTCCCCTTGCTGTCAAAGCATCAGTCAAGTCAGCTGAGTGTGGTTCACGCTGTGCAAGCACCCTTGACTTTGAACCTCGGCAGCAATTTCTCCATCCTAAGCCTCTCCCAGCCCTCCTTAAACGTGGTGCCTTTGTTCCATATTGCTTGGTCACTTGGTCAGATGGCGAGCTCCCCATCATTAAAAGTCTCACAGGAGCCGTGGGGGTTCGGCACTAAACTAAGCAGTCGCAGGACTTCCAATGAGCCCTAGCTTAGCGCAGTGAAGGGTATACAGTAGGTGCCTAATTAATGCGTGTTGTCTTCCCTCCCCTTTCCCTGTGAGGCTGGATTTGCTCCTTTTAAGCATAGTGTTTCGTTCTGATTTTTGTCACAGACTTTATGTTGATGTCATTTGCTAAATATTTCTCTAACATGACAGTAACAGCTCACGTTTACACGGCACTCAGGTTCACAAAGTTTTCCTCACAGGGGTCACGGGAGGTAGGTAGTTACCAATATTATCATACCCATTTTACAGAAGAGGAAATAAGGCCCAAGAAAGGTTAAGTGACTTGACCAATGCCATACAGCAAGTCAGTATCTAAGGCAAGATTTGAACCCAGGTCTTCTGACTGAACTTAGAATGCAGAATCATTGACTTAGAGCTGGAAGAGTCTATAGAGATGATGTCATCCAATTACTTCTTTCAGTGGTTGAAGAAAATGAGGCCCAGCAAGGTTTGCACCATGCCATAGTGAGTGACCGGTGGGGATTTGAACTCGTGGCTTGAAATTCTAAATCCATTGCCCTCTCTTTGTTAAAAGAAACCAAATAGCTATCCATCAAAGATGCTAAAAAGGGATTCTTTTGGAGGCAGAAGATGGGATGGAGTGGTCTTTAACTTTTCATCCAAGTCATAGGACTGATTCCATGAAGTGCCTGTGAGGAAGGTTCCTCAGCTGGGATTAGTTAGAACCTGAGATAAGAGCAAGATAGGCCCTGGAATGTGCTATTAAATGTTTTACAACTGGCTCTACCAAAAAAAATATACCCACGGCTCATTTTTAAGTTTAATGTGAATTATTAACATTTTCCTCATCACTTTCTTAAGTCTTGACCCTCAAGAAAACAATAAATGAAGCCTCAATGTGTGGCTTTGCTGATTTTGAAGTGTCAATGCCCACACTGACAATTGAACGATTGGCTCTCCTGAGTCTGCACGCCAGTCCAGTTCAGCACACCACTGAAAAGATCCAAAGAAGCGGATGTAGATAGAACGAATCAGAGACGAGAGAAAGAAAAAGCAGGCCAGCATTAGCCTGCTCCACAATTTTATCTGGGGCAAGTCCAGTCTGTATTGGCTTAGTGGGAATTCCTGCATAGGTTCATGCCCCATGGGGTGCCCCAATCCACTTTTGTCACTGTTGTTGGTTTTTGAAGAGGAGCTAAGACATCGTGAGAGCGACGTCTTGGCTTGTGCGCCATTGTGCAAAGAGTCAGCCTCGCTCCTCTGGTCACTGGAGTCCAGTGGCAGGACGAAAGTTAGGATGACTGTCGGTGTTGCCCAGGTGACCTTGGCCTTTCTAAATAGGGATTGTTTCCCAGATCTTGGTATATCTGAGCCAACGCCCATTCAGTGACTAAGGGCTAGGCAAATGAACCCAGAGATTGGTATTTTGGCCCCAGTCCAAGGTGCAGCGTTGAAAGCTGTGGGAAGCGAAGTCTGCCTGCATTTCTTTCCACTGGTACCACAGCCTTGGGCTTCATCTCGTATCTGTTATATAGACTCGTGGGCAGACAGGATCACAGATCTAGAATTAGAAACTCAAAGGTCGTCTAGTCCAACTCCCTCATTTTTTGGTAGGGATACTGAGGCTTGGGGAGGTTAAGTGATTAAGAATTAGAGGTGGGATTTGAACCTTGTCCTCTTACTCCAGGATCAACCCTCTTCCTACAATGGGAAGGGACTCTGAGCCCCAGAGAGATTAAGTCGTTTGCCCAAGTTCACAAACACAGCAAGTAGCAAACAGAGCCTTCGGATTCTAAATCCAGTCATTGTGATTAGGCATTAGCGTGACAGAGAGAGGGGCCGTCATTTGCGTGGCTGTGAGCCCGGCTGTGATGCTTGGGAGCGATGTAGTGGAGACGGCCCTCGAACTGGGGTAGGTAGAAGCTTTGGGCTCTGGTCCCGGTTCTTCGAGAGCTTGGACAAGACGTAATGAAGGGGCTGGACTAACTGGCCTCTGAGATGCCTTCCGGCTTTGACAATCCAAGTGACGCTGGTGATGGTAATGACGAGCACAAGTGGTTGGGCTTAACTATCTAAGCTGGAACTCTTTGATCACTCCAGGGACCCCTCACCTCCTCTCCTCTTTCTCTAACCCCTCGCCTCCTCGGTGTCGTTGTTCAGTCCTTTCAGTTGTGTCCAATTCTTCATACGGGGTTTTCTTGGCAAAGATACTGAAGCAGTTTGCCCTTTCCTTCTCCAGCACATTTTACAGATGAGGAAACTGAGGCCTGCAGGGTGAAGTGACTTGCCCAGGGTCACGCAGCTAGTAAGTGTCTGAGGCCGGATTTGAACTCACGAAGATGAGTCTTCCTGACTCAAGGCCTAGAGCTCTATTCACTGTGCTCCCTGTATAAATACATACACACACATACTTATGTGCTATATATATATATATATATACATATATATACATACCTATGCAAAAAATGATATACACATACAGATATGTAAAAGTGAGTTATTATTATTGTGGGTTAGAGAAATATTACATAGATGATGCTACTCTAAAATTCAGAAGAGAAGTTAAAGTAATAGGGCAGGCTTGAAAGGAATAAATTTTATACCATTGCGGATCCTATCTTTTGGGGATCACTCTCATTTTCTCTCAATCTTTTTTTTTGGAGGGGGTAAGGCAGGGCAATGGGGTTAAATGACTTGTCTAGGGTCACACAGCTAGTAAGGATGTCAAGTGTCTGAGGCTGGATTTGAACTCAAGGCCTCCTGACTCTAGGGCCAGTGCTCTTCTCACCGTACCACCTAGCTGTCTGCACCTCTCCCTCCCATCTCTTCTGGGGTAATTCACCAGTGAATTTCCCCAGTCTCCAGAAGTCATGTGACTGGAGACTCGGTTGTGTTTATGGGTGTATTTGAACTTTGTACCCCTTAGTCAAAGCTGATAACTGGTTTATAGTCAGCTACTCACTTTCTGTGCTCAGTGGCTTCTGAGATCAGGCAAGATGGAGATGTTGTTGTGGTTGTTCCTTTGTTTTCTAAGAGGACCAATAACCAGATGATGACATAAACTCCTGTGCACACAAAGATGAAGTCCTATATGTGAGTTTCAATTAGGATGTGCACTTTCAGGCATTTATCTAATAAGGATGCATTTGCATCCATCCACTTTCACTCTGTCCCCACTGACCAATTGGGGCTGGGACATTTAACCATGGAATAATGCTTGCTGTTTGATTTTGAGCCAGGCACTCCCTCCTGGCCTTACTTTTTGCATCTGTAAAATGGGGAGCTTGACTTCTAAGCTCCGTCTCAATTCTGGTATTCTAGAAATCTATGGCCCAGTTGGTCAAAGACCCTTTGTCTTGGGCCCCCCTTAGCATGTGGAACGTTTTCAAAGCTTTCCTTTGGCTTCCCAACCCGGACATGGAGTAAAGATGGGCCCTGTGATAGTTTTGTGTTCCTTGGTCCTGAGTTTGTCCCGCTGTAATGAGCAAGCATCAGGAAAAACGCCGGATGAGGAATCAGAAGATTTGAGTTCTTAGTCTATCTGTGCTGCTAACTCAGAGGCAGCCAAGGGTAGAAATGAGAACACTGGATTTGGAATCAAAAACCCTAGGCATCGCCCAACTATGCCAGTCACTAGCTCGGAGAAGTCTCTTCCCCTCACCAATCCATAGTCTCCTTCCTTGTAAAATGAGGACGCTGAGACTCGAAGTATCTGTTGGGTTTTTGCATCAATATATTTTTGTATCCGAAGTGGGATTTTGCTTAATGAGTCATCGGCAAACAAATAAAGATCCCAGAGATGAGGTGATAAAACTTACCACTCCCCTCATGGCAGCGGAGCAGGACTAAGGGGACAGAATGCTATAAATATCCGATGAGGTCACTGGGTAGAATGCTTTTGCTTTATTGTTTTGCTTTGTCACAAGGGAGGGCTTGGTGGGAGGAGAGAGGAAGTGGAAACGATTTGTGTGAATGTAAAAGTCATCGATAAAATGTATATTGAAAGAAAACCGAGGCAAAAACCTTCTTGTGAACCTCAAAAAGCGGACGGGAAATGAGAGATGGTTTCCAGTGAAGGATGATCCTCCAGCAAGAGTTTGCTTTGTCAAAATATACCATCGTTTGTATACAAACATGGTACCTCTACTGATTCCCCATCAGCCATGGGGTTGGGGTCCTGCTGGCTCTCTGGAGTTCCCTTGTGGCGAGGGTCATCATAGGCCCCATGAGGACTAAACCTTTGGCTCTGGTGTCACTAATTCTAACCAATTAAGCCAAACGACTACGGCACAAAGATATCACCGTAATAAAAACAGTAATAATTCAACTTCCATTTATGTAGAAAGCCCATTGGGATTCTATCGCCATCTATAAACATCATCAGAGGAGTTGCTGGCACAGTGGAAGGATACCTGGCTCAGAAGTCAGAGAGCCTGGGTTCAAATCCCTCTCCTAACGCCTAGACCTGTTAACTTCTCTGAGCCTCCTTTTACAGATGAGGGAGTTAGATGCAACAGACTCTCAGGTCTAAGACCCTTTGACTTCATTGGAGCCGAGGGAGGGAGTGAGAATATTAAGCTAATTTTACGGATGAAGAAACTGAGGTTCAAAGAGTCGCTTAAGATCCCGTAGCAGTGTGGTAATAGGTGTTGTATGATCAAACACGTGTACCAAATGCTCACCATCTCAGGGAGGGGGAGGTAAAGAGAAAATCTGGAAAGCAAAAAAAATTTTTAATGAATGTTAAAAATTGTCTTTACACGTAATTGGGAAAAAATAATAATATATTATATATAATATATAATCACATAATATAGTATAATATAATACAGTATTATAAAAATATTCCAAAACAGGGAAAAAATTCAGAAACCAGAAGGATGAGTCAGCCCTGAGAGATGGTAAAAATTCTCTTAAACAAATTAAAGAAGAAAAGAAAGCTGGGGAACAAAAGCTCCATGGCAGCTCGGGCACACATCTGGAACACTGAACCGGTGGTGTGGCATACCTCGTGCCGCCGGGACAGGGGATCTGGTCATAATTTCTATTCCTCAACTCTGTCACTAACTAACCAAACCTTGGGCACGTCACACAGCCTTTCTGTGCCTCAGTTTCTTCTTCTATAAAATGAGGATAATAACATTAATGTGTATTCTTTCACCTTTAAAGGGCTGAGGTGCAGTTCAATCACTTAGACTGAGCATGTGGTGTGCCAGCATCTCAAGAAGCTTTTATTCACAACGTTATCTTCTTCTTATGGGTCAATCCATTCCTTTTCCGGAGTACCTCTCACCCAGGACTGTTTTCCTAAAAGAGGTGTTTGTTTTTGTTGTAGAGGGCACAAGGATGGAGAAACACCGGGCTTCGTGGAAGGCAGAATTATGGATGAGAAGAAAAGTCCATTCCCCAGACAGGGTTCAGGGTTCCAAGAAGACACCAGGAACTGGCGACTCTTGGGATCCACGATCGCTTCGCCGGGCATCAAGCGAACGGGTCCAACCCTTGGACAGGCAAGAAAACTTATTGGATAGTGATGGCTCTGCGGTCCCAAAGCTAGAGAAAACCAATGGGGCTACCAGGGAGCAGGGTGGCCAAAGAAGTAACCACAAGGACAAGGCCCACAAGAAGGCCCCGCATGGGTTGCTAAAGACCCTGGCGAACATCCTGACCAGGACAGGGTCAGAGAAACAGAAGGAAAGGGGAGAAAAAAAGTCAAAGGAGAAATGCAATTCCCCTCAAGACCCAAAACACCTAGAGGCGTATGTAGACCCACCAGAACCAACCTTTAAGAAAAAGAGCAAAGAAAAGGGAGACAAAAAATCAAAGGAGAAATGCATCTCCCCTCAGAGCCCAGAACCCCCAGAGGCATTGGCAGAACCACCAGAGCCAACCTCTAAGAAGAAGGATGGGAGGTCTAGCCTCAAGAAGGCCTTTTCTTTTAAGAAATATGGCAATGAAGAGGCCAAGAAATCATCAGGCTTGGACTCTAGAAGCCCTGAGGAAAGGAGGCCTACAAAGCCTACTTCTCTTGCTTTGCGCATGTGCTATAGACCAGCAAGTCTGACTACTCCTGGTAAGTTGAACCAATCCACGTTGCTGTGGCAACTCTGCATCTGCCTCCTCCTCTGTCCCCTCCATGGCCAGCCTTAGGATAGGGTTGATAACCTTTGAAGGGTGGCAGGTGCCCTCCTTATTTCTTTGCTCTTTTGTGAGTAGGGCTAGAATTGAGGGGGGCCTTGGGAAGATCATCCTGGCCACTTCTAGGTCATTCCCCACCACTTAGAGAAGCCATTACTGGAATGAGACTGGGACCCACCAAGTCCATTGGCAGAATTGCCGTCAGGCACTACCCCGTCTCCAAGGGAACAAGAAAGGACAGTGGTGATAAGAGGAGAGCAGCTCACATTTCTAAAGTTTTCCTTGTAATAGCCCTTTAGGTAGGTAGTATAAATATCATTACCCTCATTTTACAGATCAGAAAACCGAGACTCAGATAGGTAGTCACATGGCCTGTTAGTAGCAGAGTCTGGACTAGAAGTCTCCTACCTCTTCATTTGTGCTCCACCCCCCATTTGTGCTTCCTGGGTCACTCTGTCTTGTTCTATTACATGGCCACTCACTTACCTAAAAACACCCACTGGGAACCTTTTACCTTCACTCTGTTCTCTTAGCATGGAGGAAAGCATCAGATAACCCCAGGAACACAAAATATTAGTAACAAATGTGCTCTCCATCCCAAGAGAACTAACCTTTTAAAAGAGTGGGAAATGTTCAACCCGAAGGAATGACTTTCTAATGGTAAAATTTCAGGCACCTAAAGGGGGTAGATACTTTGGGGCCGTTGGAGCTTTCCTAGTACTCCCTTTAGATTACTCCAGGTAGCTATTCACCTAGTCCGCCTGTGTGCGAGTGCAATGCAGGTACCAAACCACCTAAGATAGCATCACTCATGTGGACGGTGCTGGAGAACCTGCTTCTGGGAGACTGGCCATCTTAGGTGGTCTCAGTACATGTCAAACCCCCATAACATTAAAGAGAAATATTCTAGGGATCAAGGAGCAATAAAGAACAGAGGCAGAGGGAAAGCACTTAGAAAATACTGCTAGAGAAATTCAGAGAGGAAAGGGGAGTTCATCTGAGGTCAATCAGTAAATTGGGGACATGGAAGCATGAGTCAGGGGGCAGCATGCTGGCCTGGGAGCCACAGGACGTTATAACGGGAAGAGCCCTCAGAGATCCAATCTTCTCACTGCATAGATGAAGACACGAAGGTCCAAAGAATTGTCAGTCAGTCAACACACATTTATTAAGCACTATGTTCCCAGTACCACGCTAAGCATCGTTGTTGTGTTTGTCCTTTGTTCTCGAAGAGGACCATGACGTCGGGGAAATGATAACATGACTTGCAGTTGACTTTGATTTGAGTGAGGGAGGGCTGTGCAAGGTCACCAGCCTCACTTTCTGCTCCAGAGCCATCTGGGTTCAGTGGCCTGGTATTCACCAGGATGACTGGAGATGGCCCAGGATGCATTGGGAGACCCTGGCCCTTTTAGGCTAGGGTCTTTTCAGGTGCTTTTCAGGTGAGTGAGGCAACGCCCATTCAGTGAATGGGCCTCTTTAAGAAGTTAATCAAAGGATGGCTCCTGTAATCAAAAACTAAAATATATATATATATATAATATAGATAGATTGATAGATTTTTAATAAATATAAATAAATAAAAATAATAAATAAATAAATAAATGTTTTATATATATATATATATATATATATATATATATATATATCAAACTGGAAGGGGAAGACCCTCAGTGTTGCTAAGCCTTGTAGATAGAAAGGAAAGCAAAAACAGTCCTTGCCTTCAAGGAGCTTACATTCTAATATAGGAGATAATGTGTAAGTAACTAGGTACATAGGAGAAATATGCAAGGTACATAGAAGAGAATCTAAGAGGAGAAGGCACTAGAAGCCTGGGAAGACCCAGAAAGGCTTCCTGCACAAGGTGGGATTTTAACCGAGCAACTTGGCCGAATTCACACAATTGGTGAAATAGCAGAGCTGAGATCTGAACCCTCTCTACTGTATCGAACATCAGAAAACTTGAGCTTTGCCACTTACCGACTGTGTGCCTTGGGACAATTCACCAGGGCTCTTTGAGCATCGATTTCCCCGTTTGTTGAATGGGATTCCGTTCGAGCCCTGACTACCCATCTTAAGAGTGCCTTTGTGGGGATTAAATGAGATGGTGGATCTCCAAGCACTTTATAAGTCTTAAAGGAGTATGAAAATGAAGGAGATGATGATGATATGGTGTCTCTCCTTTTAGCATCTATGCTCCTTGAGAAAGCGGATTGTTTTTGTTTGTTTGCCTTTCCTTGTATCCGCATTGTTTAACACAGCACCGGGTGCATAGCAAGAGCTTAATAAATGCTTGTTGACTGATATAGCATATCTCCTCCCATGTTAATGTCTTCATGTGATATGCTGGGCAGGACCCAGCACCAGCCGGAAGACGCATGCTGCCACTTTCCCCTCAGTCACAGACTCCCTGGCCATTAAGCATATATGGATTTATAACACATTTGTTTCTTTCTGTTTCCAGACTCCGACGAAGAGGAAGTACATGAGAGGTGGCCCACAGAAGTCAGGACTCTTGATTCTACTGGACTTTCCAACCAAGTTGGGCAGCCCCCACCAAAGGAGGAACCACGTCTTAGAAGAGATTCTGAATCTAGTGAGCATGACTTTAACCAAGGTCTTGGGTGGATTTTTGCTCTGAGATCCTTGGGGGAGGAAGCAGCATTTTTTTGTCCTCTTGGCCTCATGGAATGTTAGAACTGGTCTTTCGGTCAATTTCCCTGGGCAGGATCTAGAAAACGAGGCAGGTTGTAACCATAAATAGGATTGTAGAGTTATAAGAGACCTTGGAAAGCAGCTCCCTTATTTTAAAGAGTTGAAGCCATTGGCATGGTCCAGTGAAAAGCACACTGTCTCTGGTGTCAGAGGACATGGCTTAAATTTTGCCTCTGATGATCTCTACCTTGGTAACCCTGGGCAAGGTTGGCTTGACAGCTTCCAAGGTCCCTCCCAGCTCTAGGTCTGTGACTCTATCTGAAGCCCAGAGATGTAAAGCCGTTTGCCTAAGGCTGCACAGTTGATTGCTTGGTGGTAGAGCTGGGACCAAAAACCAGTTCTGACTCCCAATCCAGGGCCCTTTTATTTCTAGTATGTTGTTCTCTGTCTAGTTCCAGACAGTCTCACTCCCTGCCCCCCCACCCCCTCACCATCCTCACCATCCACCCCCAAAGTCCTGCCTGTTAGGAGGGGTTGACTTTCCTCTAGAGATGGTTGAATTGGGTTGGAAGTCAAGAGCAAAAGAGTCTTGAGTGTCAGATTTGGTTTCTAGAAAACAATATTGTCATTTAAGGAGCATTTTTGGACATTAAAAAGTGACCCATTTCTCTTCTTTTCCTTTAGAGGACATTGTTATCCAGAAGATAGTTGCTCTTCTCAAAGAGGAAGGAGACAGGTTCAATGAAAAGGTGAGCAGCGTGTCCCCAGTAATCTTCATCGACCCCAAACCTCTGCCTGTTTAAAGTTTATTTTGTTTTCAAGCTCAGACTTACTTCTTTCAGGAAATCTTCTTACAGGGTCATAGATTTAGAGCTAGAAAGAACCATAGAAGTTAGTTATTAAGTCTTATTTCTGTGTCTTACATCTGAGCTAAGTAAAGTGAACAAAGGTCATATCAGGATTCACACTGGTGTCCTCCTGCCTTCCAGTCCAGGGTGCTCTACACTACCCCAGAATGCCTGGGGTAGCCCCTAGCCCATAGCGTGCTCTCCCATCGCGGAGCTGAATCCTGCACGTGTGCTCCCACTCAGCATACCAAAGCCTTGAGAGTACCATACACATGGGCGTTGCTGCTACTTTCATTATATAATCAGTGGTAACGTAGTCCTTGAGTTTTCTTTTATCATTCCATGTGAAAGGCGGTCCAGTGTGGCAGAAAGAGCAGCAACCCAGGAATTGGGAGACGTGGGTTCTAGTCTTGGCTTTGCTGCTTATTGTGTGACTATCACTGCATCTTCCATCTGGTCTAGGTTTCCTCTTCTGTAAAATGAAGGTTTGGACTAGATGGTCTCTAAGGCCCCTTCCAGCTCTGATAGTTCAAATATCTCTGTCTCTCTTTAAGAGAAGACTATGTCTCCTCAGTTATATGTATAAATTCCTTCAGGGTTAGTTATTCGTTTGTTCCCTTTTCCGGATTCCCCCTTAGAGCAGATCATAGCCTGCATGATTAATTGTGTGCCTCTGGGAGGTTTGACACCCCTCTGCATTACCGAACAGTGGAGGCTCTGAACCTCCATTGTAGCATATACAACTTGACTGGACATGGGTACATGTCGTGGAAAGCAGCGTTTGTGGGCACTAACATGCGTCTGTGTAAAATATTAAATTGCAATATAATTCTGTGAAGTGTCCTTCCTTGCATCCTGTGGGTGTTGCACTCTAAGCAACTATTTATCTTATCTAGCTCTCATCCCAGCTCTAGGGCCAGGCATAGGATTGAGTGTAAGCATTTGGCTTTTTTTTGGTTGGTTGATGTGTCAGGAATCAGCAGTTTGATTTCATAGGTCCTTTCCAGCACTAAGGCTCTATTATTTTGTTCTTTTGTGACTATTTATATCATCCAACAAGTATTTATTGAAACACTTACTATGTGCTAGGCACTGTGAAAAACAGTCTCTGCCCTCAAGAAGCTTATGTTCTAATGGGGGAGAACACATGGTACACATGACATGCTGGAAAGTAAGCTTAGGAGAGACTGGGAAAGGCTTCCTGCTTTCTACATGAGATGGAGCATGAAAGGCCTGGCCATTTGGTGAACAGAGGCAAATTCAGAGCAGTTTGACTTGCTTTGGAATGCATGATTGGCAAATTATTCAGCTTGCCAAGCCACCTCACCTGCCTACTTCTGCCTCTTTCCTGCCACTTCTTCTTTGTATGTGCCCACCAGGCATTAAAAAAAAAAACCTACGTTGATGAGAATGATAATAACTTGGCCACCCTTTTGTCTGGGGAGGGGTTTGGTCTGGATCTGTGATTTCATTGATGTCATCAAACTTCTGTTTTGGGAACCTTTCTACCGATGTAGATCAACAACTTGTCTGTAACTTATAGCTTAGAGAAAGTTACCTGGAATTGCTTGAGGAGTTAACCCATGGGCATCCAGGTAGTGTGTGTCAGAAGCAAGACTTAGAACTCCGGTCTTCCTAACTCCAAGGTCAGCCTTTTAGCCATTATTCATGCTCTCTCTCTCTCTCTCTCTCTCTCTCTCTCTCTCTCTCTCTCTCTCTCTCTCTCTCTCTGTTTATCTATCTCTGTATCTGTCTCTGTCTCTGTTTCTCTCTCTTCCTCTGTCTGTGTGCCTCTGTTTCTCACTGTCCGTCTGTCTGTCTCTGCTTCTCTCTGTCTCTTTCTCTGTCTCTCTGTCTGTCTCTGTTTTTCTCTCTGTCTCTGTGTGTCTCTGTCTCTTTCTCTGTGTGTCTCTGTCTGCTTTTGTTTCTCTCTGTCTCTGTCTCTTTCATTCACTCTCTTTCCCCTTGACCTTCTCAGATAGAAACTACTTCTACCAACCCACGCTGACCCCTGCTCAACAACATATAATCTTAGAGCCCAAAGAAGTTCAATGTCATACCTAAGGCCATAAAGTCATTATCTGTCAGAGGTTAGCTTTGAATCCAGGTGTTGCTGATTCTGAGGTCCCTTCTCCATGTCTTGCTTCGTTTCCTCTTCCTCATAGGCTTATGGATTTACTGGTCTTGGCTTCTCTATCCAGTGCATCTGATAGTCTATTTCTGCTTTCACTTTCTGGGTGTCACTTCCTGGAAACCCTAAAAAAATTCATGCCAGGAATATGTTAAGAAACCCAGGCTCTTTCTTCAAACAGGAAAGCCAGTCCACGCCAGAGAAATGGTAGGATCAAAGACAGAAACAGATATGATGTTCACGGTATGTTCGATCAGCCAGCCAGGCTAGAACAGAGAGTTTGTATGTAAGATCACTGTATCTAGAAGTGAAAGAGACCTTAGACACTAGGCATTCTTCACCTTTTTTGTGGCATGGACCCCCTTTGGCAGTCTGGTGAAATCTATGGATCCCTTCTCAGAAAAAAGCTTTTAAATGGTTAAAATAAAATACATAGGATTACAAAAGAAACCAACTTATTGAAATATAGTTATCAAAATATTTTTTAAAAATAGGTTCACTGACCCCTAGTTAAGAACCCCTCATCTACTCCAACCCTCTCATCTATTCCGACCTCCTCATTAATAAACAAGCAAATATGTATTAAGCAGTCTACTGTGTGTGCCAGGCAAATTTTATAGAGGAGGAAACAGACCCACAGAGGGAGGAGGTGATTTTTCCAAGATAGCACATATCAGAGCTAGGTAGGATTTGAACTCAAGTGCTCTGACTCAAAATTTTGTACTTGCCTTCCAAACCCAGGCTGCCTTCCATAATCTTTTCCTTTGTTTCTGCATTCTAGATCAAAGAAGACCCAAATTTTAAGGCAGCCTGGGACAACCTCTCCCTTAACTCCATAGACAAATTGGTGGCTTTTCTTGGAGATAAGGAAGAGAACCAGAAGGAGCCAGATGGGAATCAAGTAGAGAGACGCTATCATTCAACTACCAAATTTACAGGCAACACTAACCATGCTGTCCACCGACTCATGGGCCGGAGAGACCTCAACGTTATGCACACATTTGGCCACATGCCTTACGATAACAAGCAGGTAAGTGGGAGCAGAGGGAAGGAGATGACACAGAATGTCCAAGAACTCATGAGAAGATACTCTATGCTTTTAAAGGGAGACCTATCCCAAAAAGCAGGTCTTCTCTATTACCACTCTCTGCTCATTCAAATCCTACCCAACCTTCACAGCATGGCTCAGTTCCTAGCTCTTCTACCAACCTTTCCCTGATAACTCTGACCCATATGAATCACTCTCTTCTCTAATTTTTCTCTCAATTTCCATGGTGGTATAAAATACCACCATATATTCAAAGTCAGAATTCAAACATTCAAGTCAGAATTGAAAGATTTGAATTCTAGACCTTGGTTAAATCACTTAACTGAGTCTCAGTTTCCACACCCGTAAGAGTGGAATAATTCTTTCTCTGTCTACCTCACAGAGGTACTCTGAAAAATCAAATAAGAGGAGCACAAAAGAATTTTGTATCGTATGAATGAATGAATATTTCAGTTAAGTGTCTATGGGCTGTAATCCCCTGTAACTCAGCTCAATTCAGTTTGCTTCAAGTGCAACACCCTGTGTCAGGCCCTAGAGGGAGATATAAAGATGAAATAAGGTACAGATCCTGACCCTTGAGGAACTTATCCTCTAATAAGTGGTCATAAGACTCCACTGATAAAAGCAAAATAGGAAAGGTGAAAAGGAGAGGCAGAGACAGTGTATTATGAGAAATATGAGGAAGGAGAGATCACTTTTGCCTAGGGGAGGTCAGGGAAAGCTTTTGCCAAAGGGGACCTTTATATTAGACCTTAGATCTCAGGAAGCAGATGTGGTGGAGGGACTGAGCAGTTTGGAATAGCAAAGGCCCAGGGCAGACAAAAAAGAAGAGACTGAGAATGGTCTAGAGTGACTGTAATGTAGAGTACATGAAGGGGAATAGCATGAGAAAAGTCTGAAAAAGCTGGTTAGAGACAAATGTAATCATCTTTATATCCCCCATAATGCCAATGGAAAAATATGAAAACATCAAAAAAAATTTTTGCCTTGACATTTTGTTAACAGCTGACATTGGGATCCCAATTTCAGAACTTTAAAAAGAATTTTCATACATTATTTTATTTGATCATTTGTAAATATTATAGATGGTAACTATATGGTACAGGGGTTAGAGCCCTGGGACTGGAATCAGGAAAATCTGAGTTCAAATCCAGCCTCAGACGCTTCCTTGCCAGCTATGTGGCTCTGGGGGAGTCATTTAACCCATATTTAGAATTCTCCTAGTCTGGCTTCTCCTGCCTCTCTACCTATCCTTGGTCCTATAGCCTAGTACTTTAATGTATCACGAGCTACCCCCGAGTGGGGCCTAGCCAGATCCTGATAGGTCTTGAAAAGTTAAGTCCTGTCTCTCAAGATGTCCATTTTCTCTTCACAGTATGAGGTGAGCACATCCTCCCTTAGTCCAGATTGAAGCCCAGGCCTCTCTGCTCCTTCGAGTTGCCATACAAGAAACAGTTGGAGCCATTAGGAGATGGGAAGATGCTTTCTTAAAACCACAAGCTAATGCTTCATGGTCCCAGTAGAAGCCATGAGAATCAAATAAAAGGTTCCCATGCCTTTTGTATCTATCGATCGATTTGTCAGTTCTTGTTGAAATGGAGAATGTACCAATGTGGGTATCGAGCCAGACCTCTGGCAGAGCTTCCTGATGGAGAGGAATAGTGACTTAGCCTGGTGAATATTTCAACGGACATCTCCTGTGTGCGCCCTCTGTGCGCTAGGCAGGGACCTTCTGGAGGATACTGAGATGAGGAGAGGCATATATAAAGCCGGGGGGGTGGTGTAGTGACTCTGCAGAAGACCTAGGGTCCTGACTCATCAGCTTTGGGATTCTGAGCCTCAATTTCCCCATCTGTCAAATGCGTAGAAAAAGACTTTCACTACCCACTTCCCGGGGTTGTTGCGAAGGAAGCACCTTATAAACCTCAATGATCTATGGCGACGTAAACTGGTATTATTGTACTCAAGGAGCTCGGGGTCCGGTGGGGAAGGGCGATACGATAGGTGCCAGGTTGGAGTCGCAAAGGCCAAAGGGCATCTGATACAGTGGAGAGGAGATGATGGAGGTGTAAGGGAAGGAGAGAGGGAGGGAGGAAAGAGAGGGTTAGAGTCAGGGACACCTGGGTCCCAACATCATCTCTGAAACTAGCTCTGTGACTGTGAACAAAGGAGGCTTACTCAGTCCCCTCATCCTCAAAATGGTGGTAGTGGGAGGGTTGGACGACACGATCTGACACTCCAGCTCTGAATCTGTCATCCTGTGATGCCATGAAATTTAAGGGAGCTCCAGAGAGGGAGAGATCATTCCAGCTAGGGGAATCAAGGAAGGCTTCATGGAGGAGACAACATCAAGCTAGGCCTTGGAGTATAGGTAAAACTTCAACAAAGGGAGACAGGGGAGTGGGATAGGCATTCTAGGCCGAGGCAAGAGTACAGAAGAGGTATGGAGGGCAGGATAGCACAGGACGGTCAGGGAAGTAGTGCAGTCCAGTTTGCCTGGAGCACGGGGCACACAAAGGGGAATAATATGAGATCAGTGGGAATAGTTGGAACCATCCATTCAAAAATCAGTTATTAAGCACAGACTATGTGTCAGGTAGGGCAGCTAGGTGACACAGTGGAGACAGTGCCAGGCCTGGAGTGGAGTTCAAATGCAGCCTCAGACACTTCCTAGTTGTGTGACCCTGGGCAAGTCCCTTAACCCCATTTACCTCGGTTTTCTCGTCTGTAAAATGAGCTGGAGAAGGAAATGGCAAACCCTTCCAATATCACTGCCAAGAAAACCCCAAATGGGGTCATGAAGAGTTGGACATGACTGAGACAACTGAGCAAGAACAATAAAAATGTGTCAAGTACTTGGCCAGGTGCTGGGGACATAAAGGCAAAAAATGGAATAATTCCTGACTTTAGAGAGCTTTTGTTTTATTGGAGGGAAACTACATATATGTACATATGTAAATTCAAAACATACAAAGTAAGTCAATCATCAAGCATTTATTTATTAAACGCTTAGTGTGTGCTAGGCACTATGCTAAATGCTAGGGATAGAAATAAAGGCCAAAAAGCCTCTGTTCTCAAGGAATGTGCATTCTACCATGGGAGGTGACATGTAAATAACTGGTACATATAATATACATGTATGTGCATGTATGTATATACATATATACATATACATGGAGAGAAACAGAGAGACATAGAGAGACAAAGACATAGAGAAAGACAGAGAGAGAGAGACAGAGAGAGTGAGTCTGGAAAGGGCCTCCTAAGCTGGGAGTCTCCCTCCCACAGGGGGTTTTGAGTAGAGTCTTGAAGGAAGCCAAGAAAGGTAGGAGGTATCGGTGATGGGGCAGAGATTCCAGGCATGGGCAATGTGAGGCACAGAGAGTGGGGGACATGGAGCATTGTCTTTAAGGAAGTGCAGGGAGGTTCTCGTGGTTGTGTCATAGAGTACACGTAGAGGAGTGAAAAGTGAAGACTGGAAAAGGAGGAAGGAACCAGGTGGTGAAGAGCTCCAAATGCCAGTGGAGGACTCGATATTGGATCAGAGAAGTCATTGAGATCTTGTTGAGCAAGGAAATGATTGGGAAGATTGCTTTCGCTGTTAAGTACAGTAAGGAGACCAATTCAAAGACCTTTGTAATAGGCCAATTTGTATCGACTGTTGTAATAGTCCAGTCCAGATATGGTGAAGATCTGTGTAAGTGTAAAGAGGAGGATGTGCAACAAATGTTGTGAGGGTACAAAGAGGCAGCTAGGGGGCTCAGTAGTTAGAGTGCTGGGCCTGGAATCAGGACGACCTGAGTTTAAATCTGGTCTCAGACGCTTACTAGCTATGAGACCCTGGGCAAGTCACTTAACCTCTGTTTGCCTTAATCCACTGGAAAAGGAAATGGCAAACCACTCCAGCATCATTGTCATGGATGGTATGGTCTAGAGAGTCATGAAGAGTCAGACATGGTTCAAACGCCAAATAACCGTGTGAAGGCAGAAACAAGATTTGGCAATGTATTGGATACGTGAGCAAGAATGATGGGTCGAGGATAGCACCTAGGTTACAAGCTTGAGTGACTGGTTCCAGCCTACTTTGTGGGTTTATTATATATTATGCCTTTTGGGAAGTAATAGGAAAGTTTAGAAAAGGAGGGAGTTTGAGGGGAAGGACATATTTTAAAAATGCTGAATTTGAGATGTCACTGGAACATTCAATTGGAAATGTCCAAGAATCATTTTGCTGCTGTAGCTGAAGAGAAAGGTTAGGGCTAGATCTGGAAGCCATGTTAGAGATGTTAGCAGAATGCATGGGAGCTAATGAGCTCAATAAGCAAGAAAGGGGAGTCCATGGCAGAGCCTTTGGGGACATCAAATTTAGAGGGTGTAGTATGAGTGAAGCATGAGCAAAGGAAACTGAGAAGGAACAATCAGATAAGAGGAGGTGAAATCAGGGTCATGAGGAAAGAGGAACAAGAAAGAGAAAGTCATCAACCCTGTGAAATGCTACAAAGAGGACTGAGAAAAAGGCCATTAGATTTGGCAACTGAGAAACCACTAGTATCTTTGGAGAGAGCAGTTTCAGATATATGGTAAGGCCAAATTGCAGAAGATTCGGAAAAGAATGAGAGGAAAGGGAGTAGAAACACTAACTGTAGATGGCTTTCTCAAAGAGTTTACCTGAGAAAGGAAAAAGAAATCTCAGGTGATAACTCTTAGTGATGACAAGATCAGGTAAGTGTTTCTTAAAGACAAAGAGGAAGTGAGTTATGTTAGTAGGCAGTAGGGAGGGAGCCAGGGGAAAGGGAGAGACTAATAAGAGAGAGTAGGAAGGATACTAAGAGCCAACTGCTGGAGAAGTCAGAAGGGGATGGGCATAAGGGCACTTGTAGAACGACTGACCTAGGCAAGGAAAAAGGTCACTCTTCATCAAAGACCAGTATGAAGCACAAGATAAAGGAGGATGTCTGAATGATAGGATGTGAGTAGGATGGAATTAATTTCTTTTTTTTTTTTTTTGATGGAGGAGGGTAAAGTATAATGTAAGTTCCTCAGCTAAGAGAATGGAAAAAGAGAGATGCCATGGGAGCTTTGGAGCAAGAGAGTGGATTAGCAAATATAAATGATGGAGAAATAGAAGGCTGCTGTGACAGTCCAATCAATATTAGGCAACAACTTTTTACTGGATTTGATCCAGACAGTTTTGTGATTTCCTCTAGCTCTGTTCAACAGTACATGAATACGAATGAAGGAAGTGGTGAAAGTAATATGAAGAGTATTCTAGCTACGAGGGATCAGGAAAGGTCTGATATAAGAGATATCTCTCAAGCTGAGCTCTGAAGAAATTCAAGAGGCAGAGGTGAAGGGGGAACGCGTCCTAGACACGGGTATACAACCCATGCAAAGACATGGTAAGAGGAGATGAGTGTCGTGTATAGCACATCGGTTTGGTTGCAACGTCAGGTCTGTGTAATAAGACTGGAAAGGCGGCTGGAGCCATATTGAAAAGGGCTTTAAATGCCAAACAGAGGAGTTTGTTTTTCATCCTAGAGGCCACAGGTTACCACGGGAACTTCTTTGGGGAATGAGTAAATGGTCGGACCTGTGCTTTATTAATATCAATTTGACAGGAAGATGAACTTGGAGTCAGGGAGGCCAATTAGGAGGCTGTCAAAATAGTCTAGGCCTAAGCGATGATGGCCTAAACCAGGCGGGTGGTAGCGTGAGTGCCTGGTGACCTGGTTGAGAGTGTGAGTAGCTTTGAATGCCAGGCTATGGAGCTAGTTTGTACCGTAGATAGAATGCTGGACCTGGAATCAGGAAGACCTGAATTCAAATCCTGCTTTGGATACTCACTAGCTCTACGACCCTGGGCAAGTCACTTAACATCTTTTTTTTTTGCCTCATCTGTAAAATGGGAAAATAACAGCCCCTGTCTGGTAGGCTTCTGGTGAGGAAAAGCGAGATACAGACACAAATCCCAGAAGACAGCTGGTTGTCTCGGTGGATGTAGGACTTGGTGTTTGAAGACCTGAATTCAGATCTAGTCCCGGTCACAACAGCTGTATGAGCCTAGGGACCTCACTCCGCCTCTGTTTCCTCAACTGTAAAATGGGATGGAGAATAGCACCCCCTTCACAGGGCTGTGGTGGGGATCAAACGAGATCATCGCTGTAAGACACTTAGCACAGTGCCCGGCACACAGTAGGTGCTTCATGAACACAGAGGTCATTAACTTTTCTGCAACTTACAGTCTCGGAATGTTGCTTGGAGAACTGAGAGAAGGTCAGCGCTGGGGTAATGCTGCCAGTCTGTGTCCAAAGAGGACTCGAACCCAGGTCCCCCTGACCCAGAGGTCAGCTCTCTATCCACTGTGCCACCACACTGTTGTTTCTGTGTCACGGTGTGATGGGAAGAGCCGGTAACCAGGAGACCAGGGTTCTAACCCTAAATCTTCCATAAGTTTGATGTGAGGGGGAGGGGAGGAATAGAAACCCACCTACCAATTACATCCTGTGAGACACTGGCCAGGTCACCAAACCTCTCTTGAACCCAGGTTCTTCAACCATAAAATAGAAATCCTAGAATCACGGGATTTAAAGTTGGAAGGAATATCGGGATTATTGAGATAATAAGCTTCCTACCCATTTCCTCTCGGAGGGATATCGTGAGAATCCCATGAGGGATGAGTGGTTGGGAGAGAGCTCTTGCAAATTTGACTGTCATCCTGTTTGGTGTATGTCTGACTGGAGAGCATGAGGAATGTGGAGGGGAAAAGGGAAATGCCATTTGGGGAATTCAAAGAATTTCCTGATTTGAAGTCTGGTTCTGTTGAACCTGAGCATCTCCATCATAGGAGTAGCATGGGAGAACCCAAACTGGCCAAGAGTTTGAGCATCTGATGCTGCCGGCAGAACCTTAAAGCTGGAGGGGGGAGGGGTTAGAGAATGAACATGACCCCTTGTTAGGGGAAGTTGCCCCAGGACACCCAGGTGGAAGGGTCTCCAGAGCTACAAGGCTCATCACAAATTGCATTGTAAATAATGACACCACATTGAGGGGGGAGGGAGAATTGGGGAGGGGGAACTGGGACTTGTCTTGCCCCAGGGCCCCACATGTTCTTATTCTTTTCTGGACAGCGCCATTGTGTATTATAAAACGAATAAAAAGAATCTACTTATGCAATGGTCTGGACTGGCTTATTTCTTGGAGAGGGAAAGGGAGGGAAGATGAAGGGCATAGGATAAACATCTTGGACAATGTGTGAGGCTGGGCTCATTTCTTGACCCTCGACTGATGAACTCTGGTTGCAAGGGAGTGCAAGCAGGTGGCTGAGTGGAAAGGTATGGGTACTTCCTTGCCTTTTCTCTTCTGTCACCCACTGCATCCTGGACGATCGACAGTTGTCCTAGCTTTTGTCCTGCCACTGGACTCCAATGATTCAGGAAGAGAGAGGCTGATGACTTTGCGCAACTCTGCCTCCCTTAAATCCAATTCACGACCAAATCAAGACATCACCTGTGACGTCATCGGTCCTCTGAAAATGAAGGATGCAATCATCCCACCACCATTTTAGGGGATCCAGGGCCCTCTTGTTCTAACTCTCTTCACACACACACACACACACACTTTATTAAAATCTGCACTTAGGAAAGGATCTGGCAGAGGGCAGGAAGGAAGGAAGGAAGGAAGGAAGGAAGGAAGGAAGGAAGGGAAAGACAGAAAGACAGAAAGACAGAAAGAAAGAAAGAAAGAAAGAAAGAAAGAAAGAAAGAAAAAAAGAAAGAAAGAAAGAAAGAAAGAAAGAAAGAAAGAAAGAAGCATTTATTAAGCACTCACTGTGTGCCAGGTACTGTACTAAGCAGAGGGAATAAAAATATAAGCTAAAAGAAAGACAGTACTTGCTCTCAAAGAGCTTATACTCTAATGGGGGAATACAACTAAATGGGATGGGGAGCAGGCAGTGAAGACTGAGGTCCTTGGTTTTGAAGTCTGAAAATCAAGAGCAGGACCAGGAGGGAATGAAGTTTGTACTGGCCCCCTCCACAAAATGGAGGCCCCAGGAGGAATTCACCAATGGGAGAAAGGAGTGGGCCTTGGTCTGGCAGTAAGGACCTGAGAACAGAACACAGCAAGGATACTGGGTGGGGTTAAAGTTTTGGTTTCATGAGGCAGGAGCAGGGTAGAGATACTGAAAAGGGGCGATAAGTCACCACCAAAGACAAACTTTACCAACTTCATAAATAGCTCATGGCTGGCCCTGAAGGTGGATCAGATAGGGTGTCAACCTTTTAAAAATATAAGAAGCTTCCTTAATTGTGTATTCTAAGGCTGTGTCCCATAGTCTGCTGATCCCGATGACCATTTCTCAGTCGTCACCGTAAAGGTTGTTCTTATGAAGGCAGTGAAAATCATTTTAAACTTTGGATGCTGGAACTTCTCCCTGCCAATGATTAGTCTTCTGTCTAGGCCTGGACCTACATAAAGGCTGAGGCAGTAGCTATTGATGGGTGTGATACCAGAGCCAACAAAGACCTACTTGAACCAATATCTCTCTTACCACCCTGTCTGAGATTTCCACCATTATCATCACCCCTTAAGTGAGGTCTGGGGTGATGTCCATTATCACTGGCATAGTGGAAAGAATGCTAGATTTGAAATCAATGTACCCGAGTTCAAATCAATCCCAGCTCTATAACTGACTATCCGTGAGAATTTGGGCAAGTCATATCTGTTTCCTGAGTCTCGGTTTCCTCATCTGTAAAACGAGATGATTGCATCAGATGGCCTCTAAGATCTCTTCCAACTTTGTCATTCTATGATTCCAAGTCCATTTGACAGGATGAGGCTGAGTAGGGGGCCCTGTTCCATTGAAGGGTAGCCTGAGGTGATAGACTGGCAGTGAGTTCACTGAGTAACCAGGGACAAAATAGGGGAAAGAGAGTCTGACCAGGTTTGATTCCCAATGAAGGAGTGTCCAGAAGAACCCATAATATACTTAGTCTTCCCAATCTTGTCTCCTGCTTCTCAGTCCATTTCACTCCTATGAGGGCATTTGTTCCCTCACCATCTGTTTTTCTCTTGACTTCCATTAATGGAGATTGTTAACCCGATTACTTAGGCCAACTAGGTAGTGCAATGGGGAGAATACTGGGCCTTGAGTCAGGAAGACTCGTTTTCTTGAGTTCAAATCTAGCCTCAGACACTTACTAGCTGTGTGACCTCGGGCAAGTCGCTTAATCCCATTTGCCTCAGTTTCCTCATCTGTAAAATGAGTTGGAAAAGGAAATGGCAAAGTACTCCAGTATCTCTGCTAAGAAAACTCCAAATGGGGTCACAAAGAATCAGACATGACTGAAAAACGACTGAAGAATCACACAGACCTGATGATTCAGCTGGCCAGTCTGGCTGAAAATCACCCCCTTGTACTGAGTAATTGACGCCCATCTTGGTAGCACTCGGAGGCTGACAGGCGCTTCTTCACAACAATTTTATTAGATGGGAAGGGTGGAGCACGCATTCTTAGCCCAATGTCGGAGATGAGGAAAATGAAGTTAAATGACTCAGCAGAATCACACAGCTGGTCAATGCTGGGTCTTGAACCCAGGTCTTCTGTCTGTACAAACATTGGCTCCCTTTCTTCTGCACCTTGCTGTACAAAAACAGGACAGAAGGCGGACTGGACGTGTCATTCTCTTTTCTTTCCCTAATGACATTTGTCTTTAATATTCAAGTATTTATTTTGAATTTATTATGGAGTATGGTATGTTGGTCTAGGCCCGATTTCTGCCAGACTGTTTTTCCATTTTCTGAGCCGCTCTTATCAAATAAGGAGTTCTTTCCTAATTCTGTAATTTATATTTTTAGACTTATCAAACATTGGATAATTAAGTCTCATTATTTCTGGTTCTCCCTTATCTAGTCTGTTTCACTAATCTACTTTTCTATTATTTAACCAACATCAAATGGTTTTGATGATTGCTGCTTATAACACAGGATGTCTCAAAAGTCTTAGCACAGTGTGGAGTTTAAAATAGCTTTTAATAGCTTTAGAATGCACTAACCTTTTAAGAAACCTTGTAGAGTTTGAGTTTTGAAAGATAGGATTTTGAAATTTTGTTTTGAAATTACACAATTTTTATTGATATAATTTATTTTTGTGCCACCATAATTTTCAAATATGCCTCCCCCAAAAAACTACCCCTTTATTCAGTCAAGAAGCATTTAGTAAGCACCTGCTATGTGCCAAGCACTGTCCTAGTCTCTGTGAACACAAAGACAAGAATGAAACCGTTTCTGTTTTCAAGGAGTTTATGTTCCTTCAAGAGAGACAACATGTGTGAAATACATATGTGTATCTATGCATATCTCTACATATATACATATATGGTTAGTGAGTGAGTGAGTGACTAGCAGTTGAGGGAATCAAGAAAAGTTTCATGTTTGTTCATAAGTTGTTTGAGCCAATATAATAAAAAAGAAAATAGTGTCTAAATTAATTTACTTATTCAATGCTGTCTAACAAAACAATATTTTATAGATTTAGAAAAAATAACAAGGAAATTCACGTTGGGAAGCAAAAGATCAAGGATCACAAGGGTAATGATGGAAAAAAGTGGGAAGAGTTAGATCTCAAGTCATGCTCCAAAGTGGTAACCGTAAAGTGATTTGATACTGGTTGAGAAAGAGAGGTCTATCGGAGGAACAGATTAGATTGGTTGGTTGTTGTCCTTCGCTCTCCAAGAGGAACAAAATGACATCTCTATGCTAGAGTCAAGTTTCAACGTGTCTGACTGTGGCTGATCAGACCAATACAAGCTCACAATGCTCTACCACAGGTCGGGCACAAATAGTCCATGTGAACATTTGGAGTGGATATTCTAAATTTGTGCACTCTGCATTTCCTTTGAGCTGACTAATTCTGCTTTTCTCATAGAACACAGCACCTTCTCTGATGTGGGAATGCCATGTTGAGCAGTCCTGTGCCAGTATCTCCCATGTCACACAATCAATTCCAAAGTTCTTGAAAGAGACCTTGAGAGTGTCCTTCTATTGCTTCTTCTGACCACCATGTGAACCTTGCCCTGTGTGCATTCTCCATAAAATAGTCTTTTTGGCAAGGGTATGCTTTGCATTCAAACAACGTGGCCCATCGGAGTTGTGCTCTCTGAAACAGAGTTTGAATGCTTGGCAGTTTAGTTCAAGTAAGGACCTCAGTGTCTGGTACCTTATCCTGCCAGGTGATCTTCAGAATTTTTCTAAGACAATTCAAATGGAAGCAAGTCAGTTTCCTGGCATGGTGCTGGTAGACTGTCCGGGTTTCACAGGCATACAACAATGAGGTCAGCACCATGGCTCTGTAGACCTTCAGTTTGGTAATGAGTCTAATGCCTCTTCTCTCCTGTACTTTCCTTTGGAGCCTCTCAAACACTGAGCTAGCTCTGGCAAAGTGTGCATCATCTTCATTATCGATGTGCACATCCCTGGAAAGTACACTACCAAGGAAAGTGAAATTATCCACAGCATTCAAAACTTCTCCGTTTGCTGTAACCGATGGTTCCATGTATGGATGGTCCGGTTGTGAGGCCAAAATTAGCACAAGCAGCAGAGAACCGATCCATACTTCGTTGCATCTCAGCTTCCGAGGCTGCACTGAGTGCACAATCATCTACAGACAGAAGGTCATGCACCGACACTCCTCCACTTGGTCTTGGCTTGTAGTCTTTTCAAGTTGAAGAACTTACTATCAGTGCAGTAGCTGACCCTGATGCTGTGTTCATCCTCATTGAAAACATACTGTCGATAAACATTTATTAAGTACCTACTATGTGCCAGGCACTGTTCTAAGCCCTGGGGATACGAATATGAAAAAAGACAGTCCTTCCCCTCAAGGAGCTTACAATCTAATGGAGGAAAATAACACACAAAGGAAAGCTGAAAAGAATAAGGGGCAGAGAGGAGGTATGGGAGGTATGGGAGGTATGGGACTGTGTTGAAGAACAAAGTTGTGTATCCAGGTGAGAAATGAAGAGTCTTCTGGTTGGGGGCACTCCTTAAATGGATATTTGGGGAACAGCAGGAAGAAGAATAAGCATTTATATAGCATCTACAACGTGTCAAGAACTGTGCTAAATATTCCTATAAATATTGTGTCATTTGACCCTCACAACAAAGTCTACTATTATTTCCATTTACAGGAGAGGAAACCAAGGCAGATAGAGGTTAAGTGACTTGCCCAAGACCACAG